>NC_140168.1:195813637-196129932 GCF_963971535.1 Notolepis coatsorum
TCTCTACCTCTTCACGCCACTCGGGCTCCACCTAGCAGCAAACACAGGATAACAAGCTAGCAGACTCTCTCATGCAGCCCTCTCTCTCTCTATAGATAGACCCTATATTCTGCTGGAGGCTGTGATGGGAGAAAGTCGTATTACATTCCGTCTGTTTGCCTGTGTGACTGTGTGTGTCTGTGATATTTATGCCAAAGCGACTGCCCCTCTCTCTCTCTCAAAGGACTCCTTCTTGTGTGCTCGGCAAAGTGATCTGCAGACTGCAGTGCACCTTTGCTTATACACTTTTTATTTTGAGTTAATTGTATCGTTTACACTTGTTTATTTGTCTCATCTTTTTTATATTCAGACTCTGAATGTAAAAATATGAGACAAATAAACAAGTGTAAACGATACAATTAACTCTTAATCGCAGGGTTAATTGTATTGTTTACACGGTTTATTTTTCTCATTTCTTTATATTCAAAGTTAATTGTATCGTTTACACGGTTTATTTGTCTCATATATTCAGTGTTAATAGAATCTTTTACACTGTTTATTTGTCTCATGTTTTTCATATTCAGAGTTAATTGTATCGTTTACACACAGTTTATTCTTCTCATAATTTTATATTCAGAGTTAACTATATTGTTTAGACTGTTTATTTTCCTCATATTTCTATATTAAGATTTAATTGTATTGCCTATATCATGCATGTCTTATTACCCCGCCCATACCTGTATACCTCCCCTCCCTCCTCCCCCATGCCACCTGGATTTCCCCAAGGGGATCAATAATAAAGGAATATCTCATCTTATCTTATCCATCAACTGGAGGAATGCGTTTCAGCTTGTTGTTGGACACTGTCTTCCTTTTTTCCCCACAATGCACTGAAAGAGGATCCCAACATGACACCTTTGGCCTCACGGTTACATTGTTACCGCTGCCTCTGTGGCTTAGTAGCTACACCTAGCTAGCTCTGTTTTCACCACAACATACAGGGTTTCTTTACGGACCACGTTACACAATCTTCTCACACAATGATCAGTATGTAGGCAGGTATTATAGCCTGACTTCACCCTGTGTTCTGCGTTCTATTGTGTGTAAAGCACTTTGTAAAACGTTGTTTTTGGAAGGTCGGGCGACAGTGGCTCAGGAGGTAGAGCAGTCGTCTGGCAATCCGGAGGTTCCCGGTTCAATTCCCGCTCCTCCCGGGCAGTGTGTCGATGTGTCCTTGAGCAAGACACTTAACCCCTAATTGCTCCCGATGAGCAAGTTGGCATCTTGCATGGTTGCCTCCGCCGTCGGTGAGTGAATATGTGACAAATTGTAAAGCGCTTAAAAAAGCAGCCATTTACCATTTACCAAGGTGCTAGATCATGAGTGTATTATTATTATTATTATTATTATTATTATTATTATTATATTATTATTATTATTATTATTATATTATTATTATTATTATTATTATTATTATTATTATTATTATTATTATTATTATTATATTATTATTATTATTATTATTATTATTATTATTATTACTATTATTGTTATTATTATTAACATTTGTTATTATTAACATTATTATTCTTAGTATTAGTAACATTTGTATTATTAACATGATTATTATAATTAACATTATTATGATTGGTATTACCATTATTATTAGCAATATTATTATCATTATTATAATTATTATTACAATTATATATAAGTCTTATTATTATTAACATGATTATTATTCACATTATTATTATTGTTATTATTATTAATAACATTATTATAATTTGTATGACTGTGTAACTTGAAATGTTGTGTAAGAGTTGGGGTCACATCAAGGATCCAAAAACAATCCTCACCTTGTGAAGCCCCCCGTGGAGCTCTGTGCCTGGAGACAACACAGGACTCCTTCAGACAAACAAGGGCAGGTTGTCTGAGAGGAATCCTTCACACAAATCTTTTAGCTTTTGAGATGAGTGGTGCATTGATGTTTTCAAATCACATAATATTTTGTATAATATTTTAAATAAATATCACTTGTTGCGTAGCATGCTAAATCACAGATTTGGTGCCGAGTGGGCTGAAGATAGTCCTATAACTTATGGTGGTTTTGGAGACTGTTCAGTCATCTTAAACATGGTGCACCTCTCATACTGCAGCTTTAACGGCAGGAGAGCTAGTGTACTTTTTGCTTTGGTATCACATACACAATTGTAATTTTATTTAATTTGTATTTATCCTTTATTTATCCAGGAATGTCCCATTGAGATACAAGATCTCTTCTTCCAGGGAGTCCTGACCACACACAACAAGTTTCAACATAAAAACGGGGCATATAGAATATACAGTAAACAAAAAACACACAAATCAAATACAAACAACGTTTTACAAATACAAACACAGAAGGCAGTGGCAAGAAGCATATTTCAGATCAGCAATAGCATCAGGTAAAACAGTTACATGTTTTATGAAGGGCTAGTCGTAGTATACCTTTAAAAGCATTCACAGTAGGAAGTAGACAAAGTTTCACTTGCAGCGTATTCCGTAAAAAGGGAGCATAGTAGGAGAATGCAGCATTACCAAGCTCTGACTGCATCAAAGGAACATTTAAAAGCATCCCTTTTGCTGCTCGTCTGGTATTAAAAAAGCAAGTATAAAAGGACTGAAGTCTGGAGATATATAAGGGCAGCTTATGACTTCAGGATAAAAATCAACATGTGTGATTTTCTTCTTTGGTACAGAGAGGACCATCCTAAAGACTGATACAAAGTGCAGTGGTGGGTGCGAGAGGCTGCACCGGCACCCGTTACAAAACGTATAGCAGCATGGTACGTAGAATCCAGCTTTTTAAGCATGGAGGAAGGAGCATGCATATAAATCACATCGCCATAGTCTAATACAGACAGAAAGGAACTCTGCACAATTCTCTTCCTGGCTTCAGACGGGAAACATTTCTTTAAACGGAAGAAAAAGGCCAGTTTAGGCCTACGTTTTCTCAGTAGGTTCCCAATATGTACATCAAAGGCCATCTTTTCATCAAGCCATATGCCCAGATATTTGTAGGATGCTACTTTGTCAAGGCATGTCCCTTCCAGAGTCAGAATCGGAGGGACAGCTGTATTAGCTCGAGAGCGAGAGAAGGTCATGAAGAGCCTATACAACTGGAATTACATTTGAAGTTAAAGGAACAGGCCAACATTTGGGGAAATTAGCTTACCGTCTTCTCCAGAGAGAGACAAGAAGATAGATACCAGTTTCCTCTCTGCACGTTCAGTAGAAACTAGAAAGCTATCTGGCTGCATGTTAGCCTAGCTTAGCACAATGAATGGAAGCGGACATGACCGGTTAGCCTTCGGGAGAGGTGTTAGTTGGACAATGTCTAGGTCGCTTCCATTCATTGTGCTAAGCTAGGCTAACATGCAGCCAGATAGCTTTCTACTGAACGCACAGAGAGGAAACTGGTATTTATCTTCTTGTCTCTCTCTCTCTGGAGAAGACGATAAGCTAATTTTCCAAAATGTTGGCGTGTTCCTTTAAACATTCTTCCAAACTGACTGTTATGTTTCTTCATCTGAAAGGGTTGAAATAAGTCACCCGTTTGAATTGCTGCACTGAGTTGGTTGTACTGAGGTCATTCAATCACACCATCATTCTGGTCATAGTATTCTCATGAACTCGTCACGCATTGCCTGCCAAAATGGTGCAATGTCAAAATGAAGTTCATTGGCTATACGGTTCTCATTTTGATTATAGATAAGAGATCAGATCAGATAAGAATAAACTATGCTGCAGAACTCGAGAACTATTAGGAATGTCTGACCACTAAAAGTGTGTCTGACTCTTAACCACCAAAACCTGCACGGACTACAACGTATGATGTATATCATGCCAGTTAGGGTACCTTGTGTATACTGTTTACTTTACTATTATCCATAGTACGTATATATATATATATATATATATATATATTCAGATTAAAATTGTGTATTGCCTATATTTATTGTAACGTATACTATAGGGCTGGGCGATTAATCGATTTTATCGATTAATTCGAATTAATGATTTAGGACAATTTTGAAAAATTTAAATCGATAAAAAAAAAATATATATATATATTTTGTGTGAAGTGAAGATTGGTGAAAGTTAGGTTTGCACTTCAATCCCAATAGGGAAATTCATCTTGGTTTGATAATTTTTTTGTGTCAAATAAAAACAAAGGTTATTTGAATGATTTCCTTGGCGTTTCTAGTTTTCAAGAGAAAAAAATCGTTTAAAAAAAAAAAATCTGAGATTTTATTTTTAGGCCATATCGCCCAGCCCTAGTATAATATAACCGATAGGGCACGAAGACCCTCATCTGCACCTTTGTTTACACTGTTAATTTATCATATTCTTATATTCATATGAAATTGTGCTGCTATGACGCCCACATTCCCCCAAGGGGATCAATAAAGGAATAGCTTATCTTATCTTTATGCATCACCGTTGGGACATTCAGGTGTCAGCTAAATAAATGGCAATGAAGAAGGAAAGAGAGATACAGATAGGAATAAGGATCCAAACAAACCAGGATTAATAAGAATGAAATATAAATGAAAATAAAGATTTGATCTGCTCTGGATCTCTGGGTGAGTGAACAAGTGATAATGTCAGTGTGTGTGTGTGTGTGTGTGTGTGTGTGTGTGTGTGTGTGTGTGTGTGTGTGTGTGTGTGTGTGTGTGTGTGTGTGTGCGTGCGTGCGTGCGTGCGTGCGTGCGTGCAAGCGTGCGTGCGTGCGTGCGTGCGTGCATGCTTCACAATCACAACAAAAAATAGTGCTAGGGAAGTAGGGAAAAAAGGGGGGATGAGGGCAGGTAAGGGATAATGGACCTAATCTAATCTAAACTAACTAATGGGGAAAAGCCATGGTGAAGAGGTGTGTTTTGAGAGCAGTTTTGAAAGTGTCCAGGGGTTGGGGTGTTGCGGATTTCAGGGGGGAGAGAGTTCCAGAGGGTGGGGGACGCCACCCTGAAGGCTCTGTCACCGAAGGTCCGCAACATGGTGCGAGGGATGGAGAGGAGACCCAGATCAGAGGATCGTAGGTTCCGGGATGGAGTGTGCTGGTGGAGGAGATCAGACAGGTATCGGGGGCCGAGGGCATGGAGGGACTTGTAGGTGAGGAGCAGGAGTTTGAAAGTGATGCGGAACTTGACTGGGAGCCAGTGGAGGTGGATGAGGGTGGGGGTGATGTGCTGCCAGGGCTTAGAGCAGGGCAGTAGAACGTTAAGGCCCTGATATGTCGTCAATATTTTGCACGTGGGAGCTAGACGACATATTTCAGTTCAACATGTAGGAGCTAGACCAGGGGTAGGCAACCCTAGGCACGCGTGCCTGCATAGGCACGCAGGGGCATTTTCATAGGCACAGGGGGCAGCATTAAAAAAAAAAATATATATATATATATATATATATATATATATATATATATATATATATATTTTTTTTTTCTTTGAAACATTATAGTGAAATATTTTGCACTGTTGTCCCATTTATCTTGTTGAAAAAAAATTACTACCACATATTTAATTGAGACCCTTTATTTGTTTATTATTTCAATTTAGCTGGAAATACATTGCTACATCATTCAGTAACATTTGCAGAGCCTTATAACAAAAACATTATTACGGTCACCATTGTGACCAGTGGGATTAATCAACAAATTTTTTTTTTATCATTTTTTTTTTATTATTACTTACATGAAACAAGACAACACATTAATCACAATCACAATACACAGAACTTCACAGGAAAATAACAAAAACAATAATAATACAGAATGTAACAATTTATAAATTATAAAGACAAAAAGAAAAGAAAACAGAGTTCAACCTTTTTAAATTTTAAATTCAAAATTCCAGGGGTACTATCTAATAGATGACCAAATAGCGAAGAACTAGCTAAATAGCTGCCCCCCAATAAAATCCCCAGTTAAATTCAAGACATCACAAAAGACAAGACAGACAAGACATTTCCTCCTCCCCCTCCCACGAGACCGCCGGACTCCCCCGAACAAGCACCCAAACCCCGCTCAGCCGCACACGGCGGTCCTGACCTTCTCAGCTGCTGCAAACCATAGGTCAATCCCAGCCTGCCCCACCCCAATCACCCGCGCTGTGGATATCTCAAGATAAATCTTCACATCCAACAGTGTTAGGGACCAGTTAATCACTGTGAGCTTCTCCGGCTCCTTCCATCTCATTGCTATTAGCTTCTTCGCCGCTGTGACGCCCGCTAGGACAACCCTTTTCAGTTGTACGGACGCGGGTAGTGTTGTTATATCGTTCAGGAGTAGCGTAACAGCTGTGAATGGGATAGTTAAGCCACACAGATCTGAAAGTTTGTCCGCTATTGACCTCCAGAAGCGGGCCACTGGTGGGCAATCCCAATACATATGCATATAAGTGCCAGTGGCCTTTTGAGAGCACAAAGTGCACCGAGAGTCGGTGATCAGTCCCATAGCAAATAGCTTCCTAGGTGTAAGATAGGTCCTATGAATATAATTAAAATTAATTTGCTGGTGATTGGGGTTGTGGGAAGACAATGCCACATTTGCCCAAACATCATCCCAGTCAAACTCGGGGTCCAACTCCGGGATATCCACACGCCAGATTGTATCCAATGATACATTTTTATACGTGGACTGAATTAAGAGCGTATAAAAGTCTGAGACAAACCCTCTGGAGGTCGTCCTGTCCACTATGAGCCTGAGAAAGGGGTGTGGTTGCAAAGCTTGAGCCCACGGCACGCCATGCGCCCTCAGCGCTGACCTTAGTTGAAGGTAAAGAAAGAAGGACTCGCCGGGAAGATCATAAAATTCTCTTAAGTCCTGAAACGCACGGAGGCCGTTCTTATCATAAATATCCTCCAGAGTATGAACCCCCCTCCTTTGCCATTTAGGAATATTAACCGGCTTGTGCCCAACAAGTAATTGCTGGTTATTAAAAATTGGAGAGTCCAGGTGCCATGGGCATTTAACCCCACATGACTTCTGTACATTACACCACGTCTGGATCACGTGAGTTATGATCGGTCCATACCTCAGTCGGCATTTCGAAATAGGGACAGTGGAGTACACCACATCCTGCAATCTTAGCGGTGAGACCGCCGCCGCTTCTAAGGAGTGCCAAGATACAGCATCTACAGGGTCTAGCCAGCACATCAGAGGTCTCAGTGAAAAGGACCAGAAATAAAGCTTAAAATCAGGGATTGCGAGGCCCCCATCTTGTTTCCTACGTTGAGTAGTAGCTCTTTTGATTCTCGGGCGTTTGTTATTTCAGATAAACTTAGATACCATCGATTGTACCTTGCGCCAGTGGTCTATTGGAGGGGGCAGGGGGAGCATTGAGCTAACAAAATGTATCCTAGGCAGGATGTTAATTTTGATTATGGAAGCTCGGGCTTGTAAGGAGTTAGGAAGGGACGACCATCTGTCTAGATCCTGGCGTATTTTATCATAAGTACCCGTGAAGTTGTACTTAGTAGTTTGACTCAGCGTGGGGAATATCTCTATGCCTAAGTATTTAAAATGTTCCACTATGGGTGTTGTGAAGGGCCAGATTAAACCGAATATATATATTTATTTATATATATATATTTAATTGTATTTGTATATTCTCTAATATTCCCTGATATCCCTTGTATATTCCTTGTACAATATGCATTGAATATCCATTCTAGCCTACTGAACATCCCATAATAGTCTCCATTCTACTATTGGTCGAGACCTTGGTGCCAGGCTGCCATACCCCTCAGACCCAGTTCAAACGTACCGCTCGACATGTACGAACAAGTCCTAGTTCCGCGTAGGAATTTGGCTACCGCACCACTAATGGGACTATTTGTTCATAGTGCGTATATATACTGCGCTACTAAAGTAGGACTTTCTTTTCAGTCCAGTTTCTTACCCTCCAATAGAGTCACAGACGTAAAGCCTCCCCGCGATGCCACGTGTGGGAGTAAGGCCAAGTTCGGCCTACCATCGGTATTGAGACATCGTGTATATTAATATTTGAATAGTCATATTTGGCACTATATCGTCGAGTTGGACGTAGTCTATTAAGCTAATAATAGTCTGTTAATATATAGTGCTTCGTGCGGTGAGAATACTACCGTAATCAGTACCCCATCGTTTCGGGCAGAGAACTGGCTGCTTACCCAGGGTGGTTGACCCTATGTGAAGCTGCACCCGAGGAGCCCCAGAGCCGACGAGCGAGTGGACCTGTATACCGGATTATTCTACCGACGACAGCCCGCCTTCCCAGGCACGGATTATGCTTTGGATACTTTGATTATTCTATGGATAAAGACCCCCGACACTACCGTGTGTTGGAACCCCCCCCCCTGGAGAGGACGCAAGGTGAGGAGACGCTCTGCAAGACGAGGTCTCTCCACATCTCTCCCCCGTGGACCGGAGAGAGCCGGCCCACAAAGAGTCCACCTGCTTTCATCTGTGGTCCAAGGATCGCCGGCGCATTGAACGGCACTACAGTGGGTTCTCCTGGGATACCCTTGGCCGGACGAGGCAGCTGGATTCTACCCCCCCCCCCCCCTCCTACTCCTGTCGGCTTACAAGCGACCGGATTAACCCCCTCTAGTGTATCCAGCCTATAATCATTAAAGTATCATTGCTGTTATTCCTTAACTATTCCAGGTCGTATATTTACCACCTGCGCCTTCAGAGATTGGACATTATCTATTGATATACCGACGAATACTCCTTGCCATAAAAGTGCATACTATTTCAATTCATAAATGTAATTAAGTGATTAAGTGTTTATTCTACACACCATCGCTGTGTAGGAAATAAAGACCTGTTTCTAATTCGTACATTTGTGTTGGATCCGTTTCATCTACGTGAGAGTGTTCATGATAATATATTTATGCCGTGTACTGGGTGGCCGAATATTAAGTACAAAGGTAGTGGTAGTAAGTATCATATCTAGTAATACAGTCAGGGAATTGTACCCCTCAAGTTACAATTGGTCCTTCGAGCCGGATGGTAATTAGTGTAATATTAATATAGTGTTATTAATATTGAAATGGCCTATGATGAACACTCCACGAAACGATCCTCCTAACCAACGCCCGCAGCGCGAACGACGGCTCCCTCAGTACTTAGAGGCTTACGCTGTCAGTCAACAACCTAGTCTTCTACTAACAGTAAACGCGGTAAAACTAGAAAGTAAAAGTATGTCTAACCCCAACGCCCAGACTACCCCGACCATAGAGGCCCCTACGGGCTCTAATGTAACTGACCAAGTTCACGGTGGGGACCAGTGGGAACCAGACATGACTTCACACCCCGCCAGTACTGAAGAAGTAGTCCCCGATGAGTCCCGGGAGGAATACAACGCTACCGAGAGAGAACTCGGCACGGAAGAAGACGGGGAGAGCACCGTGGAGATAGAGCTCCAAGGCTCCGCAAGGAGTACCCCGAGGGAAGGCTCCCCTATACAACCGCCTTCTCCCAGCGAGGCAGAGAGGACCCTACAGCAGGCATTCCTCGTCAGCCTGAAAGCCTCTACTGAACGCGATAGACTCCAGGGTGAACGCGATCGATTGCAGCTACAGCAACGGAGCGAAGAAGAGCACATACGCCTGGAAATAAGACGCATTCAGATGGAAGAGAATGTGGCCCGAGACCGAGCAGACAGCCAGCGAGCAGCTGCTGGTGCTCTACGGGACGCAGAGCGCGACAGACAGCAAGCGCAACTAATAGAACAGCTGATCAGACGGACAACACCCTCTCCCTCCGCCAGAGGCTCCAGGAACTCGTCTAGACACACCTCCAGGGCGGCATCCCCTAGCCGAGTAAACAACCCTGAACTTGACCAACAGACGAGGTCTATACCCCCCACAGACCACCTCCCCCCACCGGTCCAAGCGAGACCTAGCAACCGGGAAGGAGCAGCATATCCTGTGGAGAGGCTAAACCAGAGACTACAAGCACTGGATGACCTAACTGAAGACGAAGAGGAAGAGGAGGAGAACCGCGCCCGAAGACAGCACAGTACTCTACCGGACCAGGAGGTCCGGTACAGCCCAGGCTATACTCCCGCGGAGCTGCGCTACAGACCCCCGACTCTATACACGGGTGAGCACGACGCACGACCCGCACCGAGGAACAGCACCTGGACAAGCGGGCCATGGTACACTGCCGGTACCAGCCCATACCAAGGAGCGGGAGGAGACTCGCCTAGGAGGCCTCCCCCCCAACGCTCGCCGATGTATCCACAGTCAGCGTCATACCTTGGCACGCCTATGGTACCCGACTTCACCCAAGAGAACCGGGCCCAGTATACAGAACTCCGCATGTGTCTGGAGACCATGTTGGTGGATGTATTGGATGAACGCCACAAATACGCCATCCTACTGCAGCACTTAAAGGTGCCCCGCGCACATAATATAGCGCTCGCCTACGCGACTTCCACCACCCCATACACAGCAGCGCTGGTAGCATTGGACCAGAGGTATGGGCGCATATGGGATTACGTGATCCAGGAGATCCGACACATCGACCGCTTACCCCCAGCAATAGACAATCGAGCACTGGACGACCTGTCCATCAGAGTGCAGTCCCTGGTAGGGATGTTGGGAGCGCAAAGAGAGAAGGGGAAGTATGAACTTTACGCCAACTCAAATGTGGAAAGGATTCTGGAGAAGCTGCCGCCCGCTCGTCAGGAGCGCTTTAGGCGGCAGAGGGACCACAGAGACCCGAATGGCCCCGAACCGAACCTCCTCGATCTAGCAGACTTCCTGGCGAGAGAAGTCAGCAGCCTACGGCTAGATACATTCGGACGGAGCACCCCTGGCTCCAGAGAAGGAACCAGACGACTAAATGATGGAAGAAGATCGGTGACTGTGATGCACCAATCGGAGTCAGTACCGAGCAGCAGGAGCCACAGTACCCCCTCCAGAACGGAGAAGTGGAAGATAGTGTGCCCCTACTGTGAGAAAGAACACTGGCTAGTGCAATGTGACTCCTTCCCCAAGCTGAACGCGGAGGAAGCAGGTCAATGGATAAAGTCCAACAAGCGCTGTTTTCGCTGTGCGCGCTCACACATGGCAGCCGAATGCCGCTTAAAGAAAAGGTGCACCAAGTGCGATGGAGCCCATCTGGACATAGTCAAGTCAAGTCAAGTCAGTTTTATTTGTATAGCACGTTTACAAATGACTAACAGCCAAACCAAAGTGCTTCACAACATGATAAAAAACACATACAATGCAATAAAATACACTAGAAAAGAGGTAGAGTACAGTACGGTGCAAAGTGCAAAGTGCAAAGTGCAATAAAAGAGACAAGAAAATTTGATAAAAATGCAGAGTGACAGCTGACGTCATGTATAGATGCTGGGCTAGCTCTGGTCAAAGGCCAGGGAGAAGAGATGTGTTTTGAGCAAGGATTTAAAAACCTCCAGGCTCTGGGCAGATCTTATGTGGAGGGGGAGGCTGTTCCAGAGTACTTCACGACAGTAACAGACGGCGCCCTTCACCTGCACCATCCAGCCGCAAAGCGAGCGTCATGTACATCGATCCCGCCAGCAGCAGTGGAGCCCGAGTACTCCTAAAAGTAGTGCGTGTGACACTAAGCTACCAGAATAAAGTCCTGGACACTTACGCCGTCCTCGATGACGGGTCAGAGAAGACCCTGCTGCTCGCCTCCGCTGCGGCCCAGCTAGGGCTGCGGGGAAGCGAAACCCAAATGACAATTCGGACAATAAGACGAGATTTGAAGACGATAAAGGGCGAGAATGTCTCATTCTCTATCGCAGCAAGCGGCCAGCCTGAGCGACGGTACCAGATTGCAGACGCTTTCACCAGCCAAGAAATAGGACTGTCGCGGTACACATACCCCGTCGCCAAGCTGATGGAGAAATATGCACATCTGCGCAAGTTACCGATCCCGCTCATAGACAATGCTATGCCGACCCTGTTGATAGGCTCCGACCATGCAGACCTCATTGTCCCGATAGACCGGGTTCATACCGGACCCCGAGGCTGTCCTGCAGCAGTCGAGACCCGTTTGGGATGGACTCTCCAAGGCCCGCTCGCCAAATCTCTCAACCGAAGTACAGCCACTAGATGTCTCCACTCCCGAGTCACAGAGGGAGAAACCGCACTCCTGCAACACGTAGAGCGGCTATGGAGCTTGGAACAAATGCCCTTTAAGAATGGAAAGAAAGACATTCGCTCTAAAGATGACATTTACGCCATTCACCTCCTCGAGAGAGTCCCGGTCAACGGCGTGTTGAGATACGCCACGCCACTCCTGCGGCGAGAAGGAATGCCTACTTTCCACGCCAAGACAGACGCCATAGAACGGTACCTGCTGAACACGGAGCGGCGCTTAGCCAAGAACCCCGCCCAAGAGAGTGTATACCGCGCTGAGATTGAGAAGCTCATCACAGCGGGACACGTCACAAAGATGGACATTAAAGAGGCTGACCAGACCACTGAATCGTGGTACGTGCCCCACCACAAGGTCCATCACAACGGTAAAGACCGCATAGTATTTAACTGCAGCTACCAGATCGGATCCCAAAATCTGAATAAAGAGTTACTGCCCGGTCCCACACTCGGCCCCTCCCTACTCGGCGTTCTACTCCGCTTCCGCCAGGAAAAGGTGGCCATCAGCGGGGACATTAAAGGAATGTTCCTGCAGGTGAGATTAGTAGAGGCGGACAAGCCCCTGTTACGGTTCCTATGGAGAGAGAAGCCAGGAGATGAGCACCCAGCCATCTACCAATGGGAAGTCCTCCCCTTCGGAACGACGTGCAGCCCCTGCTGTGCGACATTTGCACTACAGAAACATGTAGCAGAGGACCCAGCAGCGGACGAAGAGGTCCGACACAGCGTAAAGAACAGCTTCTACGTAGACAACTGTCTACAAAGCCTTTCAACCCAGGAAGAAGCCGAGGCTCTCCTGATTAAACTCCGCGCCTCATTGATCAAAGGCGGCTTTGATCTCAGGCAGTGGGCCAGCAGCGATCCGCAAGTACTGCGCAGCCTCTCCTCCGAGGACAAGGCAGCCAGCAGCGAGACCTGGATGGCTACAATCCCGGGAGAAGCCCAGGAGATGACCCTGGGATTGGTGTGGCGATTCAAAACAGATTCGCTTCACTACAGACACAAGCCCCTGACTACGGAGCAGGGAAGGCCGGCGGCGGCGCCGACCACCAGACGGAGTGTGTACACAACACTCGCCCGACAATATGACCCGCTAGGATGTATTCTACCGTACACCACCAGGGCAAAAATGATTGTACGAGCATTGTGGGACAAGGACCAGGGCTGGGACGACCCCATTCCCGCACACCTTGCATCCACCTGGAGAGAGTGGGAGATGGAGCTCCACTCACTCCCAGGCGTTAATATGCGCCGAAGCTACTTCCCACCCAAGGTGAGGCCAGAGACATGTAAAATGGACTTACACGTCTTCAGTGACGCCTCAGAGGTCGCATACGGATCAGTAGCCTACTTGCGGGCCCAAGACCAAGGGGGAGAGATCTACACAGCATTTGTCCTCGCCCGCTCGAGAATAGCCCCACGCAAGCAACAATCTATCCCACGTCTAGAGCTCTGCGCAGCCCTAGCCGGAGCGCACCTAGCCACGCTCATCCAACGTGAGCTCACCATACCGGTGTCTAGAACAATCCTGTGGTCAGATTCCACGACGGTACTCGCCTGGATCAAATCGGACTCATGCAAGTACAAAGTCTTCGTGGGAGTCAGAGTCACCGAGATTCAAGACTTAACCGAAGAGTTAACCGGAGAAACAGAGTGGCGCTACGTTGATACAAAACAGAACCCAGCTGACGTCATCACCCGGGGGATGCCCCTGGATGACCTCACCCGTCGCAATGTCTACAGTGACGGCCCCGCATTCCTAAGACTCCCGGAAGGACAGTGGCCCATGCCTATCCCGAGGGAAGCAAGTCCAGAGGAGGTGGAAATGAAGAAGTCTGTGTTCTGTGGATTGAGCACCGTAGCCTCCACCGACCCTAACATAAACGATTGCACGTCCATAGAGAGTGCACAACAAAGAACATTCCTGCGGTACCACCCGGAGTGCAAGTCCCCCGCTGATATGTCAGCGGCTAACTACGAGGAAGCAGAATTGCTTCTACTGCAGCGAGCCCAGAGAGACTCGTTCCCCGATGAATTGGCCTGTCTACAGGGAGGAAAGCCCCTCCCATCCGACAGCAGATTAATTCACCTGGCCCCCGAGAGCGACGCTCACACCCTCATCAGAGTGGGTGGTCGCCTACGCAGAGCCCCCAATCTACCGGATGACATTAAATACCCGATCGTATTGAACAGCCGACACAAGGTCACAGAGCTGATTATAAAGAAATACGATGAGGATGTACATCACGCAGGAGCAGAAAGAGTCTTCGCGGAAATCAGACGTCGTTACTGGATCCTACAAGGAAGAGAGGCGGTACGACGCTTCCAACGAACATGTCTAGACTGCCGCAAGTGGCGCGCGCAGCCCAGCATACCAAGGATGGCTGACCTTCCTCCATGTCGCCTCCGAATCGGTGACAAGCCATTCCACTCAACGGGTATGGACTGCTTTGGCCCGCTGCACATAAAGAAAGGAAGAGGAACCGAGAAGCGGTGGGGTATTGTATTCAAATGCATGACCACCAGAGCGATACACATCGAGCTTCTCCCGACCATGAGCACAGACTCATTCCTTATGGCCTTCCGTAGATTCATATCACGGAAAGGAAGACCGTCTACCCTATTGTCCGATCATGGGACAAACTTTAAAGGCGGCGAAAGAGAGCTGAGAGAGAGCTTCCAAGCTATGGGCCCAGAACTTAAGACCCACCTCGCTCCAGCACAGGTTGATTTCCAATTCAACCCCCCAAACGCACCCCACTTCGGTGGCACTTGGGAACGAGAAGTGCGCTCCATAAAGACAGCCCTGTACGCAGTACTTGGGGCCCAGACTGTGGCGGAAGAAGTCCTAATGACAGTCCTCACGGAGATTGAGGGAGTACTTAACTCGAAGCCCCTCGGATATGTCTCCAGTGATGTGGCGGATATCGACCTAGTTACCCCCAACACACTCCTGATGGGGCGGCTAGATCCCACATTACCCCAGACAATGTACCGGCCTGAAGAAGCGAACGGCCGACGAATGTGGAGGTACAGCCAAGTATTAGCCGACAAGTTTTGGAACAGTTTCCTACTGCACTACCTACCGTCTCTACAGACCCGCCAGAAGTGGGTAAAGGAGAGAGACAATTTGACAGAAGGAACAGTCGTCATGATTATTGATCAATCACTGCCCAGAGCTATGTGGCCGGCCGGCCGCGTAAGCAAAGTGATCACCGGTGCCGACGGCAAGGTCCGAGCAGCTGAAGTGCTCGTCCAGGGTCGCACTTACACCCGTCCCGTGGCAAGGCTCATAGAACTGCCTCGACTCCCAGACACAATCGATGATGACCATGACCCTACAACCCTATGACTTTGTGAAGTTGACTGACCCCTACAGCAAACCCTTATGTGTAAATAGACAACGCGATTAATCTGTCTCCGTTTAACTGATTAGGTCTGGGACCTATTCAGGGGGTGGCTGTTGTGAAGGGCCAGATTAAACCGAATATATATATTTATTTATATATATATATTTAATTGTATTTGTATATTCTCTAATATTCCCTGATATCCCTTGTATATTCCTTGTACAATATGCATTGAATATCCATTCTAGCCTACTGAACATCCCATAATAGTCTCCATTCTACTATTGGTCGAGACCTTGGTGCCAGGCTGCCATACCCCTCAGACCCAGTTCAAACGTACCGCTCGACATGTACGAACAAGTCCTAGTTCCGCGTAGGAATTTGGCTACCGCACCACTAATGGGACTATTTGTTCATAGTGCGTATATATACTGCGCTACTAAAGTAGGACTTTCTTTTCAGTCCAGTTTCTTACCCTCCAATAGAGTCACAGACGTAAAGCCTCCCCGCGATGCCACGTGTGGGAGTAAGGCCAAGTTCGGCCTACCATCGGTATTGAGACATCGTGTATATTAATATTTGAATAGTCATATTTGGCACTATATCGTCGAGTTGGACGTAGTCTATTAAGCTAATAATAGTCTGTTAATATATAGTGCTTCGTGCGGTGAGAATACTACCGTAATCAGTACCCCATCGTTTCGGGCAGAGAACTGGCTGCTTACCCAGGGTGGTTGACCCTATGTGAAGCTGCACCCGAGGAGCCCCAGAGCCGACGAGCGAGTGGACCTGTATACCGGATTATTCTACCGACGACAGCCCGCCTTCCCAGGCACGGATTATGCTTTGGATACTTTGATTATTCTATGGATAAAGACCCCCGACACTACCGTGTGTTGGAACCCCCCCCCCTGGAGAGGACGCAAGGTGAGGAGACGCTCTGCAAGACGAGGTCTCTCCACATCTCTCCCCCGTGGACCGGAGAGAGCCGGCCCACAAAGAGTCCACCTGCTTTCATCTGTGGTCCAAGGATCGCCGGCGCATTGAACGGCACTACAGTGGGTTCTCCTGGGATACCCTTGGCCGGACGAGGCAGCTGGATTCTACCCCCCCCCCCCTCCTACTCCTGTCGGCTTACAAGCGACCGGATTAACCCCCTCTAGTGTATCCAGCCTATAATCATTAAAGTATCATTGCTGTTATTCCTTAACTATTCCAGGTCGTATATTTACCACCTGCGCCTTCAGAGATTGGACATTATCTATTGATATACCGACGAATACTCCTTGCCATAAAAGTGCATACTATTTCAATTCATAAATGTAATTAAGTGATTAAGTGTTTATTCTACACACCATCGCTGTGTAGGAAATAAAGACCTGTTTCTAATTCGTACATTTGTGTTGGATCCGTTTCATCTACGTGAGAGTGTTCATGATAATATATTTATGCCGTGTACTGGGTGGCCGAATATTAAGTACAAAGGTAGTGGTAGTAAGTATCATATCTAGTAATACAGTCAGGGAATTGTACCCCTCAGTTACAATGGGGATATCAGCTGGTAGTCGCACCGCCTTGGCCAGCTCATTAAGAGGTAGGCAGGCTGATTTGTTCCAGTTAATCTTAAAGCCTGACAATTTACCAAAGTCGTCGATTATTCCCAATAATTTTGTGGCCGACCGGGAAGGGTCATCCATAAAAATCAGTAGGTCATCCGCATAGAGAGCAATTTTGTGTGGTGTATTATTGATCATTATGGGGACGATGTCCTCCGATTGCCTAATAAATTGGGCCAATGGTTCGAGGGAAAGCGCAAATAGTCCTGGGCTCAGAGGACAACCCTGTCTAGAAAGTCTGGAGACTGGGAAAAGTGTGGAACAGTTTTTGCCTGTCAGTATCATTGCCGACGGCGAGGCATACAGGACTTTAATCATATGAATAAAATTCTTTCCAAGACCCATGACCTCAAGTACCTTCCACAGGTATGACCATTCTAGTCTGTCAAACGCCTTCATGGCATCCAAAGACAGAACTGTGGACGGAGCTGTATTGTCTTTACTGTTATCGACTACATGCAACAGCCTCCTAAGATTATCTGCAGCCAGGCGCCCCGGGATAAAACCAGTTTGATCGCAGTGTACCAATACCGTCATAAATCTCTGCAGGCGGCAGGCCAGCACCTTGGCAAACACTTTTAAATCTGCCCCGAGAAGACTCAAGGGCCTATAGCTACCACAATCATTGGGATCTTTGTCCTTCTTGAGAAGTAAAGAAATCAACGCCATGTTGACATCTCTTGAGAACTCCCCTTGTTCGATAGCGTAATTGATCATATCGAGCATCAATGGACCCAGTTGGTCCCAGAAAGCTAAATACACCTCGGGTGGAATACCATCCCAGCCTGGTGCCTTACCCCTCTGCATTTCAGCAATCGTCTCCCTTAGTTCCATAAGAGTGATCGGTTTCCCCAGTTCCTTAGCCTCTTCCTCAGAAATGTGGGGTATCTCAAGCCCGCCAATGAACGATTCAAATTTAGAGTCGTCGAGATTAACCTCTGAGCTATATAACTGTGAGTAAAACTCTTTAAAAGTGTCGTTGATCTTTTTCGAATCAGTAGTGACTGAACCCTGTCGCGTCTTGATCGAGGGGATATCCGAGAAATGATCATTCGAGCGTATTTTCATTGCCAATAGATGGCTAGGCCTGGAGCCGTGAAAGTAGTAATTTTGCCTTGTCCTATGTATCAAGAACTCAGACTGTTGTTTAAGTATGGAGTTTATTTCTTTCTTGACTATCTTACGTTGTGTGTTTAGTCGTTCACTATAGTTAGTTTGCAAAGATGCGTATAGGTCCGCATATAATGTTTCCAGTCCTTCTAGTTTTTTTGACCGGGATTTACGCAAATTGGAGGCGAAAAGTGTGACATGACCCCTGATAAATCCTTTCAATGCGTTCCATAGGACCCTGGGGTCATCGACCGTGCCAACATTGATCTGCAAGAATTCAGCTAGTTTACTCCTGAACTCAGAACAGAAATCATCGTTCTTTAATAAGGTTGAGTTAAAAACGCCACCTGGGAGCTCTCGTGGAGAGCCTGCCAAAGGTTGCCACAAGGAAAATCCCCTTGTGGTCCGAGAGAGCCAGGGGAACCAATGAGACGTCGAAACTATCAAACATATTAGGGGACGCGAATGCATAGTCTATTCGAGAGAAGGTTTTGTGTCTGGCTGACAGGTGAGAGTAATCCTTGAGGGTGGGATTGGATAAGCGCCATAGGTCTGCGAGCCCCGTGTCCTGGGCCCACATCCTGAGGGCCTTAGAGGACCGTTTTTGGTCGCTTGTTTCAGAGGACCCGGACCTATCCATCTCTGCATCCCAGCACGCCACCCACAATGAGTCAAGTCAAGTCAAGTCAAGAGTTTTAATTGTCACGGCATACAGGTATACAATGAAATGAAATGCGGGTGGTCTTGCCCGCAACGATGTGCAATACAGTGGTACATATAATAGAATCAAAAAGAAAAAACAACATTGTGCAGTAAACAGGTAACAGGTAACATGGAGTGACATCTCGGTATCTGTACATAGTTATTTACAGAGCATATGGGACATGCTAGTTAGCTTTGGTAGTGCAATACACTGTTCCTGTTATTCTAATTTAAAGTGTCCTTTCCTTTGGCCATAAGTGTGCGTGTGTGCGACATGAGTGTGTGCCCGCTCATGTTAAAGTGTTAAGTGGCTGCTCGTGTGTGAGCGTGCACAGTGTGCGTGTCGTGTGTGTGTTCATGTGTGCTTGTGTGTGGATAGTTCAATGTTCTGAGCACTCAATGTTCATTGTTCATGGCTCTGATGGCCTGGGGGAAGAAGCTGAGCCTAAGCCGCTCTGTCCTAGTAGCTGGGGTTCGCAGGCGTCTGCCTGACCTCAGCAGCTGAAACAGGCTGTTATTGGGGTGGTGAGGGTCTTTCATTATCCTGCAGGCTCTGGATTTGCACCTCTTGTTGTATAGAACCTGCAGGGGGGGTAGTGAAATACCCGTGGTACGCTCGGCTGAGCGCACCACTCTCTGTAGGGCCTTCTTGTCCTGTGCCGTGCTGTTTCCATACCAGGCAGTGATGTTTCCGGTCAGGATGCTCTCTACAGCTCCTGAGTAGAAGGACTGGAGTATCTTCCCCGATACTCTGAACTTCCTTAACTGTCTCAGGTGGTAGAGGCGCTGTTTCGCCTTCTTTACTACTGTGTCTATGTGTGTTGACCATGTCAGGTCTTCTGAGATGTGGACCCCCAGGTACTTAAAGCTGATCACCCTGTCCACGGTAGCCCCGTTAATCATCAGTGGTGTGTGCGTCTCCTGCTGTCCTCTCCTATAATCCACGATCAGCTCCTTGGTTTTACCAATGTTCAGGAGCAGGCTGTTGTCCTGGCACCAGCGTTCCAGTACCTCAACCTCCTCCCGGTAGGCCTTCTCGTCGTTGTCCGAGATCAGCCCCACCACCACCGTGTCGTCTGCGAACTTCACTATGGAGTTGGAGCTGAACTTGGCCACACAGTCGTGTGTGTAGAGTGAGTACAGCAGGGGGCTCAGAACACAGCCCTGGGGGGACCCGATGCTCAGGGTGATGGTGTTGGAGGTCTGACCCCCCACCCTGACTGCCTGGGGTCTTTCGCTCAGAAAGTCCAGTACCCAGGCGCTCAGGGCGGAGCTCAGACCTAGCTCGATCAGCTTGTCCACCAGTCTGGTGGGGCTATGGTGTTGAACGCTGAGCTGTAGTCAATGAACAACAGTCTCACATAGCCCCCCTTCTGACGGACAAGGTGCGAGAGGGTGCTGTGCAGTACCTGGGAGACCGCGTCGTCGGTGGACCTGTTTGTCCTGTATGCAAATTGCATAGGGTCCATATCACTGGGGAGGGAGGCACAATGTGGTCCTTGACCAGCCTCTCGAAACATTTCATGACCACAGAGGTGAGTGCCACCGGTCTGTAGTCATTTGGACATGTTGGGGAGGGTTTCTTCGGTACAGGGATGATGGTAGACATCTTGAAGCAGGCAGGGACCACTGACTCCGCCAGGGATTGATTAAATATGGCGGTGAACACTGGTTGGCACAGGACTTGAGTATGCGTCCTGTTATGCCATCTGGGCCAGCAGCCTTCCTGGTGTTCACCTGCATAAAAATGAGAGCGTATCCAGTAAGTTCCAACATATTCTTCGTGATTGTATTATAGAACGCTGAATCAAATGTGTTAGGGGCATACAATGCTATTATTGCCATCTTCATATGAGAGAACTCAACTTTTGCTATAGTAATCCTTCCCTCCGTGTCCGACCACACATCCAGGACTTTCATATCAAGGTTACGTCTTGTAACTATGACGACTCCTTTCGTCTTATCATCGGCTGAGGATGAGGAGATAACGTGATATTGTCGATTTGCCAGCCTTGACACATCACCCACCAATAAATGCGTCTCACTAAGGAGAGCAATGTCAATATTTCTTCTCTTCAATAACCAAAGGACACTGGCACGCTTGTGTGGGGCGTTAAGACCCCCTGCGTTCCAAATTAAAATATTCAATTTAGCCATGGTCGAGTTTGTCTAAATGCGTACAGAACATACCAGTGCAGCCAGGCTGAGTACAGAGGCGCTGATCCAGGCGGGCCCAGACGGTCAATCCCAGGAGTTCAGAGGAGGAACAATTACACACATATAAGACAACAGTGTTAGCTGCTTTCTCATTTCCTTTCGTGTTGGCTATCCTTCCAGCCAGGCTTTGCTTTATTAAAGTGTAGTGCTGATCTCTGCCCTATTTTTCTGTAGCCATTCTGGTTTTAGGCTACTGGCTTATTTAGCACTTTATTTTCTATTAGCTGAGCCTTTTATTGTAGTGTATTTCTTTTAATGACAGTTTTCTTTTGTTTCCTTTTGAACTGCATTAGTCCATTACTACACATAAACTCCCTTAGTGGAGGTTTATTGTTATTTAGGTTATTTGTATGAACTCCGTTATTACTATAGGAGGTGCCTTTGTGGCTTATTTCAGTATTTCTATAATACCTCTTAATTGAGTGTCGTCCTGTTTTTTGGACTTGATTTATTTTCTTAAAATACTCATTTGGAGGCTTCCACCTGTAGAGGTTATCTTTTGTTGTTTACTTTTCCCCTTCTCCTTAATGTCTGCTTAGCAGTTTAGTGGTTATTTGTTATACGATAACTTAGAGAGGCCTATTATCTGCTCGTGACCCAAACACGCGCAGCCCTCACATGACGTCTGAGTTAGGCATCAGAAGGAAGCAGAAATAGGAGGTTCTTGACAGGCTGACAGACACAGTGTTGTTTGATTACATTAACCGGTTGTTTGCCTACCAAGATGATAATGGAATACTATGAATGAATGAATGAATGAATGAAAACTTTATTTAACAGATTGCAGAATGGGTACAATACAGTACGGCTCAATACACACAATTTTTAAGGGGATGCAGTCTGCCCCGTTCCCCGTACCTGGCTAACTGAGTTAGCCGGATAATTTCCAGCATAGCTAGACTTAAGCCAGACCTTTCTGTTCCCCGAAGTTGGATTTTCTAAATCACCATGGTAACAGATCAGAAAGTTTGAACCTGGTCCGGAGCAGGGTTAAGTTCAGTTAGCTGGATAACCTGCATGGCCACGCCCTCGCAAAGAAATGCCAGCTCGCTTCCTGAAATATTTCTCACAGTCTAGATCC
Organism: Notolepis coatsorum; assembly: GCF_963971535.1. Classification (NCBI taxonomy): domain Eukaryota; kingdom Metazoa; phylum Chordata; class Actinopteri; order Aulopiformes; family Paralepididae; genus Notolepis; species Notolepis coatsorum. The sequence continues at coordinate 195,835,858 of NC_140168.1, forward strand.
CATTATACCATTCTGAATTATGTTTTTGTGCTTCGTTTTCCTAGAGGGGGCTTTTGAAATGTATAATAATAGAACTAAATGCTGATAATAAATCATATTCAGCCTATAGATTTACTTTTAATTTTAATAACGGCGCATTGCAAATGTGAATCCCGCGGGGATACATTTAATGAATGAAACCTATGGGCCGTTTGGCTCTGATTAGTTTCATATATTCTCCGCTGTAGATTTGCTTAACGGAGCGCCCGGATTGTGTTTCATTCAAGCATAAAATTGAAGTGTCTATGCGTGGATTGTGGTCTTTGTGGATTATGAATTACGAGGAATCTGAGGATTGTTGAATTGTATCATCACTCACACGTTATTGTGATATTGTAACTGGGATTAAAATGTCTGATGAGAATGAGATGCGCTGTTTGACGGATTTGAGCAATTGAATGAGCCGTTGACGTCACATTAATGCATTTGAGAATAAAGAGATAAAACTTCATTCAAAAGAAAAATATTCGAAACACGGATCTCTTGTATTGATGGATACACAATGGATATATCCCGTCTGGCACAGTGGTGCAATGGCTAGTGCTCACTCCTGTCAAGCGGACGACCCTAGTTTGAAACCCCGCGTTCCCAATATAATTTTTTTTGAATATAATATTAATGAATATACGCAAAAGTAGCCTAGTTTTAAGTTAAAATATTATAAATCTACATGCATTGAGGATGTCATTCTTTATATAGCTCTCAAAGTGCACCAAATTGAAGCATTTACATTGCAGAAAGAAGAAAATAAATTAGAAAAGACGGGGATTCGAACGCTGGTCGTCCGCGTGAGAGGCATAAGGACAATCCATCACACCACGGTGCCAGACAAATAAAACATCCACCATACATCCATCAATGGATAAGAGAGCCGTATCATTATTCTGAAAGAGTTGAACTAATTATTTTCGCTAGCAAGATCTCATTTGATTATTCAATCCATAAACCTACTGCCAGCAGGCACGTTTAAAGAAATATAATCTGATTGATTGGGGTAATGAGGGATTTAAAATTAGCCTATAGATTATGCATTTAACTTGTCGGTGAGGCTATTGAGCCGTACTGCATTGTACCCATTCTGCAATCTGTTAATAAAGTTTTAAATCAATCAATCAATCAATCAATGCCGTTAGGAAATCAGGATTTCTGCTATCGACACCTGCTGTCTTTTCAACTGAAGCGGCCGCGCACAATTATCCTGAGTCTCAAGTCTGGTTCGAATGAACGAGACTGAATCAGCGTTCGAGGAACAGGAAAATCCCGGATTTAAACATCGGGTTAATTGAATCTGGATAATGGGACTCTTGATCGACTTAGTTGAACCAGGTACGGGGAATAGGGGACTTAGACTTTTGTCTTGTTTACATCAGGGTCCCCCATTTTCAAATCATAGTGACATTTATGACATACACAACATAATGACATCATGACATTTATGGCATATAACAGTAAATTTCGCAGAGTAAATTTTACTCAAACTGAGTACACTGGGACTCAGTTTGAGTAAAATGTACTCAGTTTGAGTAAAATTTACTCTGCGAAATTTACTGTGATAGGGACATACATGACATACAGGTATATAGTACTGTTACATTTGTGACATATACGATATGCAAATATACAGTACTGTTACAGTACTGGAAAGCCAATCAGCCAATTCATTTTAATCACAATTGAAGGTGCTATAAACAATATTTGACAGCACATAATACAATAATAATAATACACAGAACATCACCAGACAGTAATAATAATAACAACAATAACAATAATACAACATGTAAATTAACCCACTCACCAACATGGTAACTCCCTGGACTTAGTGATAAAAACAAGGCTGAACATTGATAAAGTATCAGTAATCCAACCTATATCGGACCATCATTGTGTATTCTTCAATGCTAACCTAAACTTAACAGAGACAAAAGCAGTAACCGTTGTAAAGTGAAGAGTACTAGATGACATCGCAGAAAAGAAGTTTTCAAATATCATGAGACAAACTGAACCATCCAGCCTGGACTGCTCTTTAAACTACAGTACATGGTTGAAAATCTCAACAACCAGTCCTTCATTCCGACAGCAATCAGACTTTGCAATGCATCTCTGTGCCTCACTGCATCACTGAGCACAGAGTGACAGACTGACATTACCATCTTCCTGGACTTTTACATTTAAAACAACATTGTCAATATTACACTTACTGTACACGTAGATCTCTGTATTCTTTACTGTATATTTGATATTAGATTGTACATACATAGCAGAGGAAATGTGAATGTGAAATGTGAATCCCGGACCGTAGTTTATTATTATTATGTTATTCTTAGGCTTATTTTATTCCTTATTCTTATATCATATACACTGGATGCTGTTGCTCCATTAAAGGTAAAATAAAAAAAAAGTGACAAAATCCCCCCATGGTTAAATAATAGCAGTGTTGGTCAGGCACGTGGGAAGTGAGTCAGACTTGGGGGTGCGGCGGTCGGAGTCAGAGATAAATAATAATAATAACGTCATATTAAATGCATGCGCGAAGCGCATCATTCGTGATTTTCCATTCATTTGAAAGATCAATATTATACACTACAACAGACAAACTTGAACACCAACATGTGGACAGTTCACACACGAAATGCAGCAGTGTGTGTGACTGTGTGTGTGTGTGTCACTGACTCTCACAACAACAATCCCTGCAGGAGCGATAATAAACACACATTACCTATTCCGAAGATGGTAGAACACCGATGGTGGTCTTGCGTTCAGGAGTGGTGGAAATAAACTCCTTCATGACAACATGAATGTCCAGTGAGTCCAGAATATCCTGATGCATATGCAGCAAGTCCAGGTTATTATTATTAAAGAAATCAGATATTCGTTTGAGACATTTCTTTTCTGAGACACAGGTAAACACACTCTCCACTTCAGTCAGTCCTCCCTCTCTGCAATTCGTTCCCACATACAACATCGCAGACAGATATATTCCTTTACTGCGAATTGTCCCAAAAACTATTCCAGGCCGCTATTTCTTTTACCAACGGATTTCCAGTTCCGCGTTGACGCGTCCAGGCTTCCAGGCCGCGTCTATTCGAATCCCAACTGGTTCATGCGTCGACTACACGCTTGCGGCTTCTTTAATAACACTGCATTATCGAGACAGCGCCCCTATGAGGATCTGGCAATGATAGGGTAAATCTGCAGTGCCGCTCGCTCTGTGACATTGAGTAGCCTCGGTATTACAATGGAATAAAGGCCAAAACAACCTTGCAGTTGCAGTTACACTCCCCGCCAGCAGGGGGTGCTGCAGCCCCCGCCACACCCCCCCTTCCCGCGTCCTTGGTGTTGGTCAGACTAAGAGAATATGTAGAGCTGCTGAACGAAAATGGAGGTAAACCAAGCTCACAGTACAGTCCACTGTGATTTATATAAAGAAGCCATGACTGCCTATAACAAAGAAATACGAGTGTCAAGAAAGGACTATTTTTCTAAAATGATCACAGAGAATGCTGGAAACTCTAGAATATTATTCTCAGCCATCGGCCAGCTACTCAACACTGCCCCCACCCCTCCACAGTCATCTGCATCCAAATGTGAAGAACTAGCATTATTCTTCAATAACAAAATAACTTCAATTAGAGTTCAAGTTTCAAGTTTCAAGTTTCTTCAATAGTTGTCATACAGAAGTACAGAATACTTTTATACAAAATGCTTCTTACTGTTACGCTCCAGAGAGCTAGACAAGATAAGTATCAATAACATAGTATAGCATGTAAATTAGAAGTAGAAAATGAGGTCACAGTGTTCAGTATAGACATATGTACAATGTTCGATGCAGAATAGACGTAACTGAGTTACCATATAATATACAATACTATGCAGTGTACTAATATACAATACTATATAGTGCAAAGCAGAAATGGGATGAGGTTCAATTTAGGTACAATTTACAGTAAGGTGTATGAGTTGTAGTGCAATCCTTTATCAATAAATATAAAGTGTGGGGAGTGGGTGCTACACTGCTACAGTGTGTTTGTTTAAAGTGAGTGTGTGCTATAAAGTGTGGGGAGTGGGTGCTACAGTGTGTTTGTTTAAAGTGAGTGTGTGCGTGTGGATGTGTGTGCTATGTGCGTTTGATGGTTGTTGTGTAGTGTTCATTGTTCGTTGAGCAGCCTGATGGCCTGGGGATAGAAGCTTCTTCTGAGTCTTTCTGTGCTCGCCTTGAGACTCCGGTATCGCTTGCCTGACCGCAGCAGTTCAAAGAGGCAGTTGTTCGGGTGACTGGAGTCCTTAATGATTCTCTTAGCCTTGCCCCTGCACCGCTTGTTGTAAATGTTCTGGAGGGTGGGGAGCCCCCCTCCAATTGTGCGTTCGGCTGAACGCGTCACTCTTTGTAGTCTGCTTCGGTCTTGTGCAGTGCTATTCCCAAACCAGGAGGTGATGTTGCCAGTCAGTATGCTCTCTATTGTACATGAGTAGAAGTTCTTAAGGATCTTCTGACTGACTTGGAACTTCCTTAGGCGCCTGAGGAAGTAGAGGCGTTGTCGTGCCTTCTTCACAACACTGTCAATGTGTGTGGTCCATGTCAAGTCCTCGGATATGTAGGCTCCGAGGTACTTAACGCTGTTCACTCTCTCAACCGGTGCCCCGTCGATGCTGAGGGGGCTGTAGTCCTTGACCCCCGACCTCCTGAAGTCCACAATCATCTCTTTTGTTTTGCTGACGTTCAGGGAGAGGCTGTTTTCCTGGCACCATCCCGCCAGGACCTTGACCTCATCCAGGTAGGCCCTCTCGTCGTTTGCAGAGATCAGGCCCACCACCACTGTGTCGTCAGCAAATTTGATGATTGTGTTGCTACTCCGCTGAGCCACACAGTCGTGTGTGTACAGGGAGTAGAGGAGGGGACTCAGAACACAGCCCTGGGCGGCCCCTATGTTGAGGGTGATGGATGAGGAGGTGCAGTTGCCTGCTCTCACCACCTGGGGTCTGCCCGTCAGGAAGTCCAAGACCCACTGGCAGAGGTCATAGTTCAAGCCCAGGTCCCTGAGCTTGGCTATGAGTTTGGAGGGGACTATGGTATTGAATGCCGAGCTGTAGTTGATGAATAGCATTCTCACATAGTTCCCCTTCCTCTTGTCCAGGTGTGATGCTGCTGTGTGCAGCACATGGGCTATGGCGTCCTCCGTGGACCTGTTGGGGCGATATGCAAATTGCAGGGGGTCCATGTTGATGGGGAGGGAGGAGCAGATGTAGCCCTTTACTAGCTTCTCAAAGCACTTCATGGCTATGGAGGTGAGAGCTACAGGGCGGTAGTCGTTGAGGCAAGCAGGCTTGGATTTCTTGGGTACAGGGATAATAGTGGACTTCTTCAGGCAGGTGGGGATGACAGCCTGTTCTAAGGACAGGTTAAATATGTCAGTGAATACCGGGGCCAGTTGGTCGGCACAGACTTTTAGGACGCGGCCGGGGATGCCGTCCGGTCCTGCTGCCTTCCTGATATTCACTTTTTTAAAGGTCCGCCTCACCTCATGCTCTGTTACCCTGAACACTGAGTCTCCATCAGCAGCAGACCCCCCCCCCACATTGCCGTGGCTTGTGGGCTGGTGTTGTTATTACCAGCATCAAACCTCGCATAGAAGGTATTGAGGTCATTTGCTAAGGAGATGTCACTGTTCAGTTTGAGGGAGGTGCCTTTGTAGTCCGTCATCGTTTTGAGCCCCTGCCACATAGCTCTGGAGTCGGCCTGTTCAAACTGGAGTTCAATTTTATCCCGGTAGCGCCGTTTGGCCTCTGTCACTGTCCTCCTTACGTTGTATCGCGCCACCTTGTGGTCATTCATGTTGCCTGCCACCAGGCCGTCGTTGTATGCTTTGGTGCGCGCTTTCAGAGCTTCACGGACGGATTTGTCTACCCAGGGTTTTTGATTTGGGTAAACTCTAATTGTGGTAGTGGGGATTGTTTCTTCCACCAAAGTACGAACATAGTCCAGCACTGTCTCCGTGTAGACATTAATGTTATCTGTGTCGCGGAACACGCTCCAGTCTGTGCACTCAAACGCAGCCTGGAGCGTCCCCCCCGACTCCACATCCCATTTCTGCACCTCTCGCGAGACTACAGGAGTGCTCTTGATTCTTTGTTTGCATTTTGGTGAAAGAAAAATGGCAGCGTGATCAGACTTACCAAAGCCACTAGCAGAATGAGCCTTGTAGCCACCCTTGAATTGCGTGTAACAGTGTTCTAAGATGTTACCGCCTCTGGTGTTACAAGTCACATGCTGATAGAAGTCAGGCAAAACCTTTCTCAGATTGGCGCTATTGAAATCACCCACTACTACAATGGCGGCGTTAACGTTCGCAGCTTGGAGTTTGTTTACCTCATCGTGAAGTCTGGAGAGCGCGACACTATCGCTGGCTTGAGGTGGAATGTACACTCCTACAAGGATGATCGCCGTTAACTCTCTCGGAAGGAAGAAAGGACGACACTTAATTGTTATATATTCCAGGTTGGGGCAGCAGTGGTTCGATAATTCCTTCACGTTGGCTGGATCGCTCCAATTGTTGAAGGCGATCCCACCTCCGCGCTGTTTGCCGGATTCAGTTGTTCTATCCTTGTGGTGGATGAAGAAGTGATCGGCCGGTTGGATGGCGTGGTCCGGGGTTTCTGGCGAGCCAGCATGAGTCCTGATACAAACATGGACAGCATCAGCAAACCCTGCAAAAAAGTAACCATAGGAAAATCAACTGAGCTTTACAAAACTGTCATGGAATGTAATTCTCCAATTCCTGTATTGACCCTATACCCACAGCTTCTGAGAGGCATTTTCCCATCACAGTAAATTTTGCAGAGTAAATTTTTTCTCAAACTGAGTCCATTAAAATTGGACTCAGTTTGAGTTAAATGTACTCAGTTTGAGTAAAATTTACTCAGCGAAGACACATTCAAAACAGCCGTCATAAGACCCTTACTAAAGAAACCCAAACTAGACAGTAATGTACTAACCAACTATAGGCCGATATCCAACCTCCCATTCATCAGCAAGATACTTGAAAATAAATTCTCAATACAAATAAACTCTTTTCTCAAAGAAAACAACATCATGGAGGAATTTCAATCAGGCTTCAGAACGCACCATAGCACTGAAACTGCTCTTACAAAAATAATTAGTGACCTCAGAATAAACTCAGATGCAAATAAAGTCTCAATTCCCGTCCTATTAGATCTAAGCGCAGCGTTCGACACAATTGACCATGATATCCTAATAAATCGTTGAGAAAAGTTAGTTGGTCTTTCTGACTATGTATTAAACTGGTTCAGAACATATATCAAAGGGAGAAAATATTACGTCAGGCTTGGACATCATTCTTCTGAGAAACATGACCTACTTTGGAGTTCCACAGGGGAGCTGCCTTGGTCCATTATTATTAAGATAAGATAAGATAAGATATTCCTTTATTAATCCCCTTGGGGAAATTCGTGACACACACATACAGCTCAACGTCTCATTAATAATAACAACATCACAATCATTACATTTTTACAGTAACAATGGCACAGCATAAATTCAACAGACATGTACATTTGTTGACACATGTCATCTTACAGGAGGCCTGAGACACCGTATGCGCGATAGTCGGCAGCATTCAAACACCGAGTAGTAAACAAGATGGATCGCGCCTGGTGATGGGAGGGGGGGCGGGATGAAGGGAGGGGGGGGACGTGGGAGACTGGGGGACAGGAATTTGGTAATGAAGCAGCCTAAGGGCCCCCACCAACGCGCATCAGAGGCAGGCCGTCCAATAGGCATAGGCGCCAGTTACTCACGAAGACAGGGGTGGATAGAGAAGGGGGGGTGGAGGGAGGGGGGAGGGGGGCCTCATCAATCTTATCGCCTCCAGACAGCACAGCTCGTCTCCTTCTTTCCCAGAATCACCTCACCGGAGTCGCTCCCCCGCGCTGACCTCGGCCTTGGTCTGGTTCCACAGCAGAAAGGGATAAGGGAGGGGGGGGGGGGGGGGTGATACATGCAGCTCGAGGCAGATTGCCGCATATGGTCAGAATTTGGTCAATTTAGTTTAATCATCGTCACCATCATCGTACCCCCTATTAGCACGGTACGTGGCATCTTAATTTTCACGTCCGTAATTTCCGACGTGATGTCCAGAATGGCCTGAGACCGCGACAGTTCCTCTGCATGGTTAGAAGCAAGTCTCTCAAGAATTGTCTTCAAGCACGATTGTTCGTCTACATGGTATAAAAGGTCAGCGATCCTTTTAAACAGTTCCATTTGGTTGTCCTTGATCCCGGCCATATCCCTGGCCAGGGGAATCAACTTCTTCCGAATTAGATTCAGACAGTACCAGATCCAACAGCTGACGGAGCCCAAGCCGAGCAGCATGACAATTAGAAGATATACGTCCTCAACGTCGTTTATCTCCAATGGGAAAAAGCATATCGCGAGCCAGGTCCTGTATGAATTTATGGTGTATCCCGCCTGATAGCTCCCAAGAGGGCATAATGGGTCATCCGCATTCTGCCTCCTTGTCGAGAATATGCGATCAATCGCTGTAAAAGCCCAGCTTATTAGATCCATATTACGGTCAAAAGTCGAGTCGAGTTGAGGATTCTGCTGTAAAAAGAAAAAGAAGAAAAAGGTCAAAAACGTCCGAGCGTCTCCAGCGAGGGCAGATCCAGGCTCTAGGGCAGGGGTCAGGAACCTTTTTGACTGGGAGAGCCATAAAAGCCAAATATTTCTAAATATATTTCATTGAGAGCCATATAGTATTTTTAACATATAATAAATTAAATATGTCTTACTTTTAATGCGACTTCTGGTGCTGCATGGTTTTGCTGATGGCCTTGTAATCTGGTTCATACGTGGTGAGATTGAGCTTCATGCAGGCGTTGAGGCTTCCATCAGTTAAACGTGAGCGTAGGTTGGTCTTAATGTTCCTCATATGCGAGAATGACTGCCCACATGCATATGTAGAGCCAAACATGGTCAATACGGCAATACTCACGCTGCATTGTGTGGTATGTCACAGGAAGCTCGTTCCAAGTTTTAAGAATCAGCTGGTCTTCAGATTGAATATTTTTAATTTCTGTCCACTTGTGTTCCCTCGCCAGCTCTGCTCGCTATATCTTCAGCTACAGATACTATTAGCTGTATCTTCAAAACAAATTTCTGTTTACTTTAAAATGACACAGTATTATTAAGAAATATCACAAGTATTAAAAAAAAAAAAAACATTTTTTTTTTTTTTTTTTACTCAAACATTTCTGGGAGCCATATGCTGTCACCAGAAGAGCCATATATGGCTCGCGAGCCATAGGTTCCCGACCCCTGCTCTAGGGAAAGTAGCTGTAGGGCTGGTACGGACGTCTCCAAGCGGATAAGAGAGAGGCCTTGAGGTGTTCTCTGGAGGGTGGGAGAGGAGATAAAAATGCGACTGCTTCTGGGAGAGAGGAAGAAGGAAGTGAGATGGTTCAAAGTGGGTATCAAACAGGAAGGAAGAATGTCAGGTTTTAAACTGTGGATATCAAAACAGGGAAGGTAAGACAAATTATTGTATTGCATTATGTTACTCTGTCCATTCTATTTTATGTTACTCTGTGATTTGATATGTTGCATCATTTTACTCTGTCTACTCTATTCTACTATTTATTGCACATCTCACTATACATGCTGCCAGGCCCGGACTGGCCATCGGGAGCACCGGGAGTTTTCCCGGTGGCCTGGCCTGCACAGATAAAAAAAAAAAATTATAAAAAAAAAAAAAAAAAAAAAAAAAAAATTATAATTTTTTTTTTTTTTTTTTCAGGTCATTGTTTCTAGTTGTGGCGGCGGCGTGGCGCGATAGTTAGATAACCTAGGTGAGTGGGGAACAACCAGGATTTCACTGTCTGCGACAGAGTTGGAGAACTATCTCTCTCTCTCCCTCACGCGGATCACACACAGAAATGGAGCCGTGCTGCCGCTTGTGATTGGTGGAGGCGGGACCAGGCGATACAACTGATTGACAGCGGAGGCAGCGAATGGAATGGCAGATAAAGAGAAAGTCAAAATAATTCAAAGATAATTCAAAGATTACACACCTTTGCCACATTGGCTACAAACATAATCACTGTAAAGTTATCAAAAAAATAAGAATCTGATCAGACACAAGGGTTAAGTTGTTGTTCCCTTTCTAATTTCCTCAAAAACATCTAGTCTAGTTAATGTGATCAATATTATTTGACAATTGATGCTTTTTGTTGGAAATTTCAGTCAGTGAGCTCATACTTTGAGCTCATTTTATAGTTAAAATGATTGAGACAACGCAATCTTCTGTCTTCGTTGTGCATGCATGCGTGTGCTCACCACACGCGATACATGTGTCACTATTCTGGCAGTGGCTACTGTTATTATAGTATTGCAATGAAAGGTCTGTTATTTAATGTTTGTGTAAAGGGCTATTTTAACTGTTGATGGGTAGTGCATCAGTAAAGTGAATATGGTATTGTGCTCTTGCTCTGTTTGAATAGGTGGAGAGAGTGGTTAACTGTATTATAATAGTAAATAGAAAAATATGTTGTGCGCTTGCTTTTTTCTTTTTGAAGGTGGAGAGAGTAGCATTGCTAGGGCCACAACAGTTTTATTTGAGGTTCATAAGAGTACATTGTACTAAGCAATTGTTGGCTCATTAGTTTGTGATTCACATGCACTAAAATTCACCAGAATGCTGTCTTTGTAACAAAAAAATTCCGGGTGGGGGAACCCCAGACCCCCCGCTTAAAAAGTGGCCTGATTGGGGCTATATTTCACGCTATATCTCCCGGTATGAATTATTTCCCCAGTCCGGCCCTGCATGCTGCCACTTGGAGACATCAATAGAAAACACAATATATGTTTCCATAGTTACACAGATGACACACAATTGTACATCTCTGCTGAACCAAATGATCACACAGCTATTAACTCCATTTCCGCCTGTCTCTTAGCAATAAACAAATGGATGACAAACAATTTCCTAAAATTAAATGAGGACAAAACTGAAATCCTACTAGTCGGCCCTATAACAAAAAGAGAAATGTTACAGAGCAATATGGGGCAACTTACTCCTTGGATCAAACCCGAAGTTAGGTGTTATAATAGACTCAGACCTAAGCTTTAAATCATTCATCAACAAGGTGACAAAAACATTATTCTTCCACCTTAGAAACATAAGGTATGGCCATTTATAAATCAAAAGTACGCTGAAAAACTGATCCATGCCTTTATCTCAAGCAGACTTGACTACTGTAATGCACTCAAGTTTAGTTTCAAGTTTCAAGTTTCTTTAATAGTTGTCATACAGAAGTACAGAATACTTTCATACAAAATGCTTCTTACTGTTACGCTCCAGAGACTGTGCTAGACAAGATAGTATCAAATAACATAGTATAGCATGTAATTTAGAAGAAGAAAATGAGGTCACAGTGTTCGGTATAGACATATGTACAATGTTCTGATTTACCATATAATATAAAATACTATGCAGTGTACTAATGTACAGTACTATATAGTGCAAAGCAGAAATGGGATGAGGTACAATTTAGGTACAATTTACAGTAAGGTGTACGAGTTGTAGTGCAATCCTTCATCAATAAATATAAAGTGTGGGGAGTGGGTGCTACAGTGTGTTTGTTTAAAGTGGGTGTGTGCTATAAAGTGTGTGGAGTGGGTGCTACAGTGTGTTTGTTTAAAGTGAGTGTGTGCGTGTGGATGTGCGTTTGGTGGTTGTTGTTGTGTAGTGTTCATTGTTCGTTTAGCAGCCTGATGGCCTGGGGATAGAAGCTTCTTCTGAGTCTTTCTGTGCTCGCCTTGAGACTCCGGTATCGCTTGCCTGACCGCAGCAGTTCAAAGAGGCAGTTGTTCGGGTGACTGGAGTCTTTAATGATTCTCTTAGCCTTGCCCTTGCAACGCTTGTTGTAAATGTTCTGGAGGGTGGGGAGCCCCCCTCCAATTGTGCGTTCGGCTGAACGTGTCACTCTTTGTAGTCTGCTTCGGTCTTGTGCAGTGCTATTCCCAAACCAGGAGGTGATGTTGCCAGTCAAGATGCTCTCTATTGTACATGAGTAGAAGTTCTTAAGGATATTCTGACTGACTTGGAACTTCCTTAGGCGCCTGAGGAAGTAGAGGCGTTGTCGTGCCTTCTTCACAACACTGTCAATGTGTGTGGTCCATGTCAAGTCCTCGGATATGTAGGCTCCGAGGTACTTAAAGCTGTTGACTCTCTCAACCGGTGCCCCGTCGATGCTGAGGGGGCTGTAGTCCTTGACCCCCGACCTCCTGAAGTCCACAATCATCTCCTTTGTTTTGCTGACGTTCAGGGAGAGGCTGTTTTCCTGGCACCATCCCGCCAGGACCTTGACCTCTTCCAGGTAGGCCCTCTCATCGTTGGCAGAGATCAGGCCCACCACCACTGTGTCGTCAGCAAATTTGATGATTGTATTGCTACTCCGCTGAGCCACACAGTCGTGTGTGTACAGGGAGTAGAGGAGGGGACTCAGAACACAGCCCTGGGGGGCCCCTATGTTGAGGGTGATGGATGAGGAGGTGCAGTTGCCTGCTCTCACCACCTGGGGTCTGCCAGTCAGGAAGTCCAAGACCCACTGGCAGAGGTCATAGTTCAAGCCCAGGTCCCTGAGCTTGGCTATGAGTATGGAGGGGACTATGGTATTGAATGCCGAGCTGTAGTCGATGAATAGCATTCTCACATAGTTCCCCTGCCTCTTGTCCAGGTGTGATGCTGCTGTGTGCAGCACATGGGCTATGGCGTCCTCCGTGGACCTGTTGGGGCGGTATGCAAATTGCAGGGGGTCCATGTTGATGGGGAGGGAGGAGCAGATGTAGCCCTTTACTAGCTTCTCAAAGCACTTCATGGCTATGGAGGTGAGAGCTACAGGGCGGTAGTCGTTGAGGCAAGCAGGCTTGGATTTTTTGGGTACAGGGATAATAGTGGACTTCTTCAGGCAGGTGGGGATGACAGCCTGTTCTAAGGACAGGTTAAATATGTCAGTGAATACTGGGGCCAGTTGGTCGGCACAGACTTTTAGGACGCGGCCGGGGATGCCGTCCGGACCTGCTGCCTTCCTGATATTCACTTTTTTAAAGGTCCGCCTCACCTCATGCTCTGTTACCCTGAACACTGCGTCTCCATCAGCAGCCGACCCCCCCCCCCCCCCCCCCCCCCATTGCCGTGGCTTGTGGGCTGGTGTTGTTATTACCAGCATCAAACCTTGCATAGAAGGTATTGAGGTAATTTGCTAAGGAGATGTCACTGTTCAGTTTGAGGGAGGCGCCTTTGTAGTCTGTCATCGTTTTGAGCCCCTGCCACATAGCTCTAGAGTCAGCCTGTTCAAACTGGAGTTCAATTTTATCCTTGTAGCGTCGTTTGGCCTCTGTCACTGTCCTCCTTACGTTGTATCGCGCCACCTTGTGGTCATTCATGTTGTCTGCCACTAGGCCGTCGTTGTATGCTTTGGTGCACGCTCTCAGAGCTTCACGGACGGATTTGTCTACCCAGGGTTTTTGATTTGGGTAAACTCTCATTTTGGTAGTGGGGATTGTTTCTTCCACCATAGTACGAACATAGTCCAGCACTGTCTCCGTGTAGACATGAATGTTATCTGTGTCGCGGAACACGCTCCAGTCTGTTCAGTCAAACGCAGCCTGTAGCGTCTCCTCTGACGTCAAATCCCATATCTGCACCTCTCGCGAGACTACGGGAGTGCTTTTGATTCTTTGTTTGTACTTTGATGAAAGGAAAATGGACGCGTGATCTGATTTACCAAAGCCACTAGCAGAATGAGCCTTGTATCCACCTTTGAATTGCGTGTAACAGTGATCTAGGATGTTACCGCCTCTGGTGTTACAAGTCACATGCTGATAGAAGTCAGGTAATACCTTTCTCAGATTGGCGCTATTGAAATCACCCACAACTATGATGGCGGCATTAACGTTCGCTGCCTGGAGTTTGTTTACCTTGTCGTGAAGCCTGGAGAGCGCGGCACTATTGCTCCTCACCGGCCTCCCAAAAAAACCACAGAAAGACTCCAACTCATTCAAAACTCGGCAGCTAGGCTACTAACTAGAACCAAGAGGAGAGACCACATCAGTCCACTATTAGCTACCCTGCACTGGCTTCCTGTAACATTTAGAATCGATTTCAAGGTCCTCCTCCTTATATACAAAGCACCATTTTACTCTTTTATTACTTTTATTACAGGTTCTAAACTGTAATAATGGTATTGAACTTTGTGGGTATCAAGCAGGAAGAAAGACTGTCAGGTTTTAAAACTGTGTGGGGGACCCAGGCCTGAGAGAGGGAGGTTTTGCCCTGAGAGGGAGATTCGAAGGGTCAAAGTGGGTATCAAACAGGAAGGAAGAATGTCAGGTTTTAAACTGTGGATATCAAAACAGGGAAGGTAAGACTAATTATTGTATTGCATTATGTTACTCTGTCCATTCTATCTTATGTTACTCTGTGATTTGTTGCATCATTTTACTCTGTCTACTCTATTCTACTATTTATTGCACATCACTATTGCACTATTTTACTCTGTCTATTCTATTTTACTCTTTTTATTATTGTCTATTTTTAAACTGCAATAGAATCAAACCATAAACAAGGTGGTCTTTTTTCTGTTGTGAAGCACTTTGAGCTGCAATTCCTGTATGAAAGGTGCTATACAAATAAAGTGTATTATTATTATTATTATTATTATTATTATTATTATTATTATTATTATTATTATTATTATTATTATTATTATATATAATAATAATAATAATAATAATAATAATAATAATAATAATAATAATAATAATAATAATAATAATAATAATAATAATAATAATAATAATAATAATAATAATAATAATAATAATAATAATAATAATAATAATAATAATAATAATAATAATAATTATTATTATTATTATTATTATTATTAGTTATGCTTATTATGCTTGCAAAGTCCATGTGGCTCCAAGCACTGTGCAATATACTGATGCCATCTTGACCAAACAAAAGAAACAACTTCACAACATCCATCTCATCAGTAAAGTGAATAGCACACCAATAACAGACAACTTCTACTGACCAATCAGATTTCAGCGACTCTTGGTTCAAGTTGGAATCGTCTTTGAATCAGTGTTTTTCATTATTGAATAGCGTAGTCATTATTCATCGTACTTTTGTGGTTGAAAGGGAAAAGCTTTTCAAAAACATGGAAATGAAGTAGAGCCAAAAAGAGGTTCTGAAAATCCATCAGGAAAACACGGGCAAAGCTGCATGAATAAGAAATTCTGCCTTCTTGAAAAACGAAAATAAGCTATCAAACATTAAACTTGAAAGCCACTATGGTAGTAATTCATACTGGCCAGCAGCGTAACTAGTAAGAGTAGGTAAGGGATATGTAACAGATATATTGTTACGGTTCGGTGGTGGTGTGGACCCAAAATGCAGAACAGGATGGGAGAGAGAAACAGGCAGGACACAACGGGGTGTAGTTCAACGAAAAGTCTTTACTTGTATTTTCTCAAGCAGCAATCAGGTACACAAAGACAGGTTCACAGGATACAGGAAACAAGGTCAACATTGATAACGAACCGACAGAGTAACAGGGAAGCACAGCATATTTATGGAGACTAATTACAACGAGACACACCTGGACAGAGACACATGCTGACAAACAAAGTGACACCAGATACATGACAGGACTGAATAACAATACATACAAATACAAGAGACAACACACTAGACCAGACCAGGAAACAGAGTGGGCAATATGAACAACATGACGGAGAATACATTAAACATTAAGGACATATTGAGAATACAAACATGAATGGCCACCAACAGTGTCAGTAGCGGGAGAAGTCCACTAGATGGCGGCACAGGCTTAGGGATGGGAGCAGGATGAGTAGGGAGCTGTCCAAGAGAGGCTGAGGGAAAGGGGGGTGCAGGGAAGGGTCTCTGTCCAGGCTGAACAGGCGGATTGTGACAGTACCCCCCCCTCGAAGGACGGCTTCCAGACGTAACAGAAGACACAGGCAAGGCGGGGGGCCAGGATCCAGGGAAGTTGAAGTTGAACACAGGGAGAGTCTGGGGTAAAAGGTCAGGACGGACAGGGCTAGGCTGGGGGGCACCGGGGCAGGGAGGCGGCGACAAAAACCCAGGGGGGGCACAGGAGAAGAGGGGCTGAGGAAAGGGGCTGGAGAGGGGGCTGGAGTAGGGGGGATGGGGAACAGGATCAGTGGGACTGGGGGCGAGGACGGGGGGCCGACGAGGGGAGCGGGGAGGACTGGAGCAGGGGGATGGAGGCAACAGCCCAGGAGTTGGACCTGGGACCGGAGTCTCCACAGCAGTGGGACCCGGCGTTAAGATAAGATATTCCTTTATTGATCCCCTTGGGGAAATTCAGGCATCATAGCAGCATGGGGGGGAGGGGGGGGGGGTACAGGTAGTAAAACAACACAGTATACAGGTAGTAAAAAACAACACAGGCAGTGTAAACAATTAGATCAATATGGTCAAAATAATTTACTATCTGACTAGCTGAGGAATATTCACATTATTCACAGTGTCACATAAGGTGCAGTATGCATGAGGTAGTGTTATAATTTACTATCTACTGAGTATACATTATTCACAGTATCACGGTATCCACTGAAATATACATTATTCACAGTATCATAGTATCCACATAGGGTGCAGTAAGCCTAAGGTAGTGTAGGTTGTCCTCCTTGGGTTCCTATAAGTCCCAGGTCAATGTCTGGTAGCAGTCGCTGTCGCTGCCCCCTGCTGTGGAGCCTGGAGGCTGCTAGTCGCTGCCCACTGTTGTGGAGCCTGATGGCCGCTGGTATGAAGGACTGTCCGAGGCGGTTAGTTGAGTGTCGGGGAGAATGAGTCTGTGGCTGAACGTGCTTCTCATCTTGACTAGCTCGTCATAGAGGGGGTGGTAGGGGTTCTCCATGATGGCATCCAGCTTCCTTATCATCCCCCTCTCTACCATCACCTCAAGTCTAGGTAGCTCGACTCCCACCACGGAGCTAGCCTTCCTCACCAGCTTGTTGAGCTTGTTGGTGTCCCTTGAGTTGATGTAGCCTCCCCAGCATGCCACAGCATAGAAGAGGATGCTGGCCACAACAGACTGGTAAAAAGACTGCAGCAGTTTGTTGCACACATTGAAGGACCTGAGTCTCCTCAGGAAGAACAGCCTGCTCTGTCCCTTCCTGTAGAGGGCCTCTGTGTTGTCCGACCAGTCCAGTTTATTGTTCAGGTGTACCCCAAGGAACTTGTATGAGTCCACCATCTCCACATCCACCCCTCGGATGGAGATGGGAATCGGGGGGGGCCTCTTCTTGCCCCTCCGGAAGTCCACCACCAGCTCCTTGGTCTTACTGGTGTTGAGTTGGAGGTGGTTGCTGTCGCTCCACTCCACGAAGCTCTACACCAGGGCTCTGTACTCCTCCTCATCATCGTCGGTGATGTAGCTTACGATGGAGGAGTCGTCTGAGAACTTCTGCAGGTGGCACCCGCTTGAGTTGCGGCAGAAGTCTGAGGTGTAGAGGGTGAAGAGGAAGGGTGACAGCACAGTTCCTTGGGGGGCGCCGGTGTTGCTCACCAGTACGTCAGACTGACTGTCCTTTAGTCTGACGTACTGTGGCCTCTCAGTGAGATAGTCCTTGATCCAGGCCACCAAGCCGTGCTCCAGCTGCATCGCAGAGAGCTTCTCCGCTAGCAGTGACGGCTGGATGGTGTTGAAGGCACTGGAGAAATCAAAGAACATAATCCTCACTGAGCTGCGCGGCTTCTCCAGGTGCGTGTACGCTCTGTGGAGCATGTAGATGATGGCATCCTCCACCCCGATGTTTGCCTGGTATGCAAACTGCAGGGGGTCGAGGGAGTCACGCACCAGGGCCTTGAGGTGTTGCAGGACCAGTCTCTCAAACGTCTTCATGACGTGTGACGTCAGAGCGACTGGCCTGTAGTCGTTGAGGGTGCTGGGACGTCCCTTCTTGGGCACCGGGACAATGCAGGAGGTCTTCCAGAGCTGGGGCACCCTCTCCAGCCTCAGGGAGAGGTTGAAAAGATGCTGGAGCGGTGCTGCCAGCTGCTCTGCACATACCTTGAGCACCCTGGGATTGGTGTTGTCCGGTCCTCTGGCCTTGTTTACATTAATTCTGGAGAGCTGCCTACTGACCTGACTGGTTGTGATCGTCAGGGTTGGGGGTGGTGGGCAGTCTGCTGGTGTTGGCGGTGGGGTGCCGTTGCTGATGGGTGTGGGTGGGTGGGGGGGCTGCTTTGTAGGTGTGATCTGGTGCTGGTGTCGATGGGTGGGGGGAGGGGTGTGGGGAGGCCACTCTGGTCAAAGCGGTTGAAAAACGAGTTGAACTCGTTTGCACGCTCTGGCGGGCCCTCAACAGCTATGCCCTGCTGTTTGAAACCAGTGATCTTCCTGACCCCCGCCCACACCTCCCTGGTGTTGTTGGCCTGTAGTCTGCCCTCCAGCCTGTCCTTGTAGCTGACCTTGGCTGCCCTTAGCTCTTTTTTGAGCTCCCTTTGGACAGCCCTGGCCTGCTCAGTGTCCCCTGCCATGAAGGCCCTCTTTTTCCTGTTTAGCAGGTGTTTAATGTCCTTGCTAATCCAGGGTTTATTGTTTGAAAAGCAGCGTACCTTCTTTGTGGGTACGATGCTCTCCTCACAGAACCTGATGTAGTCTGTGATGCAGTGGGATAGTCCATCAATGTCATCACCATGGGCCCTCTCAAACATATCCCAGTCTGTCGACCTGAAACACTCCTGTAGCTCCTCCTCGACGTTGTCAGACCACTGTGGGACAGACATGGTGGTCGGAGGCTGTCTCTTAATGAGAGGCGTGTATGTGGATACAAGCCTCACAAGGTTGTGGTCTGACTGGCCGAGGGGGGGAAGGGAAGTCGGACTGAAAGCCTCCTTCACGTTAGCATACAGGAGGTCCAGAGTTTTGTCTCCCCTGGTTTTGCAGGTGACATACTGGGTGAAGTTTGTCAGGGTCTTGTTCAGTCTGACATGGTTGAAGTCCCCATTGATAAAAATAAATGCATCCGGGTGTTTTGTCTGAAGCGCCGCGACGGTGGAGTGTATGACTCGCCTGCGCCGCCGCCGCGCTGGGTGGGATGTAAACAGTTAGAGCCAGGACGTGTGTTATTTCTCGCTGTAAATAGTATGGCCGCAGACTCAGTGCCAATAGTTCAATGTCGGGGGAACAGATACGTTCCTTAATGGTGATGTGCCCCGGGTGGCACCATTTGGAGTTAACAAAGACAACAAGCCCTCCGCCTCTCCGCTTGCCGCTCTGTTTACTCCGGTCGGCGCGCACCACCGTGAAGCCCTCCTGTTCGATTGCACTGTCCGGGATGTTCTCGTTCAGCCAGGATTCTGTAAAGCACAGTAGGCTTGCCTCCTTGTACTCACGCTGGTTGATCATCAGGGCTGAGAGCTCGTCGGTCTTGTTGGCCAGCGATCGCACGTTCCCCATGACGACAGAGGGCAGGTAAGGCTTGAATCTCCTGCTGTCCTTTCTCCTGTCCTTCACGCTCGTGCCAGCTCGATTTCCCCGTCTGCGAATCCTTATTTCGGCTGGTAGATTCCTCGGTGGCTCTGCAACTCTGTCTCGAAAGCAGAGGAGAGCCTCCCGCGGGTAAACCAGCCCGCCGTTGTTGTTGTTGTTGTTGTTGTCCTGCCGCGGGTAAACCAGCCCGCCGGTGTTCTTGTCCATTGTTCAGAGCTGTGCTCGACCGAACTTGCCTAACTCAGCTAACTTGACAGAAGTTGTTACAAATGCCTTAACTTGGTCTAAAGCAACGCACAGTCACTTAGACACCTATTAAGTAAGTATAATCACAAAAAGAATAAGTAAGAAAGTAGTAAACGGGATAAGAAGTAAAGGGGGTGGGAGCTGCTATGAAAAGGCTGCCACTCTCCTCGGCGCCACTACTACTAGGTCCCCGGGCAGGAGCCTCCCCACGCTCAGAACCAGGCATAGACCTGGGCGTAGACCCCGACGTAGCCGGTGGAAGAGACGACCGGCCTGCTGCGTGTCGCCGCCGAAGTCGACCCGACGTGGAAGCAGGCCCGGGTGAGGCGGCAGGACCAGGACGCTCCTCCTGAGTTGACTCGGCGTGGTAGGCCTCCCACCAGGGCGGCGAAGAGGACCTGTGGCGACGGGAACCCGGTCTCCTCCTGGGGCTGTCCACGGAAGGAAAGACCAGTCAGAGGAAGACCCAGAGGAAGACCCTCCCATGGCAACGTCTGGACTCCGGGAAACGCTCCCTGGCGCTCCATGCCAGCAGGGGAAGCGGTGCTAGCCGTGGCGGTCGTGCTAGCTGTGAGAGCTAGTGGTAGAGGCTGTCCAAGGCCTCCCTCGTCCTGCTTGCTGGGTCCAATTGTGGTCGGTTCGTTCTGTTACGGTTCGGTGGTGGTGTACTGTGGACCCAAAATGCAGAACAGGACGAGAGAGAGAAACAGGCAGGACACGACGGGGTGTAGTTCAACGAAAAGGCTTTACTTGTATTTTCTCAAGCAGCAATCAGGTACACAAAGACAGGTTCACAGGATACAGGAAACAAGGTCAATATTGATAACGAACCGACAGGGGAGTAACAGGGAAGCACAGCATATATAGGGAGACTAATTAATAACGAGACACACCAGGACAGAGACACACGCTGACAAACAAAGTGACACCAGATACATGACAGGACTGAATAACAATACATACAAATACAAGAGACAACACACTAGACCAGATCAGGAAACAGAGTGGGCAACATGAACAACATGACGGGGAATACATTAAACATTAAGGACATATTGAGAATACAAACATGAATGGCCACCAACAGCGGCAGTAGCGGGAGAAGTCCACTAGATGGCGGCACAGGCTTAGGGATGGGAGCAGGATGAGTAGGGAGCTGTCCAAGAGAGGCTGAGGGAAAGGGGGGTGCAGGGAAGGGTCTCTGAATTGGCGGGGGACGTGGCCAGGCTGAACAGGCGGATTGTGACATATATAGTATCTACAGATGTGTAAGGATTATATGCAAGTATGTACAGACATATACATACATGTATACTGTAAGAAGAATAAATATATATACGGTATACAGTATTATTGTACATGCTATCATACAGCGTTTGCATAATTTACAAACACAACCGACATATTCAACACATACACATAAAACGTAACGTAACAACCCTGAGTTTGGGGGTAATTGGTCAGCCGAGCTGTCACTCAGCACTCCGCCATCTCGGGCTGGCGGCGACGCTATTGGTCACGCAAGCCGCGGGGTGACATAGGCTGGAGTGCAGGGGCTGACCTGGGGTAAAGGTATAAGAGGGTGGGGCACCTAGCGTGCGCGCTCTCTTGGTAATATGACAGTAGCCGGTGCAGATAGTTCGGACAACAAGAGGTGATGCACCCAGTTTGTGACTGTAACCCAAGAACTGTGAATAAACCATAACGTGAGAACTAACCCGTCGGGTGAGTCGTCAATAACGTGAAACGTTACAATTAGGGCTGTCAGTTTATCGCGTTAATTAGATTAATTAATTACACAGCAAATTATCGCGTTATGAAAATTAACTCAAATTTTTTTAAAGTCAAAAATATTATGCGAAAGAATTATAATAATAATAATTAGAAAATTTTATTATTTAAATATTTTTTTTACCTCATTCATTCCATAAGAACGTAGAATACACATTTACAGACTTTTTTTTAATATGGCCATTTCCATGTTCTTGGTATCTGAATCTAGGGACATCTATGGATCTCAGGGAATGTATTCCCAGTGTCAGAAATACTGTGTCTGTTACTAGGCTTGAGTAAATTGTAATGAACCAAATGAGAATATCAATTACATTTTTACATCTTTGACTGAATAACACCATGCTAAAATTGACCAGACCTGAAAAATCTAAGCAAATTAATAAATGGAAGATGATTAAACAGAAGGTTTTGTAGATACAGTACTGAATTCTGCCATCCGGACACATGCCATTTGAAATATGATTATAGAATATAGAATATCAGGCCAAAAATGGTTATGCGATTAAAATGTGATTAATTAGATTAATTAATTACAAATCCTGTAATTAATTAGATACATTTTTTAATCACCTGACAGCACTAGTTACAATATGAACATTAGTGTGATTAAAGTGATTGTCCATAACTAGTGTTTTACTGTACAACTGTACAAACAAAACTGTACATTGGAATATTGACAACCATACTATGGTATATACATTTGACGTAAAAACTGTACATAGGAGGAGGTTGTGTGGGGTTGTGTGGGGGGGGGTTGGGTAGGGAGGGGTTGGGGGGGGAAACACTGTACAACTGTACAAGCAAAACTGTACATTGGGATATGGACAACCATACTAGGTAATTTACATTGGAGGGGGTTGGGGGGGGGGGGGGGGGGGGGGAAACACTGTACAAACAAGCAAAACTGTACATTGGAATATTGACAACCTCAATATTGACAAAGTCAATGTAGAATGTCGGCTAAAATGAGAATATGAAAAGTGATTTATTTGCCAAATTTGTATTAATATATAATTTATGTTACTATTCTTTTTATTTAATTATTTTACTACTCAGGGAAGTACTGCAGGCTAATTCTTATCTCAGGGAAGTAGCCCACTGTAGGCCTACAACTACATTTTGAATTAGGCCTAATTCTTTGACAGTGGCACAGGATCATTTGCCAAGCTTTTGTTCATTTTCAAATAAAACCAAGTGTGTCTTTGTGTCTTGTTATGTTAATTTTAATTTTGTTAGTAGAGGAAATGGCATGTTTGTAGCCTAACATTTATTCTAGCTTACATCTAGGTGGGGACTCGGAAATATTTCCAACTACCCAAGTGGGGCCCGATTGAAAAAGTTTCGGAACCACTGTGCTAATGCATTGCCCATGTGTTCATTCCATTTAAAATGCTAGTGCATGTGTGTGCACATGTGTGCACGTGCGCTTCTGAATGTGGGGGTGGGGGGGGGGGGGGTCAGATGATTATGTTGAAAGAGTCTGTACGTTACTGAACAGTTGTTTTCATACAGATAATGAATTAAGTTTGAGAACCTTGCTCTGTTAGTTTGGAACTGAAAACCTGCAACCAGAAGGGAGGAGCTGACGGTCTCTCTGTACTGTGTGAGAAATATTGGATTTATGTGTCATAATCTGAACTATCTGGACACAGACAATCCTCTGCCACCCTCTGGCGCTCTGTTTGCGGTACTGCAGGAGTGCCTTGTGCGATCCATACCATGATTTTCGGGGGAGCTCCTGGGTGTGGGGGGGGGGGAGACAAAAAAAAAAGAAAAAAAGAGCTCAGAGCGCTTTTTCCTGGGTCTCGCGACTGCCGCAAAAAAGCGAGGTGCGGCGCTGGGAAAAGGAACGCGCCGGCAGCGTCTGTGGCATAGAAATGAATGACAGACAGGAGCTGACAACTCATAAAACGTCCCCGGTCGACACGGGCCTTATTAGGCTATAGGTATGAACAGAGTCATAGAATATGACTCTGCCGTATGAGTAACGTTACAGAACCACACATAGTCCACACCACACAGGTCTGCAGGCATGATGGAGACGCACATATTAAAATACACATGCTCAGATTAACCCCTCTGATCCAACACTAAAATTCACACACAACAGTCCCATTTACACATAAACACACGGATGAACCAATACTGAACAACAAGTCCGAACACATCGAGTCTAACATTATTATAGTAGTAGGCAAATACAACATTATCGCCACCGACCTGATGGTGAAGATTTGCCCAATTCTCAAAATCTGCATGTGACAGAAGTAGTCCCCACAGCAGGCTGCTTCGCATTCTTTGTAAAAGAAGGCTTACTTCTTTGATATTTCATTTAACTAAGTTTCGACATTACGCTTGTTTGATGAAGTTTGATTTGTGCCTGCAGGCTGCAGCGCCGCCACGCTCCGAATGGTAAACGCAAGAATAGCATGTTGCCATCTATTACGAGTAGGGTAAATCTGCAGTGCCGATATAGGGTATATCTGCAGTGCATATTTATGCTATTGTCTATTACAGTGAATTAGTGCGCAAATCATTAATGATACATCAAAATAGCATAATTTTATCATTATACACGATGATGATACAGATAATTACAGAAAAATTAGAAATGCATGGCAAAAGTAGCATTTATTTTCAGTAATTTAGAGACCCCCAGGGGAGCTTTAGAGACCCCCAAGGGAGCTGATGTCTGATCTAGGGGAGCTATAGCTCACCCAGCTCCCCCCGTGGATCGCACCCTGCCTACTCTGGAGATTATTGAATGTGTGTATTAATGTGTTCCCCTTGTATTTGTTATCGGTCCTGTGTGCTCCCCAGTATGTTCAGATGTCTGCCTATTAGTCTAGTGTCCTTGTATTCATTGTATTATTTCTGTCCCTGTAATATTGCTCCAGTCTACTCCTCATGTATTCTTTGTGTTAGTGTTCTGTGTCCTAGCCTGTCAGCCCCAGCTGTTTCTTGTCAGTCTAATTAGTTCTCTATATATTCATGCCGCCCCCTGTATACCAGTGTCGCGCCATTGTTTTGTTTCATGTTCCAGTACCTTTCCGTGCTGTGATCTGTTTTCCCTGTATCCTGTCGTATCCCTGCTATTCCTGCCGTTCGCGGAATAGCCCTTTATCTCTTGTTTCCCTTTGAGTCCGTTCCCGCTTCCTAGCGCCGTTTTCCAGCACTGCTGAGGTTTTGTTTGCATGTTTTACAGTTTGCTTTTGTTGTACCGTGTAACGTGTTCCTTTGTTTACTTCTGCTCAAGTAAAGTCTTCGATTATACTTTTCGCCGTCGACTCTGCCTCCTCTCTCTGCCTCCTCTCTCTGGTTCATAACTGTTCAGCATTTGGGTTCTACACACCTTCCCTCGCCACCCACCGTAACATTATGATTTGATTAGGATCCCCATTAGCTGGTGTAGGACATCAGTTGCTCTTCCTGGGGTCAGACACATGACATATTAACATGACGATAGAAAATATATTTACAGACAAAACAACCAAGTGGTATTAAAATCAGAGAGTGACTAGTGTGTGTGCGTGCATGCGTGTGTATGTCTAAATTAGTGCGTGTACAGGCGTAGGGCTGTTGTGGGTTTGTTTCAGTTGTCTTATAAAGCTTGTTTTAGTTTGTGCTTCAGAAATCTGTTCTGGAAGTGAGTTCCATTCTAAATGATTTTGTTGGCTTTTTTAAAAATAATTTGGATAATTGGCTTTTAGTTGTGTTAGTCATGTTTGAGGTTGTGACCTTTTTATCTGCTCTACCTTTTACTCTTTCACTAACGAAACGGTAAATGGACTTTTTATCACGCTTTTTAAAGTTCCCCAACAAGCACTTTACAACTTATGCTTCACATTCTCTCACACACACACACACACACACACACACACACACACACACACACACACACACACACACACACACACACACACACACACACACACACACGCACGCACGCACGCACACACACACGCACGCACACATGCACACACACACACGCACACGCACACACACCGGCCACCATGCGAGGCACCAACCTGCTCATCAGGAGCAGTTAGAGTTTAAGTGTCGTGCTCAAGGATACCTGGACAGGAAGAACCTTCAGATTACCGGACGACTGCTCCACCTCCTGGACCACCTGCAGACGGGGATCGAACCTGCCAAGTAATCCATTTATCGACTATGAGGAAAGGCCGCCCGCGAGGTTCTTCATCACAGGGATCTTTATTTCATGGTGGCGGGTTAAGAGAAGGAGGCTGTATTCCCATAAAACCACCCTGGCTGGCTGGGATCTATAGGGAGGTTTAGTTATTGCTGTTTGCGGCCGGTCCACCATCTTGAAAAACACAATGTATTTCCCCATTGACCATTTCTAAATCGTCTCGTTTAAAACAAATAAAGCATGAACATTGGCATGGTGTACCTTTCTGTGCATATTCATCCACAATCTCTAGCAATATGAAAATATTCGCAATTAATCGTAAAAAAATAAATTGCCACATTTTATTTCAACAAAAAATGCTTAAACAATCATGTTATTGATAGAAGGGAACTCATTTTGTGCAAAAATGGAAAGCTTGTCAATGTTCATGAGGCAGAATTGTTACAATAGCCGATAATCCATTTTCCCAATGATAAATCCCTATACGGGTGGACCTCGCGGGCAGTCCAAAGTGACGTCACACCTGCCTATTGTAAGTTGATATGTCCGTTTAAAGGAGCTATAGAGAACATTCAGCCACTAGATGTCGCACTAGAGCACCAGCATGTAATTTATTCAATCAGGTGCATTCCACCTGGGGGCAATGAGGAAGTAGGTAGGGGATATGTGCACGCAACATGTAAATGGTAAATGGCTGCATTTTATCCAAAGCGCTTTACAATTTGTTCCTCACATCTTACCCATTCACTCACACATTCATACACCAACAGCAGAGGCGACCATGCAAGGTGCCAACCTGCTCATCGGGAGCAATTAGGGTCTTGCTCAAGGACACGTCGACACGCTGCCCACAGGGAAATTAACCGGCAACCTCCGGATTACCAGACAACTGCTCTACTTCCTGAGCCACTGTCGCCCCCATGTAACCAACAACATTAATTTTGGACCCTCCAACATTTTTTTTTTTTTTTTTTTTTTATATATTTTTTATTATTATTGCAGAACAAAAATTATTAAAAGTCAGTACTCAACACATAATGCATAATGACACTTTCAGTCAAGGTGGTTAAAATTACATGCAAGTACAGAAACAAGATAAAACAAAAATAGTCCATAATAACATTTTGACCGTATACAGTGTATATCCAATAAATTACAACTATATAAATTATATAAAATTATATAAATGTTAGTATAGAATATACCCCTAATACCTATTTTCTAAAACCCTACACACATATGCTCCAGCTCGAACCCCCCCCTCCCGGACCCCCCCTTGGATAGTACCTCCATTATCCCTCACTCCTAACCAGACACTACCATTATAAGCTAGCTTTTATTCTCTCCACCACTTCTACCCACATTGACATTTTGGATTCATTGAGACCCAGAATTCTTGCTGTAGATATTTCTTGATATATCACATCGAGATATGTAAGAAACCAAACTTTCCGGCACATTTTTTCCGGTTGAAACCAGCGTGATGCGATCAGCTTTTTAGCTACTGTGATACCCGATAAAACCAATCTCTTTAGCTGTGGATTCACTGCAAACTCAAAAACATCATTCAATAGTAATACAGGTATATTCCAAGATACGAGTTTTGATAACTGTTGGGACACATCTTTCCAGAATGCCTTAACTGGTGGGCAGTCCCAATACATGTGTATAAATGTTCCTTCGTCCCCATTTGTACATTGGGAGCATTTGGAGTCTTGTTTAAGCCCCATTCTGCACAGTCTTATAGGAGTCAAGTATGTCCTGTGAATATAGTTCAGATTGATTTGTTGATGATCCGGGTTCCTTGATGTGAGTCGGACATTTGCCCAGGCACCTTGCCAATCAAAGTCATTTTCCAGGTCTGGTATATCCCTCCTCCAGACAGTGTCTAGTTGAAGGGTTTCATACGAGGACGTTAGTAATTGATAATAAAAACCTGATACAAAACCTCGTAATGTTTCTCCTACATAGAAAAATTTGTGGAATCTGTGGTGTTCAATTGGTATGAGTAATGGAACACCGTGAGACCTCAGACATAGTCGTAACTGTATATAAAAAAGCCATGTGGACTCGGTGAGGTTAAACTTTGTGCATATTTCGCCATAACTACAGAAGCCCTGGTTATTAAAAATATCCCCTAATGAGTGTATGCCTTGCTCTTCCCATATAGGGAATCTTATAGGGCGTTTTCCCATTAAGAGTGCATTGTTATTGAATATGGGAGTGTGATTATGCCATTCTTGAGGGTTAGGATATTTCTTTTGTGTTTCCCGCCATGTTCTGATTGCATGGGTAATTATGGGGCCAAATTCCCGCTCACAATGTTTGATTGAAAGTTTAGTGTGTGCTATGTCTTTCAGTCTCTGTGGGGCTACTATGTTTTCTTCCAATTCTCTCCAAGATACCAAAGCCTGGGGATCAAACCATATTTTCAATGGTCTTAATGTGAAAGCCTTAAAATATTGTAAAAAATCTGGAACTGCCATGCCACCGTCTGCTTTATTTCTCTGTGCGGTGGATCTTTTTATGCGAGGTGGTTTGTTATTCCAAATAAATTTGTATGTGGAGGATTGTAATCTTTTCCAGTAGCCCTCTGGAGGAGGTAACGGTAGCATTGAGCTGATGAAATTGATTCTTGGTAACACATTCATCTTAACTATTGATACCCTTGCCTGTACTGAGTTTTTAAGTTTTGCCCACCTGTCCAGGTCGTCTTTGATTTTGTTCTGTATTTTTGTGTAATTGTGCTTCACCGTTTGTCTTATGGTGGGAAATATTTCCACACCCAAGCATCTAAAATGTTTAACCATGGGTATCGCACCTGGGAGGGATGTGTCTTTTTTTGCCCGGATGTTAAGAGGAAGGAAAGCCGACTTAGGCCAATTTATTTTAAATCCCGATAAATCACCAAAGTTCTCTATCAACTTGAGTAGATGCGGCAATGTGGTGTTGGGGTTTTGCATGAATATTATTACGTCGTCCGCATATAAACTAATTTTATGTTGTGTGCCCTTGATTACGATTGGTTCGATGTGTTGGGATTGTCTTATAAATTGTGCTAAAGGCTCTAATGATAGATCGAATAGTCCGGGACTAAGAGGGCAACCCTGTCTGGCTGAGCGTGATACCGGAAAGATTTCGGAGATGAATGTGCCTGTAGTAATCATGGCAGATGGGTCCTTGTATAGTACTTTAATCATATCAATGAATCCTTTTCCTAACCCCATCCTTTCTAATACTGCCCATAGAAACGACCATTCCAGCCTGTCAAATGCTTTCATAGCATCCAGGGATAACATCGCCTTAGGTGTGGTGTCCTCATTGTCTGCATCTAGTACGTGCAGTATTCGCCTTATGTTATCATTGATCAGGCGACCTCTTATGAAGCCAGTTTGGTCCGGATGAACTAAAGACGTCATATGCTTTTGCAATCTGATGGCTAATATCTTAGAGTACAGTTTGACATCGGTTCCGAGAAGGCTTAAAGGTCGGTAACTACCGCACTCAGTGGGGTCTTTGTCTTTTTTGAGAAGGACTGAAATGAGTGCGATATTGTGGTGTTTATGGAAGCTCCCCTCCTTGACTGAGTATAAGATCATATTTAGTAATAAGGGTCCAAATATGTCCCAGCAAGAGAGGTACATTTCTGATGGGATACCGTCATTTCCCGGAGCCTTACCGTTTTTCATTCCGGATATGGCCTTCTTGAGTTCTTCTAATGTGATCGGTGCTTCTAACTGTTTAGCGTCGTCCTCCGAAAGTTTAGGGAGAGTAATTTGATTAAGATATGTGTCTAATTTGATTTGATCAAAGGTCGTTTCTGAATTATACAAGTCGGAGTAGAATTCTTTGAATGTATCGTTTATTAATTTGGGGTCTGTTACAAGTACTTGTTGTTTTCTAATGGCAGTTATATCTGCAAATTTTGCATTAATTCTTAATCGCATGGCTAATAGGTGACTAGGTTTAGAACCTTGGAAATACTGCTGTTGTCTTGTGCTGCGTATTTGCATTTCCGATTTTTGTCTGTATATTGCTTTGATCTCTGTCTTTAGAATGTTAACTTGGTTTTCTAGTCTAGTAGAGTTGTTGTATTTTAAAGAATTAAATAGCGTTGAGTAAAGCGTTTCCATTTCCGACAGTTTTGTGCATTGATTTTTGCGCAATATGGAGGAAAATCTATCCGTGAAATCCTTGATCATACCCTTTACCGACATCCATAATATTCTGGGGTCTTGCTCCGCGTTTGCATTATCCCGAAGGTATACTGTGAGAGCTACTTTAAATTGTGTAATGAATTCATTGTTGTTAAGCAGCATAGTATTGAAACGCCATCTTGGGGCCCGGGAAGATAGTGTACCAAATGTTGCTTTCAGGATTAAGTAACAGTGATCTGATAGCGCATTGGGTATCATTTCCACTTCATATTTATCAAATATTCTCAGGGATGCAAAGACGTAATCAATTCTGGATAATGTGTTGTGTCTCGCCGAACGTCAGGAGTACTTACGGGTCATGGGGTTAAGTGAACGCCATAAATCAATTACCCCTGTAGACTTTGACCAATCTTTTAATGCTTTAGATGAATTTTTTTGTTCGCTGGAAAAGGCAAGATAAGATTTGTCCAACCTTGGATTCCAAATGGCATTAAAATCCGCACCTATTATATATGAGTACTCGGGATGGTTTAACATTTCTCCGGTCAGTGAAGTGAAGAAACCTACTTCGTACAAATTTGGGGCATATACCGCTGTCAACGCAATTTTCCTGTTATTATGTACAATCCTAGCTATAGTTATACGCCCCTCAGCATCCGACCATACCCCTTTCAATTCGATATTTAATTTACGTCTGACGACTATGGCTACACCTCTAGTTCTCGTACCATAAGAAGAGTGACTAATATTATGGTATATGTTATCCGCTAACGTATTTATGTCTGCCTCTAAAATGTGCGTTTCGCTTAAAAGAGCCACGTCCACATGTTCTTTTTTCATCAGTGTGAGCACGCTTTTGCGTTTGTGTTGTTTGTTTATCCCACCGGTGTTCCATACCATTATATTCAAACTAGCCATAATCTATGCATGTTATTGTGTAGTTTTTGGTAATGCTTCTGGAGTGTGAAGCTACAATAGATGTACATCCAATTAATGAGGTCCCGTTGAGAGCCGAGCTTAAAAACATATATATATACAAATAAAAATCCCCTATTTTCCCCTCGCCCAGAGAGTCGTACAGGCCTGTGTTCCAAAAACACATCCTCCGTGAATGACTCTCCCCCTTAGTCCACCGGATTGCCCAAACTGAGCATTGTAATCCTAATCTACCTATGCTAATTGCCATAGGATCTAACATTTTCATTCTAATGCAATAGAATGTCGCTTTTGGACTTGCACCTTCCCTTACTGTAAAGAAATATTGTGATAAATGACAAAATAAAAAAAGAGAATAAACTTTCATCGACATATTCATTTGAACCCTCTACTAACATGTAGGAAAGTCAGGAAAAAGGAAAAGATTGTAGAGAAATATTGACACCTTAATGTGAAGAACAATGGAAAAGAACAATGTAAGTTAAAAGATAAAGATAAAAAATAGAATAATGAGAGAAAAAAGAAAAAAGAAAAAAGAAAAGAAAGATATAGATAAGGAATGAGAGATAGAATAATAATCAACGTGGAGAAGCCACTAGAACCGAATTAACTGATTAGATAAAATAGAAAATAAAATAGAAAAGCAGAGCCTTTTAGAGCTTCAATGAGCCAGTCACTTCAACAGTGGAGTGATTACTTAAATTGTTAGAATAACCTTGTAGTGTTCATACGTTTAGATGTGGTTGATTTTTAAAGTATTATTAAGGACTGATTGAACTTCATTCAATTGATTATCTGCTATGTATATACACACCGGACGTTTAATGCTAGAGTTGTAGGCCTTCGTTGTCATGGTGCATTATATTCTAGAAGGATGTGGAATATACTAGTGCCAATAGACTGTTGTTATGTTCCAGAATGATCTAAGAGACCCAGGGCATTCGAGCGATAAACCCAGAATATTCCAGATTGATCTTTTTGCAATGATATATATTTGTCTCCCCGGAGACCAGAGTCTGAAATTATATTGTATTACGGAACGTATTGTACACAGATCGCATTGGTATATACGGCCTGCATATCGTCTGTTACCTTGATGAACACAATAAAGTCATTCTAAATTCTGATATACACTGAGATAGAGGCTTATCTGTTTTTCAGGCATTGCCGTCCTGCCTTGGGGTATCCACTCCATGTCGATTCAAATGATCCTCAGCTTCTTTAGGTGTGCGTAATCCAAACCTGAGGCCGTCACTGCCCACGATCGATAACAGCGCCGGGTATGCTAGCCTTGGCTTGTGACCAGCTGTGAACAATTTTTGCATCACCTCCTTGTATGGTAGACGTCGAGCGATGGCGTCTTTGCTTAGATCTTCGTAGATATATATTGAATTATCACCATATTTCAGATTCCCCCGTTGGGTGCGAGCAACTTTGATGATGTCATCTCTTAGTGATGTCTTCCGCAGAGTAACAATGATGACTCTTGGCCCTTTGTTTCTTTGCTCCCGAGGACCGATTCTGTAAACTTGGTCCACTTTCGGCACTTTGTTTGGAGGGTTGATACCCAAAATCGTTGATAGCACTGTTGGAAAGTTGGCGTCTTCGCAGTTTACTGCTTCTTCAAGCCCTACAATGCGGATGTTATTTCGCCTGTGGTAGCGTTGGGATTCGAGTTGCCTCTCCATCGATTCATTTTTAACCTCTTGTATTTCCCTCCGGCATGCTTCTTTCACAATTTCTATCTCATTTGCCATCTCTGTCAAGCCCTTGTCGATGTTGTTTTCGATCACTTTGACTGACAGTATAATATCTGTCACCGAATTCTCCACTGACGTGATTCGCTCGGATTGTGCAGCGACCGCTTTCATGACTTCCTCCAATTTAGCATCGATGCGATCGAATTTATCTTCGACGTTTGCTTTGAGCGCCTCCATCTGTGTAATCTGTTCTTTCATCAGGATAGACAGTGTGTTGAAATCGGCTGGTGCGGTTGTACTGCTTGTTTCAATTGGTGATATAGGTGCAGTGACGGTGACGGTGGATTTTTTTGCTATTAGTATCATCTTATCCAGATCGGCTGCTCTAACTTTCACGGAGCTTGTACCTGTCACTTCTGTTATGTTGGCATCTATTGACTCTCTGTCGGGGACCGTAGTCGATG
This sequence comes from Notolepis coatsorum, assembly GCF_963971535.1. Classification (NCBI taxonomy): domain Eukaryota; kingdom Metazoa; phylum Chordata; class Actinopteri; order Aulopiformes; family Paralepididae; genus Notolepis; species Notolepis coatsorum. The sequence goes on from NC_140168.1 coordinate 195,868,919, forward strand.
GTCCCGGTGTATTTTCCTCTTCATTCTCCACGTCGGGGCTTGTCGCCAACGGCAGTTTACCCGCGTCGGCTGGAACGTGTCTTCTTGAGCGAGTATCTTTCTGCGACCCTGGAGTTACCGTATCTTGTTTCTTTCCCTGATTTCCTTTATTCTTACTCATGTTGTCTTTTGATATAGCCAGTAGAAGGTCTTATCAATACATACGATGTGGTCTAATCTCTTTTGATATTGTCCAAATAATGTTTTTAAACGAAATTAACGTTGGTGGGAGCGGAGCAGTTGCCAAATGCGTGTGCTACATATTACGCTAAACCGGAAGACCCTCCAACATTTTTAAACACTTTTTTTACGCACCTTTCAAAAAGCTCTGTGGATGTAATATATATTTTCGAATGATTACTCTACATAGAAGTTCTATCTAGCACCTTTAAGTGTATGTCTATTTATTTATTTATTTAACATTTATTTAACAAGGTAAGTCTCATTGAGATTAAGAATCTCTTTTGCAAGAGAGACCTGGCCAAGACAGCAGCATTAAGACATACATAAAAGTTACAGACTACTACAAAATAAAACAATAGGCCTGTACCAAATAGAACCATAGAATAATATGGTACACAACGTGTTCAGGGTGAAAGGAAGTAAGATATTCAGAAACACACGGCTCCCAATTGTCTCCGTTTCCAGGTTTTTCATCAGTGTTTTAAATTCACCAAAAGTAATCAGATTTTCCAGCCACCTGTTATGTATTGAAGGAAGGGGGGGCTGAGTCTCTAAAGGCCCCCCTCTGCCTGCTCCCTAGGAACAGATCATTGTCTGTTTCTGGGTCTGAGAGAGGTGGCTTAACAACCACCGCCATGCATAGGGAGCCTTAGCTATGTTTCATCCATTTCAACTGAAACAGGCCCACCACCAACACCACCACCACCACCACCACCATTACCACCACCATCACCACCACTACCATCACTACCACCACCACCACCACTACCACTACTACCACCACCACCAACACAACCACCACCACTCACACCACCACTACCACCACCACGCACCACCACCACTACCATCACTACCACCACCACCAACACAACCACTAACACCACCACTACCAACACCACCACCATCACTACCACCACTACCACCACCACCACCACCACTACTACCACTACTACCACCACCACTACTACCACCACTACCACCACCACTACCACCACAACTACTACCACCACTACCACCACCACCATCACTACTACCACCACCACCACCACTACTACTACCACCACCACCACTACCACTACTACCACCACTACCACCACTACCACCACCACTACCACCACTACCACCACCACTACTACCACTAACTACTACCACCACCACTACTACCACCACTACCACCACTACCACCACTACCACCACTACCACCACCACTACCACCACCACCACCACCACTACTACTACCACCACCACTACTACCACTACCACCACCACCACCACCACCACTACCACCACCACTACTACCACTACTACCACCACCACTACTACCACGACCACCACCACCACCATCACCACCACCCCTACTACCACCACCACTACTACCACTACTACAACCACCACCACTACCACCACCACTACCACCACCACCACCACTACTACCACCACCACCACCACTACTACCACCACCACTACTACCACCACCACTACTATCCATATCCACTACTGTCCATTCTGAGGACAACAGCAGAGAGGGTAGGATCTTTTAACTGAATAATACTGTGTACATCATTTTGAAGTGTGTGACTAAATTGTGTTGTGAAAATTGTTTGTAATTAGTTTCACCCAGCTGACAGAAACTGGAGGTGTGGCCTTTTGCTGCAGGTGTCACTCATCAGTAATTAGTGATAGTGATTTAAAGACTTGCTGGCTTAGCATCAGCGAAGCGTCGAGAAACGAAGAGGGACAAAGAGGAGGAGTTTTCCTGGAGTTCTTCGCCGAGGGATCCACCGATCCACCCAGTGCTAAGTACACCATAATCCCACATTTCCCTCCCACTCTGCTATTTCCATACTATATTGCTTCCTCCCTACCCCCTTCAACCTCCTCCTACCACTCTTGACACCACAATGTGCCTCACACCTATATCCACAATCTGCTCCTCAAGAACAGAATCAACCCATCCACGCCAGTTTGCTAGCAACCCGGCTAATCTCTCCTACCCTCCTACAGCCACTAATACACCTGTCACAGTACAGGGAGGCTTATGGAATTGTCAATCAGCAGTCAAGAAAGCTGACTTCATTACTGCCTACGCCCATAGTCTAAATCTGCAGCTCCTGGCTCTAACTGAGACCTGGATAACCCCCAATAACTCGTCAACACCTGCAGCATTATCTACAAACTATAACTTCACTCACACACCTCGACCCTCCAGACGGGGTGGAGGCACTGGCCTCATGACATCTCCTTCATGGGCTACAAACCTAACGCAACTCCCAGAACTGTCACTCTCCTCCCTCGAATATCATGCAGTATCTGTCTCTAATCCTTTCAATCTCACCATTGTTACACTCTATCGCCCTCCAGGTCCCCTCGATCACTTCACAGATGAGCTGGACATGCTTCTAAGCTCCTTACCGGAAGATGGTACCCCGCTCCTTCTATTGGGCGACTTCAACCTGCCTGACTCATCTCAGTCGGTCCTAGTGGTCTCCCTCCTACAACAATTTGACCTGACTCCCACTGCCATGCCTCCCACCCACAAAGCAGGCAACTCCTTGGATCTCATATTTTCCCGTAACTCCAGCATCATTAACACCACGGTAACTCCCCTACATGTATCTGACCATTCCTTCATATCCTTCTCACTAACTCTCATGCTTAACCGAAAAGTCTTCACCCCAACTCAAACCGTCTCACTCAGACGCAACCTGCCCTCCCTATCCCCCTCCACCCTCTCCTCTGACATAATATCCGCTCTACCTTTGAGTGACACCTTCTCTGCTCTCCCCACAGAGATGGCAACCTCCACCCTCCTCTCAGCCCTTGCAACCTCCTTCGACAAGCTCTGTCCCCTCGTTGAGAAACCTGCCCGCCGCTCCCCACCCAGTCCATGGCTGACGGATGCAGTGAGAGAACAAAGACAGGTCCTGAGAGCGGCTGAGAGGAAGTATAGAAAGTCACGCCTCACTGCTGACATCGACACATATCACAACCTCTTGTTAACATTCTCCAAAACCATTACTAATGCCAAAGCTTCTTTCTTTCACCATAGGATCGAGGCCTCTGCCAAGAATCTTCGCAAACTGCATGCTACCATGTCCTCCCTCCTCACTCCCCCCCCCACCTCCTCCTCCCTCATCTTTTTCTGCCGAAGACTTTGCGATCTTCTTTGAGGAAAAAGTGGAGAACATCCGCAGCTCCTTCTCCCAACCCCCACCCATTCCAAACGCTGAATCGAGAACCTCATCCTTCACTCTGTCATCTTTCTCTCCCATTACAGAAGCCGAGACCCTGACACTGGTAACGTCGAACCGTCCGACTACATGCCAGCTGGACCAGCTACCCTCCCCACTCCTCCAGACCATAGCACCGGACATCCTCCTATTCCTAACTGCAACCATCAACTCCTCACTCAACTCGGGGGTGGTCCCCACCTCCCTAAAACAAGCCAGAGTCACGCCCCTCATAAAAAAACCAACCCTGAACCCCACCGTCATAGCCAACTATCGTCCTGTCTCTCTTCTCTCCTTCCTTTCTAAAACACTTGAACGTGCTGTATCCAACCAACTTACTGCTTATCTCTTACAGAATGACCTCCTAGACCCCAATCAGTCTGGCTTCCGGACTGGCCACTCCACAGAAACGGCCCTCATTGCGGTCACAGAGGCACTTCACTTAGCAAAAGCGAAAGGCCTCTCCTCTGTCCTGATTCTCCTAGACCTATCTGCAGCCTTCGACACAGTCAACCATCAGATCCTCCTCGCCGCCCTCGCAGGAATGGGAGTGGCTGAATCTGCGCTGACATGGCTGACATCATACCTCAATGACCGCTCCTACCAAGTGTCATGGAGAGGGACTCTGTCGGCCACCCGCCCCCTCCGGACAGGTGTCCCCCAGGGCTCGGTCCTAGGACCCCTTCTCTTCTCCCTCTACACTAAATCACTGGGTAACATTATCACGTCTCATGGCTTCTCATATCATTGTTATGCCGATGATACTCAACTCTTCCTCTCCTTCCCTCCCTCAGATATCCACGTCTCTGAGCGGATCTCGGCCTGTCTGTCCGACATCTCCGCCTGGATGACGACCAACCACCTCAAGCTGAACCTAAGCAAAACAGAATTGCTCCACCTGCCGGCCAAATCCTCCCCCCTGACCGACCTCTCCATCACAGTCGAGAATGCAGCTGTGACCGCGTCGCCGACCGCCAAGAACCTTGGTGTTGTCCTCGACGACCAGCTGAACTTCTCTGCTCACATCGCAGCGACAACCAGAACCTGCAGATTCCTCCTGAGCAACGTCAGAAGGATACGCCCCTTCCTGACAAAAGAAGCCACCCAACTCCTCGTCCAATCAACAGTCATCTCCCGCCTCGACTACTGCAACGCACTGCTAGCTGGCCTCCCGGCCACTGCCACCAAGCCTCTTCAACTCATTCAAAACGCAGCGGCCCGCCTGATCTCAAACCTACCGAAGTCGGCCCATGTCACCCCACTTCTTAGGGACCTGCACTGGCTCCCCATTGCTGCACGTATCCGCTTCAAGGCCCTCGACCTAGCATACCGTGCGGCAAAGGGAACCGCTCCCGCCTACCTCCGGTCAATGGTCTCTAACTACACACCCTCAAGACCCCTACGCTCTGCATCTTCTGGCCGCCTCAGATCTACTCCTATCCAAGCTCCCGGAGGGTCATCAAAGAGAAGCCGCCTATTCTCAGTCCTTGCCCCACAATGGTGGAATGAACTACCCATCCCAGTTAGGACAGCCGAATCCCGTCCAATCTTTCGCCGTCGACTAAAGACTCACTTCTTCAACCATTATCTGAAATGATAAAAAAAAAAAAAAAAAAAAATCTAACCCCGACTAACCTTAATGTCATGCACTTGTCCTAATTAACTAACCTACACTGTAACACGCAACACTTTGATGAACATTGTTACTCAGCTGATAGAGTTATACCCTTCTTGCTGTCTTGTCGCACAGAACTTGTAAGTCGCTTTGGATAAAAGCGTCAGCTAAATGACTAAATGTAAATGTAAATGTACTACTGTAGCTAAGGGGCTACACAACCCGGACTGTATTAAAGATTGTTTAGATTAAACCACTACTAAAGAATATTAATAGCCAGACAGTATAGTTAGACAAAATGGCGGACACTCAATTGACGGCGCTGGGACAAGGATACCTGGTTTATAAGCATTTTAATAGTCATAGCAACATACATCTGAATTATCACGGTTCTCCTTTAATAATAGAATGTCAGAGTATCAAAGTCAGCGGTAATGAATAGTTCCTAGGTTACGGATACTCGACCGGAGCTCTGCAGGGAGTGAGAAGAAACGAGGCGATACTGGGAAAAGCAAGGGTAGCTGGAGACGATGGTTTCCCTCTGGAGCTCCAAGCTCCGGAGGAATTGTAGACTGGTCGGATAATCCTGTCGTCGCTGGAAGAAAAGGGGTCTCGTACGGAACCGGTCCTTGTAATCATAGCGCCCGATGGCAGGGTTAATAGCTATTAATCCAAAAGCCTGTTGGCATAGATGGTAGCTAGCTAGCTTCGTTTGTACTGGAAGCTAACCCGCAGACGGTCTTCAATGAGTAGTTATATCCAAACGCCGCTGGGTTTAACTATACGTTTCTCCATGTTACTTCGCTTACACAAGTCACTATACTGCGCCAATAATAGCTCTACAATATTATAGTCGTATCTAAGTAGCCATTAGCTATCTGTAACGATACACTGCTGGTAAGTCTGTGTACAACTATACCGGACGTATCACGCTCTGCTGCTTCTCCTGTTCTGATACTGCCAACTCGCGGCTGCTTGCACCATCCACAATATATATACTCAGACTGATACCTATGGGGCTCAGCCGATTTACCTGTCCGTAATCAATGCGCCTGCTATGGGCAAGTCTGAACTTGTCTGAACATGTCTAGAACCATGTCTGGGGGGCTCGTCACTGGCGCCTCCAATGTCAAGGGCGGGACCCAATGAGGCGAGCGAAGAATACTATTATGCAAACGGATGGCGTAAAGATATATATCTTATATATATAAACAATATACAAGTTATACAAAATAATAAACGCAGACTTTCAGTGTTAATCTGGACCTTCAGAACAGCCGCGCCCTAATTAGTCCGAACCTAATTAGTAAATAAATGGGAGCACAGATTAATATTAAGGGTCAAGTCAACTTCTCCATAATGTGCTATGGGGAGTTGGAAATAATCTATAAGGTCAGTGGGTTATCGTCGTCGTCAGGGGAGTCAGGGATCTCAGGCAGCTCTATCAACTTGGCTACTGGTCTGGTGTAGGTCCGCCCTTGGACGATGACTTCTGCCGCTCTGACCTTCCCATCGGAACCGTTAATCACTTTGCTCACACAGCCGGCCGGCCACGTAGCTCGGGGTAATGACTGGTCTATTATCATCACGACGGTACCCACTGTCAGGTTGTCCCTGTCTTTAACCCACTTCTGACAGGCTTGAAGGGATGGTAGACTGTGTCTCCACATCCTCCGGCCGTTCATCTCGTTCTGTCTGTACACCGTCTGAGGAAGGGCAGGGTCCAGCCGCGCCATCAAGAGGTAGTTTGGGGTGATGGGGTCGATGTCAGCTACGTCGCTTGAAACGTAGCCGAGGGGCTTGGAGTTCAGAACTCCCTCAATCTCTGTGAGGACCGTAGCCAGGACTTCATCGCCCACGGTCTGGGCCCCAAGTACGGTGTACATAGCAGTCTTTATGGATCGGACCTCTCACCCCGAAATGGGGGGCGTTCGGGGGGTTGAACTGGAAGGTGACCTGAGCAGGAGCGAGGCGGATCTTGAGTTCTTCACCCATAGTCAGGAAGCTCTCTCTCAGTTCTGTGTCTCCTCCTCGGAAATTTGTCCCTTGGTCGGACAATAGCACTGATGGGGTCCCTCTCCTTGCTTGGAACCTCCGGAATGACATGAGGAACGAGTCTGTACTCATGGTCTGGAGGAGCTCAATGTGAACAGCTCGGGTGGTCATGCACTTGTACACGATGCCCCACCTCTTCTCTGTCCCTCTTCCTTTCTTGACGTTGAATGGGCCGAAGCAGTCCACGCCCATGGAGTGGAAGGCCCGTTCGCCGAGTCGGAGGCGGCAGGGAGGCAGGGAGGCCATCTTCGGAATACTAGGCTGTGCCCTCCACTTGCGACAGGTCGGGCAAGTCCGTTGGAATCGACGTACAGCTTCTCTCCCTTGGAGTATCCAGAATCGCCGTCGGATCTCCGCAAAGACTCGCTCGGCCCCCGCGTGGTGCACCACCTTGTCGTACTTCTGGATGATCAGATCGGTTATCTTGTGTCGGCTGTTGAGGACGATGGGATGCTTAGCATCTTCGGCCAAGTCCGGGGCCCGTCTCAATCGACCACCCACCCTGATGAGGTGCTGGGCGTCGAGCTCTGGGGCTAAGGTGAGGAGTCGACTGTCTGAGGGGACTGGCTTTTCCCTTCTCAGACAATCTATTTCTTCTGGGAAGGAGTCTCTTTGTGCTCTCTTTAGTAGAAGAAGTTCTGCTTCCTTGTAGTCCGATGCGTCAAGGTCTGTGGTGGGGGGAAGTTCCAGGTGGTGCGATAGGAATGTCCTTTTCTGAGCACTCTCAAGGGTTAGACAGTCGTCTAGGTCCGGGTCCGTTGGAGCCGGGGCTTGACTCAGCCCGCAGAACATAGACTTCTTTATCTCTGACTCATCTTGGTTCGCCTCCCGTGGTGTGGGGATAGGCCACTTCTCCTCCGGGAGCTTGAGGAACTCTGGACCATCACTGTATGGGTTAGGACGTGTGAGGTCGTCTAGGGACATCCCCCGTGTGATGACATCCGCCGGGTTCTGCTTGGTGTCAACATATCTCCAACATGCCGCTCCTACCAGGTCTTGGATTTCGGTTACTCGGACTCCGACGAAAACTTTGTACCGACAGGAGGCGGACTGGATCCAGGTGAGCACGGTCATGGAGTCTGACCATAGGATGATCTCACGCACCGGTATGGTGAGTTCACTTTGTACCATTTTTGCGAGTTGCGCGCCTACCAGAGCTGCGCAGAGCTCTAGTCACAGGATCAACTGCTGCTTACGGGGAGCTATCCTCGAGCGGGCCAGGACGAAGGCTACATGGACGTCTCCTCCCTCTTCTCGGGCTCTCAGGTAGGCCACTGATCCGTACGCCACTTCAGAGGCGTCGCTGAAGACGTGCAGGTCTATCTGACACGTCTCCAGCCGCACTGTAGGAGGGAAGTAACTCCGCCGGATGGTCACCTTGTGGAGTAAGACAAGTTCATCCTCCCATTCTCTCCATGTGGTAGCCAGGTGCTCGGGTATGGGGTCGTCCCAGCCCTGCTCCTTGTCCCACAGTTCTCTCACCAGCATCTTCGCCCGAGTGGTGTAGGGGAGGATACATCCCATTGGGTCGTACTGGCTGGCGAGTGTTCGGTACACACTCCGCCGAGTGGTCAGTCTAGTCGTGGATGTTTCCTGATCCGTCCTCAGCGGTGTGTGTCTGTAGTGAAGCGAGTCCGTCTTGAAATGCCAGACGAGGCCCAGGGTCATCTCTTGCGCTTCGCCTGGGGTGTGCGCCATCCAGGTCTCGTTGCTCGCGGCCTTGGTCTCTGGGGGGAGGCTTCGGAGAACTTGAGGGTCGCTGCTGGCCCATTGTCGGAGGTCGAATCCACCTTTGGCTAATGAAGCTCGTAGCTTCAGTAGGATGCTCTCTGCTTCTTCTGGCGTGGATACGCTCTGTAGGCAGTTGTCCATGTAGAAACTTCTTTCCACGCTGTGTCGGACATCATCGTCGGCTCCGGGGTCTTCGGCCACGTGCTTCTGTAACGCGAACGTGGCGCAGCACGGGCTGCAGGTGGTGCCGAATGGGAGTACCTCCCATTGGTATATCAAGGGTTGTTCGTCGTCGAGCCTCTCTCTCCACAGAAACCTCAGTAGAGGCTTGTCTTCCTCCATCAGTCGGACTTGTAGGAACATTCCCTTGATGTCGCCGCTGATGGCCACTTTGTCCTGACGAAAGCGTATCAGTACGCTGAGGAGGGAGGGTCCGAGTGTCGGGCCGGGCAGGAGCAGGTTATTCAGATTCTGCTGTCCAATCTGATAACTGCAATTGAACACGATGCGGTTCTTTCCGTTGTGGGTGACCTTGTGGTGGGGCACGTACCATGACTCTGTCGTCCTTTCTGCCTCGTGGTCATCGATTTTCTTTATATGGCCAGCCGTGATCAGCTTCTCGATCTCGGTGCGATATATCGTTGCTTGGGGGGGTCTTTGGCGAGGCGCCGCTCAGTGCTCTGTAGGTAGTGGTGTGTCGCTCCCTTCGGCACGTGCAGAGTGGGCATCCCTTCCCGCCTCAAGAGTGGGGTCGCGTATCTTAGTACTCCGTCGACCTCGACCCTCGTAGTCTTCTGCTCGAGTAGAACTATGGCATACTTGTCCTCCTTTGACCGAACCATCTTGCGTTCGTTCTTGAATGGCAGTGAGTCTAGTGTCCATAGCCTCTCAACGTGCTGTAAGAGGGTGTTGTCTGGGTCGCTCACCTTGGTGTAAAGGCAGCGTGTGGACGTTGGTCGGTTGGAAGGCCCGGAGAGAGGGCCCTGGAGCGTCCATCCCAGTCGGGTCTTAACTGCGGCTGGGCATCCTCAGGGTCCGATGTGGACCGCATCAGTGGGGACAATAAGGTCCGCGTGGTCGGAGCCTATGAGTAGGGTCGGTGTAGCGCAGTTGATGAGCGGTATGGGCAGTCGGCGTAGGTGTTCGTAATCGTAGCGTGACAAACCTATGTCGTAGCTTGTGAACGCCTTGTTGATGCTGTACCGCTTCTCGGGCTGATCGATCGCTGCTATGGTGAACGAGACGTTTTCACCTTTGATTGTCTTTAAGTCTCGACGAATGGTACGGATGGTCATGGTCTCCTCTGGACCCCGCAAGTCCAACTGGGTCGCGGCGGAGGCGAGGAGGAGAGTCTTCTCCGACCTGTCGTCGAGGACGGCGCAGGTGTCGAGTACCTTGTCCCCGTGACTGATGAGTACTCGTACCACCTTGAGGAGCACCCTGGAGCTCCCACTCTTCGCGGGGTCGATGTAGAGTACTTCTGCTCTCGAGCTGCTTTGTGGGGCGGGTTTTCGCTTGTTGCTCTCGTGCAATGCTTTGAGGTGAGCGCCGTCACACTTGCCACACTTCTTCTTAAGGCGGCATTCGGCTGCCATGTGGCCGCGCGCGCAGCGGAAACAGCTGCGGTTAGCTTTAATCCACTGACTTACGTCGTCGGCGGTCAGTTTCTTGAATGCGTCGCACTGTGACAGCCAGTGTTCGTTGTCGCAGTATTGACATGCGATCTTCCATTTTCCTTTGGCAGGGGGGTTATGACTCTTCTGTCGTGGCACCGACTCGGCCTGGTGCATCACGGTGATGGGCCTGCTTTGGTCTTTAAACCTTCTCGGTCCCTCTTTAATGTTCGATCCACCCCATGCGAAGGTGTCAATTCTTAGGCTGCTAACCTCCCTGGCTAGGAAGTCAGCAAGGTCCAGGAGTGATTGTTCTGGGCCATTGGGGTCAAGGTGGTTTCTTTGCCGCCGAAAACTTTCTTGGTGGATTGGGGGGAGCTTCTCTAATATACGCTCCACGTTGGAGTTGGCGTACAACTCGTACATCCCCTACTCTCGTTGGGACCCGAGCATCCCTACCAGGGATTGTACTTTGACGGATAGGTCGTCCAGGGCTCGGTTGTCTTTAGCTGGGGGGAGACGTTCAATCTCACGTATCTCCTGAATGACATAGTCCCATGTACGTCCGTAACGTGCGTCGAGGGCCACCAGGGCATCAGAATAGGGAGTCTGTGAATTGGAGTATGCCAGCGCTATGTTGTGCGCTCTAGTTACCTTGAGGTGCTTAAGGAGGATGGCATACTTGTATGACTCGTCCTGTACTCCGGACATAATTGTCTCTAGGCACATACGCAGCTCGGTATACTGTGCTCGGTCTTCTCTTGTGAAGTCTGGGAATGTGGGTGTCCCAATGTAGGATGCCATGGATGGCTGTGACACTGATGCACGTGGGGGGTGAGGCCTCCTTGGCGAGTCTCCCCGTATGTGGGGTCGTTGGTTCGTGCTGGGAGGGAACCAGAGGCTGGGCCCCCAGGCACTATTCCTCTGTGCTGTCTGTTGCTCGAACTCCCCACTGGGACGGGTTGGGGGTTCATAACGCAGTGTGTCGGGACTGAGACCGGGGCTGCACTGTTCCTCTTGGTCTGAGATGGGTTCGTGCGGGTGGGGTTTCTGTCCTCCCTCGTCCTCCGTTAGGCTTTGTAGTCGCTCGGTTAGCTGCTCTGCAACGTAAGCAGGTTCTTCCCGTAGGCTGGGTCCCGTGTAGCTTTGTCGGGGAGGGGAAAGTGCCCTCGACCCGTGTCGTGATGATCTCCGGGAGCTCCGGGTGGAAGAGTGGGGCGTCACCCTCTGGAGCGCTTGCTCCATCATTTGTGCTTGTAGGCGGTCTCGCTCCGCTTCGCGCTGTGCATTGGCTACGTCACGCTGCGCATCACGCTGCGCAGTGGCGGCTTCGCGCTGCATGTTTTCTTCAGCCTGGAGGCGCCTCTCTTCCAGTCTGAGGTGTTCGCGCTCACTCTCTCGTTGCGCCTGGAGACGGTTACGCTCACTTTCTTGTTGCACCTGGAGGCGGTCTCTTTCCGCTGAAGCGGTTAGCGTGGCGATCAGGATTTGCGCTATCCTCTGGTCGGCCTCGCTTGGGGATGACGCTGATGATGGTGATTTGGAGTTGGCAGGGCTTGGCGGTGACCTGGTCTCCTTACGCGCTCCGAGGTCCATCTCGGGGGCGCTGTACTTTGTCTTCTCTCGCGCTCCAAGGTCCATCTCGGGGGCGCGGTGCTCTTTACTCTGGTGCGCTCCCAGGTCCATCTCGGGGGCGCATTCTTTACCTTCTCGCGCTCCGAGGTCCATCTCAGGGGCGCGTTCTTTACCTTCTTGCGCTCCGAGGTCCATCTCGGGGGCGCGGTGTTCTATGGGCATAGTCAAGTCATGTCCCGCTTGTCCCCCCCCCCCCCGTGAGCTAAGTCAGTTTCACTTAAACTAGCTTGGGTCTCTACCGGTGGGGTTGACAGGTCGATAAGGTTGGGCATACTTAAGCTACTAATCCTTGCTTAACGTCCTCGTAGATAAGCTAGGAGGTAGATCTACAGCGTAGTTCTCCAAGTGGGGAGGGGGCTGACGCTGGCGCCTAGGGCGCTCTAATGGGGGAGAGCTGATTGGAGAGTGTCCGCCGCTGGCCATATTATTACTAATATGATTATTATTACTGATACCCTCCGGCTCGAAGGACCAATTGTAGCTAAGGGGCTACACAACCCGGACTGTATTAAAGATTGTTTAGATTAAACCACTACTAAAGAATATTAATAGCCAGACAGTATAGTTAGTCAAAATGGCGGACACTCAATTGACGGCGCGGGGACAAGGATACCTGGTTTATAAGCATTTTAATAGTCATAGCAACATACATCTGAATTATCACGGTTCTCCTTTAATAATAGAATGTCAGAGTATCAAAGTCAGCGGTAATGAATAGTTCCTAGGTTACGGATACTCGACCGGAGCTCTGCAGGGAGTGAGAAGAAACGAGGCGATACTGGGAAAAGCAAGGGTAGCTGGAGACGATGGTTTCCCTCTGGAGCTCCAAGCTCCGGAGGAATTGTAGACTGGTCGGATAATCCTGTCGTCGCTGGAAGAAAAGGGGTCTCGTATGGAACCGGTCCTTGTAATCCTAGCGCCCGATGGCAGGGTTAATAGCTATTAATCCAAAAGTCCGTTGGCATAGATGGTAGCTAGCTATTTGTACTGGAAGCTAACCCGCAGACGGTCTTCAATGAGTAGTTATATCCAAACGCCGCTGGGTTTAACTATACGTTTCTCCACGTTACTTCGCTTACACAAGTCACTATACTGCGCCAATAATAGCTCTACAATATTATAGTCGTATCTAAGTAGCCATTAGCTATCTGTAACGATACACTGCTGGTAGGTCTGTGTACAACTGTACCGGACGTATCACGCTCTCGCTCTGCTGCTTCTCCTGTTCTGATACTGCCGACTCGCGGCTGCTTGCACCATCCACAATATATATACTCAGACTGATCCCTATGGGGCTCAGCCGATTTACCTGTCCGTAATCAATGCGCCTGCTATGGGCAAGTCTGAACTTGTCTGAACATGTCTAGAACCATGTCTGGGGGGCTCGTCACTGGCGCCTCCAATGTCAAGGGCGGGACCCAATGAGGCGAGCGAAGAATACTATTATGCAAACGGATGGCGTAAAGATATATATCTTATATATATAAACAATATACAAGTTATACAAAATAATAAACGCAGACTTTCAGTGTTAATCTGGACCTTCAGAACAACTACCACTACTTTGGTATTTTCCTAGACTATGTTGTCAATAAGAAAGAAATCTACAGTAACTGGCGTGGTCCTTTAAAGGGAGAATCTGTAATGCTGTCAAACAGCAACCTCTCTAGGCAAAAGAGCCCCGCTTGGTATTGCGTTTAGTAATTTATTATAGTGTGAATGTCCCCAGACCTCTCTTGATAGAGCCTGAGGTGTAGACAGCAGTAGCAACTATACCCACTGAAATCCAACCCACACATCAGACAAAAACTAAAAACTAGTGGTGTCAATAGATTTTTTTTTTAACTAATTAATCTCACAATTTTCTGTAATTAATCTAGATTAATCTAGATTAAAAATCGCATTTTTCTACTTAAGACCGAAGCTTGTAACAGATATTTACTTGAGTAAAACCATGGAATTAATGTAAAATCAACACAAAGAAAGTATATTTAGATTCAAAGACTATTTTAATAGATTTCTTTGAATACAGTTTCTCTCATGTGAAATACAAATGTTCAACAAAACCATCAACATTGACTCAGCTAGACCGCTTTCTTATATTATATTGAACATTTTCACTCCATAGATTAATCTAGATAAAAAAAATGTAATGCTTTAAATAGTTTAAATTAATATCCAGAGTTAAAGCATTAATTTTGACAGCCCTACTAAAAACATAAACAAAGCACAATACCAAGAGGGGCTCTTTTGTCTAGAGGTCGCCGTTTGACAACATTAGAGATTCTACCTTTAACCCTTTCACGACCACACTACAGAAGGTGAACCCTTTCACTACCACACTACAGACGGGTGGTAGTGAAAGGGTTAAAGGACCATGCCAACATTGTGGGAAATGTGCTTACCGTCTTTTCCAGAGTCAGACAAGAGGATAGATAACAATGTATTCTCTGTGCGTTCAGTAGAAAGCTATCCAGTTACAAGCTAGCCTAGCACAAATTAATGGAAGTGGATACGGATCAGCTAGCCTAGCTGTTGGCCAAAAACACCTCTCCCTGGAGATTTAAGATAGGCTAGCTGATCCGTATCCACTTCCATTCATTTGTGCTAAGCTAGGCTAGCTTGCAGCCAGATATCTATCTTCTCGTCTGACTCTGCAGAAGACAAGGTAAACGCATTTCCCCACAAGGTCACAGTGTTCCTTTAACCCTTTCACTGCCGCACTACCAAACGGTTAACCCTTTTCACTGCGACGATACACAGAAGGTTAACCCTTTCACTGCCACACAACAGCCGGTTAACCCTTAGTAGTAGCCGATAGTAAAGGGTTAACCTTCTGTTGTGGGGCAGTGAAAGGGGAAGTTGCCCGGTTGTAGCCGAAGACACAAAAGGTATGGAGTGGTCTGAGACACGAGAACAGCAGCACAAGGTCAATCAGCACCTGCTGCAGCTCCGTGTTAACATCCAGCTGTGAATCCATTGTCATCCAGTGGGTACACCTGCGCCTGCTGCTGTCAATAACCAGGCCTTGGACACACGTACGCCGTCCGAGAGAGGGACATTCAGCTCGAGCTAGCCGGAGCTTGACGGGACAAATAGGCAGAACTAACCAAGGATGAGGGCTTCAATAAACGCCCCGCTATGTTGTGTGGATTTGTTGCTTGAAGCTCGACTTGGAGAGTGAGTCAGTGGGGCGGGTAAGTGGTGACACATCGACCTTCTGATATATACCGTTTCCGGGGGTGCCAAGCTTCCTGCGTCTCGGCTGAGGCTCTCTGGTCTTTTGATCGTTAACCCTTTCACCGCCACGCTACCAAAGGGTTAACCTTTTCACTGCCATGTTACCAAAGGGTTAACCCTTTCACAACCACACTACAGACAGTTAACAGTCTGTAGTGTGGTAGTGAAAGGTTAACCTTCTGTAGCGTGGTAGTGAAAGGGTTAATAAACGGTGTCTATTTCGCTGATGTCTATTTTATGCTAATGTTATGCTTATTCTATGCCTAATTTTACGTCTGCACTTCATGCATTGCTCTTGATCTGCCCATTTTGTGCTCAGCTGTCTTTTTTAACTGCTGTGAAGCACTTCGAGCTGCAATTCTTGTATGAAAGATGCTATACAAATAAGGTTTATTATTATTATTATTATTATTATTATTATTATTATTATTATTATTATTATTATTATTATTATTATTATTATTATTATTATTATTATTATTATTATTATTATTATTATTATTATTATTATTATTATTATTATTATTATTATTATTATTATTATTATTATTATCATGCCTCAGTGCTGTGTCCATTGTTGTTTTAATAGACCTGAGTCATTTACAGTTTGGGGCATGTGTTCCTAATATCTCCCGCTGTCTGAAGCATCCGGACATCACTATACGTCACGTGTAGCGCCAGACCTCACAACTGAGTAGCAAAGGCTGAGCGGTAAGCAGGGGTGTAAAGTACTTGAGTAATTGTACTTTGTTACAATACTTAAGTACTGTTTTTGGGGATTCATACTTTACTCGAGTATTATTATGTATACTTGTACTTTTACTCAATTACATTTCAGAGAAAAAAAACGTACTTTTTACTACCCATTCTGCAATCTGTTAATACAATTTTCATTCAATCAATCAATCAATCAATCTGCACAGTGATTGATTGAATGATTCAGTGTACACACATCCACATGGACACACTCACTTTAGACACTTTAAACACGTTTTAACACTACACCACATTTGATCTATTTATTACTAATGATTTGCACTACATCTCTACCTAATTTTAGTATTTTCCCATTTTGGTTGCATTTTGTACTAGTTATATATTGAATATTTTGTAGTGTTTGGTCTTTATTCTTTTTACTGTATGAAGCACAACCTCACTAGGCTCATACAGAACCAAGTATTTCACTGTAATGTACCTTATATGTGAAATATAAAACAAAACGTGAACTTGTTGTTGTTGTTGTTGTTGTGCTCCTGTGATTGGTCGAAGAGTGTCACTACTTCTTCGTACTGTCTTTTACAAGTATGCACTTTGCTACTAAGGGATCTATCTTGCCTAATATTACTACCTACTATGCTAATATGCCTATACTACATTTTACATTTACATTTAGTCATTTAGCTGACGCTTTTATCCAAAGTGACAAGTTCTGTACGACAAGTCAGCAGGAAAGGTACAACTCTTTCAGCTGAGTAGCAATGTTCATCAAACAGTGTTGAAACGTGGGTGCTGCAGTGTTGAGTGCATAGTAGTAGAGACATATTAGTATAGTTACTATAGTAGATAGTAATATAGACAAGGAAGGTTATTTGGTGGAAGAGTGCATGATAGTAGAAGACAGTAAGTCTACTACCTACTATGCTAATATGTTTCTACTACTATGCACTCAAGACTGTAGCACTCAAGTTTCAACACTGTTTGATGAACAATCTTACTGACCCTTAGCTGCCAGAGTTGTTCCCTTCCTGCTGAATTGTTGTACAGAACTTCGTAAGTTGCTTTGGATAAAAGCATCAGCTAAATGACTAAATGTGGGGCGACAGTGGTAGGTATAGAGCAGTCGTCTGGTAATCTGGAGGTTCCCGGTTCGAATCCAGCTCCTCCCGGGCAGCATGTCGAAGTGTCCTTGAGCAAGACACTTGAGCCCTAATTGCCCCCGATGAGCAGGTTGGCACCTTGTATAACCATTATTTACTGCGTTGTGTAATTTTAATTAAGACAGACACTTGCTTCACGGTCTTGGGTGGTTTATTCTGCAACTGGCAACACACAAAATATCCTGGTCAGTCAGGTTACGTGGTTGGCTCATCATCACACACCCAAACACCGCTCACACGGGCTCATTCCTCATGTAATGGTCAACACAGCAACATGAAATAAACAATGCACAAGCAACTGACACTATTTAGTACCTGGCAATACACAAAATATCCTGGTCAGTCAGGTTATGTGGCCGGCTCATCACACACCCAAACACCGCTCACTACAGGAGAAGAATTAGGAATAATTAGCTTACTAGCATGTTAGCTAGTTACACACATTTTCGACACAATCTCACTAAACTATTATTTTAAAACATTTACCATACGGTCGCTACATTCTATAGTTTAATTTCAACATGCCTACATTAATAATTCCAACTAGTAGTGAGTTAAACATTTAGGATTATGTTCTCCATTCTGGGTGTATGTGAACCTACCACGGGCTCATTCCTCGTGTAATGGTACCACTCTAACGTGAACACTTGCCCACCAATCAATAAGAATCCATAGAACAATTAAAACGCCATTCTCTTGGGTCTTAGTTACCTTGACAAGTGGAATCACAATAAACTGACTCACACAGCATGGTCGCCTCCACTGTCGGTGTGTAAATGTGTGAGTCAATGGGTAAAAATGTGACGAACAAATTGTAAAGCGCTTTGGATAAAAGCACTATATAAATGCAGCCATTTAAATGTAAATGATATGGGTCTTGTAGTAGGAGTCATGGAAACATGATATGAAAACACTTTCTCATGTAAGAGAAACATTTACTTATATATTTGGTTGTGTAGCAGGTTGACTGACTCCACCATCTGTGTGTGAATGTGAGACACGACCTAAAGAGAGAGAGAGAGGGTGACCTAAAACACTTATAGCACATCACAATTATACATCTGAAGCTGAACACATTACATTTGACATTAACATTCACAAAGCAATTTGTGACCACTATATTCAGATTCAGATTCAGATTCAGATTTATTGTTGCATCTTTGTCATATTTCTCATACAAAAAAGAGCCAGATTGTTGGGTCTTGCCCCCTCCACCTACAGCATGGTAATAAAATACACAATTGAACAATACAATACACAAAAACACAATAAAAACCATCATAATAGTGATGTATGAAAAAGGTGACAGTGCTGAGTGTGGTTAATATAAAAAGTGCAACAGTAGAATAAAATCTACGTAAAGTATTTAAAATACTTAAAATACTAAATACATAAATATATACTGTAAGGGCAACCTAACAAGAAAAGATGCCAGTGAGGGAATACTGGGTGAAGCTCTTTCCAACGCGTGGTGCTTGTTGATAATAAAATGATGTCTTCTCCTTGAGTACGTTTGAGAGTTTTTATTCGTACTTGCAGTGTGGAAAAAAATAAGCATACTGTAAACTCTGTGTTTAAACTGGAATTTAAACACAGGATAATTGCTACAAAATAAACCCAAAAAGTGACTCAATATAACTGAAAACAGAACAAACGAGCACGGTAAAAAGACAGTGTGGCTTCCCTGTGATAATTACCCAATTCCCTCCCGCTGCACACCTGTGAACACATACATATAGGCTGCACCTGAGCGCATCTGAGCCCCGCCTCCTGTGGCCACTGCCAGCTAATTGGTCAACACTTTCATGGTGACACGGTGCCTTCATACAATAACGTAACGGCAGAAAATCATTAAATTGGCTACAACACACCGGCCCCCAATTGATACTATATAAAAACGTAACAATTCAATGCATGCAAGTGATTGTAGCCAAGTGCGTAGTCCACGTTGATATTTAATTCGTAATGTCCAAAGTTCATGTAGTCCAAAGGAAAATGGGTATTAATCTAGTCAGCTTCCAAAAGAAGACAGATCTTGGTGATAGTTCAAAGTTCATGTAGTTCATAATGTTTATGTAATCCAGTAGGGTTGGTAACCCCAGTAATAGAAAATTGGCTTCAGTCTATTCAGCGTCCAATAGAAGATAGGTCTTTGCGATGGTTTGCTTGAGGACGTTGTACTTGATCCGGACATTCAAACTGCACAAGTCCATGTCTGACAGGATCTACGAGGCGCATTAGAGTCCGCTACCATGGAAACGTCTCCTACGAAAAGTTCATCTTGTTCTTTGGCCACCGTTGTCTTTGTCTTTTCCTCGCTGGCATCCCTCTTGTCCGACAGCTCCTGTTTCCTTTTCTTTTCCTAATTAGAGTCAACTGACATTGTCTTTACGTTCCTTGTGTTCCTTGTGTGTGTGTAGCATCCACAGAGTCTCTTGCCTTTGTTGTGTTTCTCCAGGGAGTCTTTCCTCTCTTTAGCCATGTCAAATATGCCCTTTTTCCTCCTTCTTCTCTTTATGGTCTTTCTCTTTTGTTTTTTCTGTTGGGAAGTGGTTCAGTTCATCCTGATCAGGTGTTGAGTCTTTCCTATGGGAGTCAGAGAGGCCTGGAGAATCACTTAACTTAGCTACACGGCGTTTGTGGGATTTGTATTCCTTGTACTCCTTCACGGGACCGTCCCAACTGTCGTCCCCGTAGAGGCAGGAATTAAAGAAGGGGTCTGAGGCCCACCTGTCGTGGTGGTCATCGGAGGCACTGAGCTTGGTATCTTCCATGTTCAGGAAATGGTTGTTGACATCGTAACCTTCATGTTTCGGCTCCCCCTTTGGTGCCTTTTCATTTTTAGATTTCTCCTTCTCCTCCCTGGTGTTCTTCTCCTTGTCCACCTGCAGATGTTTCTCCTCGTTCTGTTAACTTTTCCTGTCAGCCTTTGAGGAGGACTTCTCCTTGGACCTTTTCTCCTCTTTGTGTGCCTTAGGTTTCTCCTCCTTGAGCTTGTCTCTCTCTTTGAGGGTCCTTTCCTTCTTGGCTGATTCTTTAACTTTCTTAATTTTCTCCTCCTTCGCCGTTCTCTGCAGCTCTTTCCCAGAAGACCAGTCCTCGTCCTCAGGTTCCATTTTTGAAAGCCGCTCCTTTGACTTATCTTTCTGAGAAATGGAGATGCAGTTGGCTGTGACTGTGGGGCAGCTAATCCCACTCTCATTGCCTCCTCTCAATGGTCCGTTGACAACCCATCCCAAAAGGGTTCTAACAGCGTAAGGTCCTCTACTCCTGCTGTTTATCACCTCCCATGGCTCCATTGCTTCTGGAGTGTTCGTTTATGTTACGTACCCCCGTAGGGAGACGCAACACTAGGCCACAGACAGGATAGGTGAGGGTGCAGTGACACAAAACACATGAGACAATTTGCAAAATAATAATATTTATTTCACAATAGTCAAGATCAGCAACACAGAGAGCACGGAGGACCTACCAGTGAGCACCAAATCAAATATCAAAAAGAAACAAAAGCCCACCCCCCCCCCCTTTACAGACGCGGACGCCCCAAAGTACAGGTGGTGGTGCTCACTCTAAAGCTGGTGTCTTTAACAGTAGGTCACCTACGTGATGCAAAATGTAGACCCAGGGTATCTTCCTGCCCTCAATGTCCCTTATATATCCCTTAAATATTAATACAAAGCAAAGCAATCACCATAGGCTGGGTGACGAGGAATAAATACACACGTTAGAAACAAAACAGAAATGTACAAATACTAAACTAATGCCAAACAGGTCACAGCTCTACAGAACACAAACAGCACAAAACTATACTAAAGACCTAAACTAACTGACAGCACAAAGTGCCAGAGCCTTCACCAGCTCTATACTGAAGACATACCAAAATGAGCTCCCACACAGACACAGACCAAGTATAATTACCACCACACACAGACCAAGTATAGTTACCACCACACACAGACCAAACGAACCAGGGAGCCAACTAACACTGAAACAAAAAGGGTATATGAAGGGAGAGTGGATGTTGATTGCAGAATCAGTTTCACCTGCCGCTGCACTGGGGTGAGTTGCTGATTGACCAGCTGCTGCTGCAACTGGGACTGGGAGACACCTGAGAATGGGATATGTAGACACAAGAGGGAGATGAGACAACAACAAACAAAACATGCCTATATATACAACAGATAACATACATTACTCCCTCTATATACATACATAAGGACACCGTCCGTAACACCCCCCCCCCCCATAAAGAGTCAGCCCATGGCTGGCGACAACACAACATACCACCCAAGTCCCCCATTTGTTTTTCCCAAAGAACACAGATCACAACACAAAACAAAACATCCACCACTGCCATCAACCAACCAGACCATCACCTTCCGCTTCTTCATACCTCTATTGGTAGCATTTGATATGATCAGGGGTGCTGCTGACACAAAACGTCCAGGGGTACAGCAGTCCCAACACCAACATCAAACGTTTTAAGACCGTGGTCTGAGAAGGCACCTCACAAAAAAAACAGAGGGATGGTCCATGGTTAAAATGCACAATGGCAGACTGCTGCCCACTTCCTCCTCACAAAGAAAAACACAATGTGAGAAAGTCCACACAGCACAGCACAAAATGCAGCGTTACAATACGCTGAGCAGCAGAGAGACCCCCCACAGAGACAGCACTAGCCTCATGCAGCCACTTTCCAAGCCTGCACACACAAGACAACAAACCTCTCACCTGAGGTTTGTTGTGAAGAGTCTCTCCCATCAGCTGCTTCCTTAACAGCCTAAAAGGGCTGCTTACTGACCGAATGCTATTCACAACAGAACTGACCACCTCTCTGCTTCCAGCTATCCCTGGAGCAGGAGCAGTAAACGAACATGTGGCCAAACCAGCGTCATCACTCTGGGCAACCACCAGCTTACCACAAGTCCTGGGTAACCGTGTTGCCTCAGAGGCTAGTGTACCCCGCCGAATCGTCACCCTGTCACTCGTCACAACTACAGGTTGTGGAGCACGGGTGATCGTACACACTGGCAATACATCTGGGAGCAACGGAGCAAACATATCAGGGCACAAAACAGTAGGGTGATCCAAAACTTTAACACATGGCATAACTCTGCCACCAGCGATGTCATTACCTAACAAAAAGGTGATGCCTCCCACTGGTAATGATGGGCGCACGCCCACCTTGAACACCCCCTTTGCCAACCCACAGGTTAAATGTATCTGATGGAAGGGCACCGACACAAAGCCCATGCCGATCCCCTGCACCAACACACTAGAGCCAGTCGATGACTCATCACAAAACGGCAACATGTCTGATACGATAAATGACTGTGCTGCCCCAGTATCCCGCAGTATGCGTACTGGACGCTGGTCCAACTCACTGCCACTGAGCGAGACCAACCCGTCCGACATAAACGGATCGTAACTGGGACCTGGGATGTCACACACTGTCTGGACCAAACCAACCGCTTTAGGTCATCCATCTGTCTGAGACTGCTCCTTGCGTCTCAAAACAACACAGTCACTCATAAGGTGGCCCACCTGATGACAGTAAAAACACTCCCGCTCCTCCTTGTAGCGGGGAGACACTGAGCAGGGCAGACTAGTCTGTCCAACATAGCCACTGCGGCGGATCTGCGGCGGACTAACATGTGACCTAACTGGAGTGTGAGCAGAGGGATAAAAGGTCCTACCCTCATGACGTAGTGTACCAAAAGTCTGCCTATGGGTCAGCACAAACTCGTCAGCGAGCACTGCAGCCTGAGCCAACGTACCAACTTTTTGCTCATTTAGATATGTAGCCAAACGGTCAGACAGACTACCTTTAAACTCCTCCAGCAACAGTAACTCAGACAGTGAATTAAAATCAGACACGTCACTCGCCTTACACCACCGATAAAATAGAGACTCCTTCTCACGAGCGAACTCCACAAAAGTACTGCCAGGTAACTTTCTGTGAGCTCGGAATTTTTGCCTATATGCCTCCGGCACTAACTCATATGCTCGAAGTACAGCCGTCTTAATTGCGTCATAAGACAAACTGTCAGTCAGAGGGAGGGCAGACAAAATCTCCTGGGCTTTTCCAGTGAGCTTACATTGGAGTAAGAGAGCCCAGACCTCTTTAGGCCACTTTAATGAGGTAGCAACTCGCTCGAAAGCATTAAAATAGGAGTCTACCTCCGCCTCACGAAATTGAGGTACAAGAGATATTAATCTACTCACATCGTAAGTCCCCACAGCCGTGGAAGAGGGTTGAGCAGGACTCCCAGTTTTAGCAGCCTCGAGCTCCAGTTGCTTAATTTTCACCTCAGCGTCCAACCGGCGGGTCTCAGCCTCCAGCTCCATTTTCCTGACAGCCAACCTGTAACCCCTCTCCCTCTCCCTTTCCTCAAACTGCAACCGTGCTAAACTCAACTGAAGACTGGCCTCTTCAGTACTCCCCCCAGGGAAAGGTGAAGCATGACCGGGCACTGGAGACGTGACACCCGAAAGGGGAGGCTTATCCTCTCCCCCCTCTGCACCCGCCCCAACTCCCTCTTCCTCACGCTCCTCGTCCGAGGCAGAATGAGAAACAAAATACGCCCCCTCACCTACACCAAGCACCTTCCGATACACCAATATGCGTACCACCTCCTCTCTCAGGTCAGCCTTTGCCAAACTTTTAGCTAGGGTGACCTGAAAATGCGAGGCGATAGCACATAAGTCTTCCTTCCTACATTGATCCAAACGATCAACCGAGGGATCACACAGAAACTCCTCCACACCAAAAGACGACATGCCTACAAAGACACACTAGTGCAAACACCCACCAAAACACACTGAACAAACTACCACCAAAACCCAAACTAACCAACGTGCCCACCGCACACCAACACCAACTGTCTGTTGCCCACTACCGAGCCCCCATTTATGTTACGTACCCCCGTAGGGAGACGCAACACTAGGCCACAGACAGGATAGGTGAGGGTGCAGTGACACAAAACACATGAGACAATAGTCAAGATCAGCAACACAGAGAGCACGGAGGACCTACCAGTGAGCACCAAATCAAATATCAAAAAGAAACAAAAGCCCACCCCCCCCCTTTACAGGCGCGGACGTCCCAAAGTACAGGTGGTGGTGCTCACTCTAAAGCTGGTGTCTTTAACAGTAGGTCACCTACGTGATGCAAAATGTAGACCCAGGGTATCTTCCTGCCCTCAATGTCCCTGTGTGCGAAACAAAATATTAATACCAAGCAAAGCAATCACCATAGGCTGGGTGACGAGGAATAAATACACACATTAGAAACAAACATCAGTTGTTCAGAGCAGAAAGTGGATGAACTGCCGGGATCTAGGAATGCATACGTTTTTACGATTGTGCTGCCTTTCTTTGCCTTGATCTTTACAGGCACAATAGGCAAAAACGCAGTCCTGTGCTCCGGCCCCTATGTGGCCACAAGTCTTGGGAATGGTGAC
This sequence comes from Notolepis coatsorum, assembly GCF_963971535.1. Classification (NCBI taxonomy): domain Eukaryota; kingdom Metazoa; phylum Chordata; class Actinopteri; order Aulopiformes; family Paralepididae; genus Notolepis; species Notolepis coatsorum. The sequence continues at coordinate 195,893,600 of NC_140168.1, forward strand.
TTGACTCATTCTGTTTTCATCTCGTGTGTCATCTTGCCATGATCTTAGTTCTTTCCATTCCCTTTCACGAATATGGAGAATGGTAGGATGTCTCAGGTTACATATCTTACAAAATAGCCTACTATGGCACTGTGAACTTATGTGCCCGACATATAGACATCCAAAGCAAGCACCCTTTCTTTTTAGAAAATCTATTTTTTCACCATGCCGCTTCTTCTCCATCTTAGGACATGCTTCCAAACTGTGGCCCTCTTCACACAGCAGGCATGATCCTCTTGTTGGTTTGTCTCTCTCCTCTTGATTGTCAAACTCAACAGGTGCCACAGACGTAGCAAAACTGCTTCCTCTCTCCTGTATGCGTCCTTGTGATGTTGTATTTCCGATCTTCAATTTTGACATTGAGACAACAGTGTCTAGAATGTCCCCGTACAGTGGATCAGATGCAATAGACACTTGTCTTTCAATGAAGGTGACAACTTCACTGAAACCTGCTCGACGATGGTGTCTCTCCTGGTACTCAAAAGCAATGTTTCTCCATCTGTCTCTGAGTTTGTAAGGTAGCTTCATGATTATTGCCCGTAGGTTTGATGGCATATTCATCTCAGACATGTAGCTGATGTCCTCCATAGCATTACAGCAGATACGTAGAAATAGTGAAAATGCCTTGATATCCTCTGATTTTACAGGTGCCCATCCAAACGCTCTCTCCATATATGCAGTGGCTATTTTCTGCTCATTTCCAAAACGTTCATGCAGAAGCGTTCTAGCCTTTTGATACCCCCTGTCGGATGGCATATGTTGACAGCTCTTTACCAGCTCTTTTGGTTGCCCTCGAGTGTACTGCTCGAGGTAGTACAAGCAGTCCACACTGTTAGCAGCCTTTCCTTCCACTCCATGTTCAAAAGCTCTAATGAATGTGTTGTACTCAAAAGGGTCTCCATCAAAGCTTGGTATATCCCTGGGGGGTAGTGATAGGGAAGATTGTAATGCTGTGATGTCATTTTGCTTCTGCATGATCGTGAACATATTGCCTTGATCCTCACTGCTTTGAATGGATTGCTGTGGTGGATATACAGCATGAGGTAGGTGTTGAGATCTTTGTGGCATGCTTGCAGTGAGAGTTGGAGCACTTGGTTTTGTTTTGGTTCCTTGAGAAATGATTTCCTTGTGCCGGGTGGCTACAGTACTGAGCTGATTGTATGGCTTTTGGTGTGATTGAGTTGGTCTTGCAGGTTTGCTGCCTCCTGTTGGTAGAAAGTTGACATGACAGTCTGACATTGATGGAATGAATTGTACAGCAGAGGGGTTGAGAGCAGCCTTTTCTTTTGACACATACGAGTTCATTCCGTCTGTAACTCTGCTTTCAATGTCAGACCCTCTGTTACTGAGAACAGTCACCTTAGCTGTCTGAGCAGCAATTTGACTTTGTATTTGAAGCAATTGCCTTTTTTTTCCTTATTTGTGCCTCCTGGGCTTCCATTTGTGCCTTTTGTGCCTTTATTTGTACCTCCTGGGCTTCCAGTTCATGACTTTCTTTTAAAGCCATTTCCATTACCACGAGTGCCGCCACCTCGGCCTGTGCCAAGATGGATGCAGAAATGTTTGATGACATTGAGTGTCTCGTAGAACTACCACGTGACACCCTTGATTTACCCGTATTGGAAACACTGTCATCTGGCCCAATACTATCCACCTCCTCATTTCCATTTGACACAAAGTTGAAATTTGAACCGTCATTATCAAGAACCTCGTTTGTATATGACACAGCATTGTTATTTGAACCGTTGTTATTCAGAACCTCATTTGTACTCGACACAGCATTGTTCTTTGGGTCAACCACAACCTCAGTTGCATTGGGCACACCACTGAATTCATAATCATTGTCATCAACTTGTGTGGGCGTGCACTGCTCCCTGTTAGCAAGCACCCATTTCTCCATTTTGTCAATGATTTGATTAACATTGTGCATGTGACCTTGAAACCATTTTGTTTTGAAGTAACAATTTATGTTCATAGGGCCATTGATTTAAGATTAAATTAAAACTAGATAATATAAATAATATTAATATGTGGACTTTAGACACATTTGTCTCCAACCTAAGAAAGACATACTATGTTGTTAACTTGCCACACCCCATGGGCTGGAGGACACAATCCCCCAGACTGACCTAATCAGTCACACAATAGTTTCATGTCACACACACACACACACACACAGACACACACACACCCCTGATCACAAGAGCATTATTGTTAAAAACCTGTTTATCAAAGAAACCTTTGTAATACATGTGATTTGGAGCAGCTCATTTTTTATGAGAAGAGGGGTCAACAATTTAGATTAAAAACCCTGTTTGACCATTGTAAGGGACTCAGTCTAGCCGAGGCTGGGTCACAGATGGACGTCTTGTTACTGTGCTGTGGAAACCATGTATGCTGCATTAAATCAACTTCTTCACCAACTGAGCCATTGTCTCTGAAAACCATCTCCAGTCCGAATTCCTCTTGAAACCAGCGCCTACCCTCATCAATTCTACTTCAAAATGGTGCCGAAAATCCAGGGACGCAAAAAGCAGATCTTGGTTAACTTTTTTCTTCACAAACTTGAGAGGGTAAGTGGAGAAATTATGTTAAACAGGAGATGTTTGCGTGATTAAGGGACAATCAGAAAATGGAGGAAATGTGCTGATTTCAAGAAAGAAAAAACCAGAGGAAAAAGGTTGGTGTATTTTAAAGCACACAGAATGAGTTGAAAAAAGCACAGTAAAAGTCTATCTTTAAAGTTATCTCGTTTTAGGCGTTTGGCCAAAATAGTAAACAAATAGTATGTATTAGGTTAATTACAATTGGAGTGTCAGCCGTATGACTAGCATACGAAGTTAATATAGATCTTACTATGAAAAATAGTAAGCAAATAGTAGGCCTATAGGTTAATTGCAATTGGAGTGGGCCACAGATATGCGATGATAAAACAAAGTATTATAAATAAACAATTGGCGTGTTAGCCGTATGACTAGTATACAAAGTTAATATAGATCTTACTATGAAACGAGGGAAATAACATTGCAATTCGCGTGTAATGTGTAATCTGCTGAATTTAGGAAGTGGATTTTTAGCAATTTGGAAAATGTAGGCATCACTAGGGTGGGCTTGAGAAATTACGTTAGAAACATGCATAAGCCAGGTAGCTCCGGTAATGTATGTATTCAAATGTCTAGGGAAATTGGCTAGGTTAATTATAATTGGAAGTGGGCCGCAGATATGCAATGTTAAAAAATAAAACTCATGATAAATGAAAAATGAAAAAATACAGGGCGAAGGAGAATGAGAAGAGAATTTAGATCCGGATATTGTTATACTTGTTGGCCAGGAAAAGACGTTTTCTTGGGTCGATAAGAAGGTGAAATGCACTTAATAAATTAAATCCTTTTTAATAAGGTGGCGATATTACATAACTAATGTGTTATGTGTAAGAGCTACTTCCGGTATCGCGGACAACGGAGAGCGTGTTTGAATTACGACACTTATCATTGGCTATGTACCTGCGTGACTGGTAGTAACGTGAATTATCATTGGTCCAAACGATCTAATGGTGAATCAGCACATGCACAGAATGAGTGGATGACGTCAGCAGAACAGTTCCCACGAGAGAACAGGATTCATTGACAAAAGTGACTAGTAGCCTTGACGTGCTGTACTGGTTTGCTTAGCAGGGAAGACAAATATGTTTGCATAATGTTGGATGAATGTATAGTGAATGTTGAAATGAATGAGGAAATATGTTTGTCTGTCGAAGTATGTGAAGAATGATTGTTTACATTTAAAACGCACGGTTTTCGCTTACAATATACTAGTTATTTTCATTGATAAAACGCTAAACTTCCAGTTCACTTCCGGGGTGGGCGGGAGATGTGTAGTTGAGGAAAGTATGTGTTTTTGATGGCATATCATTATTATGTGAATGAAAGAAAGAAACTAATACGGTTCATTTGTCTTGGAATGTCACTAAGACCAAGGCTGATTCAAATAGCATTACTCAATTGAATATATGTTTGCAAAACAATTAGAAATGGGGTATGATAAATTACATACCAATAAGTGTAAAATATATTGTATGGGGAATAGATACATAACATTTAAAAGGGGTGGCTGTAGTTAATAATATGTACTTCAGATTGACTGGATTACAGGGATTAACAAAATGTATTCTCATTGGTTCAAACAAAACACATTACAGGGAAGCGGAACGTTTCTCATTTGGCAAATGGGGGAGAGGTTTTACTAACGGACTTCAGTTGCAAAACTGAAGTTTTGATTAGAAATATATACACTTCTTTGTGAAAAGACAATGATTATATGTATAAATGTGGGCGGACCGAATAGGAGTTCTATGTGTGTGAAATAGAGTAAAGGACTAAATTGCAATTTGTTGTGTGTATGTAAGAACAATGTGTAGAGACAGCAGCTAATTACAAGAGTTGCTAGAGAGCCCGCCACACTGAAAATGCTGCTCAAAATCATTGAGGACATTTCGTTTTTCACCACAAGGTGGTAACGAATCACAACAGGTCATTTTTAATCCAATACAATGGCTTGATTTTATAAGGTAAATACGCTGGCTATGCTACAAAGCAAATAGATCTGTCCAATAGAACATTACTCTACATGTTAAATGATATGGAAGTAAAAAATAGTTACAGATAAATAAATAGATATGGTTAGAGAAAACTAGAAAACAGCTTCACAGGACATTTTTGAGCTGTTGAAACGCTGCATTTCAGTAGAAATATTGCATCCTGATTGATCACATTTAGTACACAAATATCGGATATATACATACACAGAGTATCAGGTTAAAACTCACACAGCTAACACATAGAAGACACTTGATGTTGGGACAAGTGTTGAATGTATATTTTATTGTTTTTTATTGATATGTTTACTGTATCAAAGGGGGCATTAGCTCTTTAGAACCATGTAGATTTTTGCTTATAAAGAAATTCCTTTGCTGTTAAATACACACGTTTGGAAAATATGAAATGAATGTGCATTTCAACTCATAGAGGCCTTTCCTACAATTTAACAGAAATAGGGAAAAGATTGTTAGCAACGTCTGCTGGTAGGGTAGGGTATAGGATATTGTACTAGTAGGAGGAACTTTGGGGATTTAGTCAAATAAAATGGTTGCTTCTATGAAAATCAAGTGTTTAGAAGTGTGTTTGAATTCCATAGCTTCAACAAAGACTTATTGGTTTAGATTATATGGTTAGAAGTGTTTTTTAAGATCCAGTCTCAGAGTTTAGGGGTGGGGCGAAGAAGGATTTGTGAGTGGTTACTAAGCTTATAATGTTAAGTAAGGTGAGAACGGAAGAATGGGGCAACTTGCATACTTATGAATGACTGCGGGAGGTGTGCCCTGTTGAGGATGCAGGCGCTAACAGAAAAGAATACCGATGTGTTTAGATGTGTTTAGATTCAATAAGTGAATAATGAAGGAAGAAATGATTTTGTGAGTGAAATCGATTAATGTTTTAATGAGAGAAAATGGTTTATACCAGTATGCTAGTTAAGACGACACATTTTTTGAAAAATATATATTAAGGGAATGTTTTGAATATATTTAATGCAAATGTATATAATACACTGCATTAGAACATTTTAGATATACTCAGTACATTTGACGTTGTGCATATACTGTCGGCTAACAAATCAGCTTGATAGAAGTAAATTTACGTATTAAATACATACATTAAAATACATACATACACACAACACCCATATTTATATTTATAAAACACAAGATACATAAAAGTGTACTCCCTTTTCACTTCATCAGTACATTTAACAATCAGAGCTATTATTGGACACACATAAACACATAGAAACGCGTGATTTTGTAAAGTATAAGTGAGGGGCATTTGAATAGGAACCAGAAGCGATTAAATATATTCTATTTGTTTTTATTGATGGTTTAGATAATGTGTGCTCTTGTTATTTGACTATGTTGTTGTGTAACAGAGTGTTGTGTAACTGATTTAGTGTTATTTAAATTTTAGATATAATTGTTAGTACTGGAGCAAAGTGAATTGATCAATGCAACTATTTAGTTTCACTAAGCTTGTAATGATAGGAGACAGAAACAGACTCTGCTATGGTTTGAAAAATATTCCACCCAAATTGTGAAATAATCTTCACTTGTAAATGAATGGATAGTCCAGTCGGGTCTTCACCGAATTAACTTGTATACATCCTCCAAATGGTTTATTGGAATTTGGATGACTGTTGTGAGTCCACATCAAATTATGGCATTCAGTTTAAAACAGGAGATAAGTACGGTACAGAGATTGCGACTTACAAATAGATGGAATTATAAATAGATAGATAGATAGATAGACACATAAGTGTTGATTGCAATATTATAATACAGAAGAGATAGAAAACAATCACACAAGTGGCGACTGAGTTGAGAGGGTAACTAATTTACATATATTGACAATAACTACTATGGGAAGTGTGAACACTTACTTATGCGACGATTTGGCTTGACAGAAGAGAGGAGAAATTACTTTAAGAAAAACGATATGTCAGATGAAATGGTTTATGATGTGTTCAATAATGCTGTGCTGAATATATACTTGTGACTGTACTAACCAATTATATTGTGCTAATTATGTGTCTAGGTGAAGTAGATATGTTTGGTTTACATTGCATGTCAATGAAGATAATATGCTCAAAATTCCGATTTCTGTGCTCATCAGAAATATAATTCATTTAGAAAAAGATTGTTTTGCATAAACAATAGTTTAGGTCAGTATAATGTTTTCACAGTAGGAACTTGTGGCACGATTGACCATGCAAACTATCTATGTGTCATTTTACAGTTAAATAACTGCTATGCATTTATTTGGCAACATTGTATACTTTAAGATTATTATTTTAGATTATTGGAAATGTTTATTTCACATTATAACAGAAGAAATTCTGGCTTTCTTTTTAAGTAATATAAAACTGTATATTCATATTTTAAGTCTGGCAACAGAAGTGTACATGACATGAATTGTGTGGGCAGTGGGTATTGGAGTTTAAAATGTTTTTATTGATGTTATAATGTATGATTGTTTATCCCACTGTGCTAATTAAGCTGGTTCTTGATTTGCTTAGTGGATTATAGTCCTATGGGATGATTTGTTTTGTAAAATGATAATATTATGAGAATATTATGATCAATGCTATGTTTCCAGGTACACTTTTCAGGTGTGTTGGGTTGATAAGTTGGTAAGTGGTTGTGACATCGACTTGAAGTCAACCAGGTGTAGAACCCGGACATTTTCTTTTTTAACTGAATATTAAGATCAAATCAAATATTCCCAGTAGGGAAATATACCAATCATGGATTTTCCTTTTTGCTACAGTGTTTCTGATCAACTCTTGCTGTGGCAGTAAGGAAAATGTAAGAGAGAATGTTATGGTGGACAATCTTGATGTCTCCCACCTGTACAGCCTGGCCAAGCTGCACAGATGGGAGAGAGAAAAATTGTCACCACAATGGCTTTTGTGGTCATGTGGACTCTGAACTATAGACAGAGTCAAAGAGAGGATATCAAAATGGACGGTTGATTAATCCGGATGCTTACAACCTGTCAAAATGATGACGACTAATAGACACAGAAGAAATGCAGATGAGTCCAAATAATTTATGCTAAATCATTCTAACCTTGAAGAGGCCAGTGAATGGTTTCTGAAACAGGGTAAGGAGAGTCACATTGGGAAATGGACGTGGTCCTATACGGCGACAATGCAAGATTGCACACAAAATTCCATGGGCAAAAAGTGAGAGACTATATTAGGAATGTTATGAATAACCAAAACATGTGAATAATTTGTTCTTTTTCTGAGAAAATACAGGTGGAAGTGGCCAGTGGACTAGAAGTATCTTAGATTAGTTTAGAAAATAGGGAACGAAATCCAGGTGCCGAACGAACCAGCATGCTATATGAACGAGAAGACGACAACGAAAACAAAACAGTATCTTTATATTTCTATCACAAATTCTCTCAATAAAAATAATGGTAAAAGAACAACATTTATGCAAAATTTTTAAGAAATTGTTTCTGAAATTACAGTTGTATATATAGTCAAACATGTCTCTTTTTGCCTTGTTCTGCTTCACAGCGTCTCGCCGGGAGAACAGAGTCTGTGACAAACGTCCATCGAGTAAAGGCAACAACAGGGTCACCTAACTGAAGGTTTGTGTAAGAGAGACAAGAACTATATTAGAAGCAATATAAAAACATGCATACATACACACATACATACACACCACACACAAATTAGGAGTTACATTTTGTCTTCTTCTGCCTAATTACAAAGGAAGTCTCTGAAAAACAATCTGAACAGTAATTTGAAAAGGAAATAGGAGAAGCCTACTTCACTACATCACACTTCTGGAGCAAAAAGGAAAATGTTGAGAAATCTCAACTCAGACAATGACAAAGCAGGCAAATATGCCTCCCCTCAACAAGCGACGCGGTCCCAACCGGTACGCTGAAAACAGGCCGGTATGGAAGAATGATAATGAATTAATTCATTATAGCCAACGACGGGTAAGACTGCACGGAGAGAAACCCGCGGCAACCTAAGGCAGGCACATTCACGATTACAGGAGCCGTAAAAATCACTGTGAGCAAAGACTCACTGAAAGAGTGAACACAGAGAAGGGGAGGTGAAGAGAGTGAAACACAGAATTTGCAATAGGCATTAAGGACACTATCAACACAGAATAAGTGACATCTCCAGACTCATATCTCTGGACTAATAATGCACCAGACAAAGTGAATAAAAATTCAAAAAGCTTGTGGGATGAAAAATGCAAAAAGCCTTCCTACAATTAGGTTAGCCCAAAACTGGCAAACTATAATCATATTGACTGAACATGTTTAATGGCAGGAGAGAAAAAATAAATACACAACACACAGAGAGTAAGGCCACTTAAGAGTAGGGCACAAATAAAGTAAGAATAGAAACATGACACAGTGAGAGTTGACATAAAAACAAAGTGAATATGATGTTTGTCGCGGACCCCGTTTGCCTGGTGGGAGCTGGGAAGAGTGCACAGGACAACAGAGGTGAGTACAACAAAAGTGAAATAATAAAAAATTAAGACAAAGTAAAGGAAATTAGGAAATATAAACTAACTTAAATAAAAAGCACAATAGACATAGTATACAATTCAAAATAGCATAGATTTAGTAATAGGCCAGGTCTGTGCAACTGAAATGAGGTAATCAAACAGACACTAGAATACACTAATCAGAATAAAATAACACTACAGTAGGAGTCAGCATCCAGGATGAGTGTGTTAACAGATTAACCATGTATTGTTGAAGACGTGTACAAGTAATTTTAGAAACAATAAGTAAGAAATAAGAACGTTGAATCAGAAACTTCTATGAGCAAATGGACAACAGAAAAATTATTTTACGTGTATGGAAAATTAACTAAAAATATAGATTAATTAGCTAAATAAATAGTTAAACAGGGCTGAGAGAGAAACAGAAACAATCTGGAATAAAAAGTGAAATTATAAAACTGAATATTTAAGAAAGGAAAAACAAATTAAGGAAAAGCACACACAAGGTTGAATCAGAATATGAAATGGTCTGCACTACCATTAGTTAAGTATTGTTTTATGAACATAGAGTGAGAGTAGATAGAGTAGGGAACAACTAACATGGCCAAGGAGTTTCTACAAATTATGTGTCCACAAGGAGACTACACAGAGCTGAGAGAAGGCGATTCACCCAGGAGCCAACCATGCACAGAGGTTCAACGACCCAACACGCCAACAGGGGATGACAAAAGCGTGTCAAGAGAGGTGGAGCCAGTGACAAGAGAGGTGGAGCTATATACCACATCGCATCAGAAACTCCGGGGGGCCGAGACGACCTGGTGATCCTGCAACAATTGGTATGATCGCCCACGTGGTCCCAGGGTGGCACACTGCAGGAGGAGGTCCCAGGGTGGCACACTGCACCAGACGACTGAGGACAGCAAAGAGGCTGTCATTGGGAGCAGCCCTCACAGAAAGACCATCGGCGGAGAACAACGGTGGAGATCGAGGGCATGGCAGGGAGGAGACACCTGACCGACAGCTGTCGGGAGAAAGAGAGGGAGACTCAGACGGAAAACGAGGGCTTCACTACATTGGATTCTGACGACACACCTGTCAGAGTGCAAAGACATAGAGAGGCCATAGGCCACAAAGAATGACAACTAGACCCAAAAGATACAGCGACACTTGATGAAAAAATCAAGGATACATTTTTATGATTTTTATATATATACTCGACACTGACATTCATACAGAGCTCCGGCCAACGCACTGGCCAGACGGAGGAATCAGGGGGAGGCATCACTAAGGCCTGCGGTCATCCAACCGGGATTCCGAGCCCCGACCAAACATCAGGCTGACATCAGACAGAGGCACCTGCCCCAAGAGAGGAAGACGTTTGTGTGCCATGAGACGATGTTTGATTGCCTTGCATGACGAAAAACAATATAAGAGAAAAACAATGCTATATTTCTCTTAAAGAGAGGAGATGGACAGATGGACTACAAACACTACAAAATGAACAACGGATGACCATAAGACCAACGACAAAAGAGCGACCACAATTTTTTATTTTTACAAATTCTATTTTATGACAAATGGACTATAATTCGTTTACTAATTTCTTGAACTAATATTTCTTGTATTAATAATGTTAACATTCTTTCTTTATTTCTTTTCTTTATTATCTTTCCCGATATTATTCTTAGTAATATTAACTTGATGGGTAGTTCCTTCTGTTTAAATTTTATTATTATTATTTCTGTTATTATGAATTTTAGAAATTACTCTTCTGATTGATATTAATTTTCATTTAAAAAAATGTCTAGGAAAACTGAATATAAATGTTATCTTACTATTGATAGGTTACATACATTGAAAGATATTAATGGTTTAATTTAGTTAAGCTAAATATAGGAATAACTTAAAAATAACGGTAACCAATATGGAAAAATACAAATTAGGAGATGAGATTAAAACATAAATAATTCTGCTTGTGTGGATCCTATAGATCCACAAGAGAGGGAATGAAGTAACAATTTATGTTCATAGGGCCATTGATTTAAGATTAAATTAAAACTAGCTAGATAAATAATATTAATATGTGGACTTTAGACACATTTGTCTCCAACCTAAGAAAGACATACTATGTTGTTAACTTGCCACACCCCATGGGCTGGAGGACACAATCCCCCAGACTGACCTAATCAGTCACACAATAGTTTCATGTCACACACACACACACACACACACACACACACACACACACACACACACACACACACACACACACACACACACACACACACACACACACACACACACACACACACACACACACACACACACACACACACACACACACACACACACACACACACACACACACACACACAGAAACCCAGGACCCACCCCTGATCACAAGAGCATTATTGTTAAAAACAATAGAAGAAGAAACCTTTGTAATACATGTGATTTGGAGCAGCTCATTTTTGATGAGAAGGGGGTCAACAATTTAGATAAAAACCCTGTTTGACCATTGTAAGGGACTCAGTCTAGCCGAGGCTGGGTCACAGATGGACGTCTTGTTACTGTGCTGTGGAAACCATGTATGTGTGGGGGACAATAATGGACAATAGAATTCACATTCATATTCTGTCACCTCCATGTTCAATGTATGCACAGGGTGTGGTTAGAGGGCATTGACGTTATGTAGTCACACGGGTTGACGTGATGACGTATTAGTTTGTATTAAGGAAGTGGGAAGTAAACATGAGACGTTACGTGTATTGCATCTAAACAACCGTCTGGCAGTCTGTTTGTTCCGCACTCCTACATTGGTGACTCTGACGATCGTTTTTGGACGCTTCCAAAGACTGGATTACATTTTTTCTTTTTTGAACAAGCAAACATGGCTGTGCAAATGAAGCTACCCGAGTTCTGGGAGCAGCAGGCTGCTGTTTAGTTCGCGCAAACGGAGGCGCAGTTCGCTATACGGAGGATAACAGCGGATGATACAAAGTATTATTACGTGGTATCGGCGCTCGGCGGGGCTACCGCATCCAGAGTAGCACATCTGCTCGGGAATCCTCCAGAGGATAGTAAGTACGACACACTGAAAGACGTGCTGCGAGAAACTTTTGGTCAAACGGAGTCTGAGCGTGCACGTCAGCTACTATCTTTGCCGGGCTTGGGCGATGCTAAACCATCAGAGCTAATGGATCGAATGTTGGCTTTACTACCAGGCAACCACAAGCCTTGTTTTATCTTTAGGGAGCTATTCCTGCAGCAGCTACCATGGCAAGTGCGGTCGGCTTTGGCTAACTCTCCCATTATAGACTATCGGGCATTGGCTAAAGAGGCTGATGTTTTTCCCTGCTACACAACAGTGTCAGGTGGCTAACAATATTGTGTACCAGGTGGATGACTCTCCGCCCCCTGCTGTTGCTGCTGCCCTGTCCAGAGCCCCCGCCCCGGCCCAGAGACAAAAGCCCACAGGTATGTGTTTCTACCATGCAAAGTTTGGCTCTAAGGCTAGAAAATGCCTACCCCCATGTAACTACCACCATGCCAAGGTGTCGGGAAACGAGAGGGCCAGCACCCGCTAGCTGCCATGAGTGTTGGCCATGAAGGCAGTTTATTATTTATTAGAGACACACTTTCTGGGCGGCGTTTTTTGTGAGACACTGGGGCCACTGTGAGCGTTTTACCCGCATCTGTTTTGGATATACAAGCCGGAGTACGGGGTTCTCCACTAGAGGCGGCCAACGGCAGTCCCATACGGACCTATGGTGAACGGCATGTGACATTGTGTTTGGAGGGACAGCATTTTTCATGGACGTTTGTTACCGCTGAGGTGTCTAACCCATTGTTAGGTGCAGATTTTTTGTGTGCCCATGGGCTGCTGGTGGACATTAAAAACCGGCGCTTGGTCAGCGCAGAGACTTTTAGCTCATTCTCATGTGAACTCAGTGGTTCTAGCTCCTCAAGGCTGTCCAGTACCCTTACTGCCTCTGAGTTCTTGAGTATGTTGGCTGAGTTCCCAGTTCTTACCATGCCAACTTTTTCAGCAGCTACAGCTAAGCACGGTGTGGAACATTATATACCGACTGCAGGCCCGCCAGTACATGCCCGTGCACGGCGCCTGGATCCAGGTAAACTGGCTATTGCTAAGGCGGAGTTTGAGGCGATGGAGTGCCTCGGCATAGTGTGCCGGTCCAATAGCCCCTGGGCCTCGCCACTCCATATGGTGCCAAAGGCCGCCGGAGGTTGGCGCCCGTGTGGTGATTATCGCCGCCTGAATGATGCTACGACCCCTGACCGCTATCCTATACCACACATTCAGGACTTTTCATCTCGCCTTGCGGGGAAGGTCATATTTTCTAAAGTGGACCTGGTTCGTGGTTATCACCAGGTGCCGGTGCAGTCACAGGACATTTCCAAGACAGCGGTAATCACCCCTTTTGGGCTCTTTGAGTTCCTCCGCATGCCTTTTGGGCTCAAGAACGCTGCCCAAGCATTTCAGCTCCTCATGGACAGTGTGTTAAGGGACCTGCCTTTCCTGTTCATTTATTTAGATGACATCCTCATCGCCAGCTCCTCCAGGGCTGAACACATGGTTCACCTCCGCACACTTTTTGAGCGCCTGAGTCAGCATGGCTCGATTCTTAACCCAGCCAAGTGCCAGTTTGGACTGCAAATAATTGATTTCCTCGGGCACCGCATCACAAAGGATGGGGCAGTGCCTCTGCCATCGAAAGTGCAGGCTGTGAGCGAGTTTCCGCAGCCCTCCACCGTCCGGGCACTACAGGAATGTTTGGGTATGGTGAATTTTTATCATCGCTTTGTGTCTGGCGCAGCCCAGCTCATGCAGCCCCTCTACGAGGCACTCAAGGGCAAACCTGCTAAGCTCACTCTCACTTGGACAGAGGAGATGGAGGGAGCTTTTAAAAACACCAAACAAGCCCTGGCTACGGCGGCCATGTTGGCGCACCCATTACCTGAGGCGCAGATCGCTCTCACAACCGACGCATCGGATTATGCTGTTGGGGCAGTGTATGAGCAGCTAGTCGATGGTCACTGGCAACCCCTTGCTTTTTTTAGTCGGCAGCTCAGAGCCAGTGAGCGCAATTACAGCACCTTTGACCGGGAGCTCCTCAGCCTCTATCTGGCGGTACGGCATTTCCGTTTCCTGTTGGAGGGCCGACCATTCACAGCATTTGTCGATCACAAACCGTTGACCTTTGCTATGGCCAAGGTCTCAGAGCCATGGTCCGCTTGCACTCCTACATATGCTGCATTAAATCAACTTCTTCACCAACTGAGCCATTGTCTCTGAAAACCATCTCCAGTCTGAATTCCTCTTGAAACCAGCGCCTACCCTCATCAATTCTACTTCAGTTTGTTTAGACATTTCGTCGTCAGGCAATAGAGGTTTTAGTGATTCATGCAACCGTGTAGTTTCACCAAACAATTTCCACAGTATGTCGTGCTTAATTTGCATGACGGAAATATTTTCATTTGAGCCCATCATTTGATCCAACTCTTTAGCCATTTTACACAATTGTTTCAGTCCAAAGTTCCTTTCTTTATGCAATAACATGATTTTTGTTTCCAAAGCTTTAAATGTGGGCTTAAAAAGCCTTTTGCCAAGTTCATTTTCTAGCGAGGAGGCTGGTACATCTAGATTCCGGTCTCTAATAATAATAATAATAACAATAATAATAATAATAATAATAATAATAATAATAATAATAATAATAATAATAATAATAATAATAATAATAATAATAATAATAATAATAATAATAATAATAATAATAATAATAATAATAATAATAATAATAATAATAATAATAATAATAATAATAATAATAATAATAATAATAATAATAATAATAATAATAATAATAACTTTATTTGTATAGCACCTTTCATACAGGGGATTGCAGTTCAAAGTGCTTTACATCAGTAAGAAATAAGACATACGATCAGTGTAAAACAAGCAGCAAGAGCAAAGCATAAAGTGGGATAAAATAATGCAGATATATTAATCAAATCATATCAGAACCTCACGTTCCAATAGGCTTCTTGAATTGCTGTAATCTGTTGCAAAACATGATAAAGGTTATAGTACGCACCCAGCGGATAGTGGGGCGTAGAAATAAAAGTAAAGATAAGTCAATTAATAGCAAGGGTAAAATGAGCAGACATATAAAATCACAGTTTTTCACATTAGACATATATCTGTTATGTCTTATTCTTATTACTTGTATTATTGCACAAATGTCTTATTCTCATCCTATTGTTATTATTGTATTATTGCACAATTGTTGCAGGCAAGACCCCCCGCATTTCACTGTATGCTTAATGCTTGTATGCTGTGACAAATAAAACTCTTGCCGCGTTGCCAGGTAGGTGGGGTAGGGTATCTCCTGGGCCTTTCTGTGTGGAGTTTGCATGTTATCCCCCCCCCCCCCCCATGCTCGCAATGGTTTTCCCTCCAGAATAGGGAGGTGTCGTCTGACGTCACTGGTTGTTCCATTCCACCCGTATAGGGATTTATCATTGGGAAAATGGATTATTAGCTATTGTAACAATTCTGCTGCATGGAAATTGACAAGCTTCCATCTTTGCACAAAATGAGTTCCCTTCGACTACTAACATTATTGTTTAAGCATTTTTTGTTGAAATAAATGTAGTTATAAGGTTTATAATTTGTCGTAAAAAATAACTACAGTTACCAGTAGGCAGCCTGTTGTTCAGTAGGCAGCCTGTTCAGTGCTGTCGCCTAATCCACGTCACGGCCAGCTGATACCAAGCTAGCTAGCTAGCTAGCATTACCTAGCTAAACATACTAGATGTTAGCAATGTCTACCGTCGTGAACCATTTTAAATCGGGGCATGTAGAGGAGTTTCGGGAACGAGTAAAATGTGCAGGTCCTCTTCTCAGACCTGTGGTTACACTCTGGGGCAAAGCACTGCACGCATCATGCCCAGTTTTATCTCTGTGAGCTAGCTAGGGTAAAAAAACAATAACGTTATAAACTATACACAATATGTACAACGAAACAATGATTTACATTAGTATTTACAGTGATTTAATATGCAGCGAAATAACGTTATACGATTTAAATCTAGGGTGTTTCTAGGTGGTTGCTAGGGTGTTATATGTGGTTGCTAGGGTGTTTCTAGGCGGTTGCTAGGGTGTTATAGCTGGTTGCTAGGGTGTTTCTAGGTGGTTGCTAGGGTGTTATAGCTGGTTGCTAGGGTGTTTTAGGTAGTTGCTAAGGTGTTATAGCTGGTTGCTAGGGGGTTTCTAGGTGGTTGCTAGGTTGTTATAGGTTGTTGCTAGGGTATTTCTAGGTGGTTGCTAGGGTGTTATATGTGGTTGCTAGGGTGTTTCTAGGCGGTTGCTAGGGTGTTATAGCTGGTTGCTAGGGTGTTTCTAGGTGGTTGCTAGGGTGTTATAGCTGGTTGCTAGGGTGTTTTAGGTGGTTGCTAAGGTGTTATAGCTGGTTGCTAGGGGGTTTCTAGGTGGTTGCTAGGTTGTTATAGGTTGTTGCTAGGGTGTTTCTAGGTGGTTGCTAGGGTGTTATATGTGGTTGCTAGGGTGTTTCTAGGCGGTTGCTAGGGTGTTATATGTGGTTGCTAGGGTGTTTCTAGGTGGTTGCTAGGGTGTTATAGCTGGTTGCTAGGGTGTTTCTAGGTGGTTGCTAGGGTGTTATATGTGGTTGCTAGGGTGTTATAGCTGGTTGCTAGGGTGTTATAGCTGGTTGCTAGGGTGTTTTAGGTGGTTGCTAAGGTGTTATAGCTGGTTGCTAGGGTGTTTCTAGGTGGTTGATAGGTTGTTATAGGTTGTTGCTAGGGTGTTTCTAGGTGGTTGCTAGGATGTTATATGTGGTTGCTAGGGTGTTTCTAGGCGGTTGCTAGGGTGTTATAGCTGGTTGCTAGGGTGTTTCTAGGTGGTTGCTAGGGTGTTATAGCTGGTTGCTAGGGCGTTTCTAGGTGGTTGCTAGGGTTTTATAGCTGGTTGCTAGGGTGTTTCTAGGTGGTTGCTAGGGTATTTCTAGGTGGTTGCTAGGGTGTTTCTAGGTGGTTGCTAGGGTGTTATATGTGGTTGCTAGGGTGTTTCTAGGCGGTTGCTAGGGTGTTATATGTGGTTGCTAGGGTGTTTCTAGGTGATTGCTAGGGTGTTATAGCTGGTTGCTAGGGTGTTTCTAGGTGGTTGCTAGGGTGTTATATGTGGTTGCTAGGGTGTTATAGCTGGTTGCTAGGGTGTTTCTAGGTGGTTGCTAGTCACCCACACTAATTATAAGGATTACAAGAATAACACTAATAACACTAACAATAACACTAATACAATTAATAACACTAATAACACTAATAACACTGTACACACTGTATATACAGTACACGTATCTATATCTGTATATATTCCATACCTACTCTTATTATACTGGTTTATTATCATAGTATATTCATACGTTATTATTATTATTATTATTATTATTATTATTATTATTATTATTATTATTATTATTATTATTATTATTATTATTATTATTATTATTATTATTATTATTATTATTATATACTGTACATACATTAGCTTAGCATATTTACTTTGTAGCTTTGTCATACTCCATACATTCACATGTTTACTGTATACTGCATTTCACTGCTCCTTTGCACTCTGGTTGGGTGCCCACTTTATTTCACTGTACTCTGGTTGGGTGCCCACTTCAGTTCACTGTACTCTGGTTGAGTGCCCACTTCAGTTCACTGTCCTCTGGTTGAGTGTCCACTTCATCTCACTGTACTCTGGTTGGGTGCCCACTTGATTTCACTGTACTCTGGTTGGGTGCCCACTTCATTTCACTGTATAGATGCATGAATGCCTAGTGAGTGAATGTACAGAATATGTTTTAAATAGGGATGCTCGATATTGGCTTTTTACCGATACCGATATTCCGACATTGTCCAACTCTTAATTTCCGATACCGATATCAACCGATATCAACCGATACTGATATATGCAGGGTTCCACCCCCTGCAATTTCAGGTAACTAATAATTTCACTGGATATATATATAACAAATATTGTTATTGTTTTTTTTTTTTTTTAAACCGATACCGATATTTTCCGATATCACATTTTACTGCCGATATCGGCCGATAATATCGGTCGGCCGATAATATCGGACATCCCTATTTTAAACAGTTTTTATGAGCTTTAATGTCCTTCTATTTTTCTGTTTCTTTTCTGGCATAAACATCTAGCCCAGGGACTACAGCTGAAAACTAGCAACCCTGCTAATGTTGGCATATTTACAGTTTTTAATTTGTATTCATTCATAAATGTATAACTGTTGATTGATAGCCACTGTCCCTGATCAAATAAACTGAGTAAACGAAACTAAACTAAACTGCTATGACAGCAGCATTCATTGACTGCCAATAACGAGTATATTCGTGCAAACTGTTTGTGAGAGAGGTGGCAATATTGATCCAGAAGGTGCGTTTTCACCAGACTACGTTGGGAGTCCGCATTTCTGGTAAATCAGAAAAATACTAAAGCCAAACCGGCGAGGATGTAATGTTACCGGGACATCAGGGGGGGAGACATCCCTTCTCCAACTAACGTTATTTATTTAAATTGTTCCTGTTAATTAATAATTAAAATAAGTAGCATGGTAATAATACGTAGGTTATTGATCAATGAATGTATTGATACATTTATTTATATTACAAATGATACACCAGTAGAAGTCATGTTATTTCCTCATTGTCCTTGCTGTGTCGCCTGTCTGCCTAAAATAAAATAGGATTGACAGACAGAAGTTGCTGCACGATCTTAGTGACTTAAGGCTAGGTTTTTTGGGGGGTGGGGGCCTGGGAGCTGGCTGGTGCCCTAGGGCAATGGCCTATATGGCTAATGCCTAGGGCGTTTGGAAAATCTGCTTACTTTTGGTGAATTTAAAACACTGTCATTAGTCGTATAAACTATATTCTGCCCAGACCTCTTGGTCACTTTATGGCCAGACGCTAGTGTGTGAACACGATGTATCTGTCTGTAAACTGTCCTTTCATTGTGGCCACAGTGAAATAAACGTCTATTTCTATTTTTTAATAACGACTCAGAATGATTTATACAAACGGCTCATTCTTTTGTCCTTTAACATTTCCCATAACAGATGGCGACAAGAGATGTTTTATTTGTTTTTAAACCGATGGGTGTCGAGGTCGGCCGCCAAACGGACTCTGCAGAGAAGGTGAATCCTGGGATTCCAGGGGAGCGCTGCCCTGTCTCGACCTCCTCCGTGCAGGACGCGGAGGGGAGAGAACCGTTGCACCGTCCGCTTGGCTGTTGCCTCCGGCATTGACCTTATCTTTGTGGATGCGTGATGAGGGACACTCGTGAGCTGTTGAAATTCTGATTTCTGTTTAAAGCATTTTTGTTTTAAAATTTAAAATTAGAGGTCTAAACTAGAACATGGTGCCTGTCAGAGCTATTTGTTTTGTGTATATTACTGTATTTAGCCAGGCGACAGAAGTTGCTGCACGATCTTAGTGACTTAAGGCTAGGTTTTTTGGGGGGTGGGGGCCTGGGAGCTGGCTGGTGCCCTAGGGCAATGGCCTATATGGCTAATGCCTAGGGCGTTTGGAAAATCTGCTTACTTTTGGTGAATTTAAAACACTGATAGTAAAACCTGGAGTCAGTTGGGAGCTGTCTGTGTTTGATGTGTTTCGTATGATATTATTCTATGGTTCTATTTTGTATATGGGTTTAACTTTTATGTATGTTTTAATGCCATGCCTTTATTAATTTTCTTTCCTTACTGAATGCATCATTGCACGTGGGGAAGTGATATTTCTACGTGTTTGTCAATTAAATTAAATCATTGAGTCCTTGACTATTAGTCGAATGAGAATTTCTTAAAGGTCCCATATTGTAGTTCTTTTCAACTGTTAATATAGGTCTTTGAGGTCCCCTAAACATGTCTTTGTCATTTCTTGCTGAAAGATCCACCCAGATTACCCTTATTCTAGCAGCCTCTGTTTCAGTCCTGTTCTCAACTGTCTTATTCTGTGCCATGTTGTCAGAAACATATTTTAGGTTCAACTTTCTAGGTGGAAAAGAGAAGGTTTACGAGCGAGCCGCCATTTTCTACACGCTCACTAATCACATCGATTGTGGCTGCAATTCTGAATAGCTTGTTTCAATCGGAATGGTTCTTGGTCACAGCTGAACTGCAGCAAACGCACGCACACACACACACACACGCACGCACACACACACACACACACACACACACACACACACACACACACACACACACACACACACACACACACACACACACACACACACACACACACACACACACACACACACACACACACACACGCATATATATACATGCTTACATACTGTCACTGTTCAGCCCACTCTGCTACTGACTCACTCTCCAAGTCAAGGTTCAAGCAACAAACCCACACAACACACAGGGCGTTTATTGAAGCCCTCATCCTTGGTGAGTTCCTCCATTTCCCCCGTCAAGCTCCGGCTAGCTCGAGCTGAATGTCATCTCTCGGACGACGTGTCCAAGGTCTGTTATGGATGACTGTCTCCCCCAATGATGGCAGAGCCTTTGTTCTCCAGTTTGTCTATAGGGAGAGGTCTTTTTCTTTTTGTATTAAAAAAGGCAGACTTATTTATTCATGAACTTTGGCCGTTGTTTCATTGATGTTTTTAGGAGGACTTCTTAGCCAGACTTCATTTCCATGTTTTTGAAGTGCTTTTCTTTTTCAGCCACAAAAGTACAAAGATGTTTATACTTTAAATGTATAAATACAGATGCTATTCAAGAATGAAAAGCACTGATTCAAAGATTATTCAAATTTGAAAGGCAGCACATTCAACAGGGTATTTCTGACGTATTGACGTGTGGTCTTCTGTTATAGGCTCCTTGGTCTAGAACACTGGTATTCTGACGTGATGACCCTTCCATCTTTTATAGTATCCTTGGTATTGTCATGCCCATCCAGTCCTCTGGGCTTCCCACCCTCTATAACCCTTGGTTCTCCCACTCTATCCCGACCTAGCTACTCTCCCTCTCTTCCTTCTCTTCTCTCCCTCTCTTCCCTCTCTTCTTTAAAAATAATCTTAAATTGTTTTTAACACTTGTCGTAGAAAATATCATCATGTCATTATAGATCTGTGTTGAGATATCATTTTATCTTTGTACAGCTTGACTGGTTATGGCCAGCTAGTATAATGTTTGTGTGATCCGCTCAGAGACGTGGATATCTGAGGGAGGGAAGGAGAGGAAGAGTTGAGTATCATCGGCATAACAATGATATGAGAAGCCATGAGACATGATAATGTTACCCAGTGATTTAGTGTAGAGGGAGAAGAGAAGGGGTCCTAGGACCGAGCCCTGGGGGACACCCGTCCGGAGGGGGCGGGTGGCCGACAGAGTCCCTCTCCATGACACTTGGTAGGAGCGGTCATTGAGGTATGATGTCAGCCATGTCAGCGCAGATCCAGCCACTCCCATTCCTGCGAGGGCCGCGAGGAGGATCTGATGGTTGACTGTGTCGAAGGCTGCAGATAGATCTAGGAGAATCAGGACAGAGGAGAGGCCTTTCGCTTTTGCTAAGTGAAGTGTCTCTGTGACCGCAATGAGGGCCGTTTCTGTGGAGTGGCCAGTCCGGAAGCCAGACTGATTGGGGTCTAGGAGGTCATTCTGTAAGAGATAAGCAGTAAGTTGGTTGGATACAGCACGTTCAAGTGTTTCAGAAAGGAAGGAGAGAAGAGAGACAGGGCGATAGTTGGCTATGACGGTGGGGTTCAGGGTTGTTTTTTTTATGAGGGGCGTGACTCTGGCTTGTTTTAGGGAGGTGGGGACCACCCCCGAGTTGAGTGAGGAGTTGATGGTTGCAGTTAGGAATGGGAGGATGTCCGGTGCTATTGTCTGGAGGAGTGGGGAGGGTAGCTGGTCCAGCTGGCATGTAGTCGGACGGTTCGACGTTACCAGTGTCAGGGTCTCGGCTTCTGTAATGGGAGAGAAAGATGACAGAGTGAAGGATGAGGGTCTCGATTCAGCGTTTCGAATGGGTGGGGGGTGGGAGAAGGAGCAGCGGATGTTCTCCACTTTTTCCTCAAAGAAGATCGCAAAGTCTTCGGCAGAAAAAGATGAGGGAGGAGGAGGTGGGGGGGGAGTGAGGAGGGAGGACATGGTAGCATGCAGTTTGCGAAGATTCTTGGCAGAGGCCTCGATCCTATGGTGAAAGAAAGAAGCTTTGGCATTAGTAATGGTTTTGGAGAATGTTAACAAGAGGTTGTGATATGTGTCGATGTCAGCAGTGAGGCGTGACTTTCTATACTTCCTCTCAGCCGCTCTCAGGACCTGTCTTTGTTCTCTCACTGCATCCGTCAGCCATGGACTGGGTGGGGAACGGCGGGCAGGTTTCTCAACGAGGGGACAGAGCTTGTCGAAGGAGGTTGCAAGGGCTGAGAGGAGGGTGGAGGTTGCCATCTCTGTGGGGAGAGCAGAGAAGGTGTCACTCAAAGGTAGAGCGGATATTATGTCAGAGGAGAGGGTGGAGGGGGATAGGGAGGGCATGTTGCGTCTGAGTGAGACGGTTTGAGTTGGGGTGAAGACTTTTCGGTTAAGCATGAGAGTTAGTGAGAAGGATATGAAGGAATGGTCAGATACATGTAGGGGAGTTACCGTGGTGTTAATGATGCTGGAGTTACGGGAAAATATGCGATCCAAGGAGTTGCCTGCTTTGTGGGTGGGAGGCATGGCAGTGGGAGTCAGGTCAAATTGTTGTAGGAGGGAGACCACTGGGACCGACTGAGATGAGTCAGGCAGGTTGAAGTCGCCCAATAGAAGGAGCGGGGTACCATCTTCCGGTAAGGAGCTTAGAAGCATGTCCAGCTCATCTGTGAAGTGATCGAGGGGACCTGGAGGGCGATAGAGTGTAACAATGCAACTCTGCAGCTACCAGCTAACACCATCAGACACTGCCAACAGCTGGCCCATCACTGGCCGAAGATAAAGAACTAAGCAATCCTAACTGCGATTCACCAGCAGGTTTTTAACCGAACCTCATTCATCAGAGGAAAAGACAGTTAGCCTGTTTCAGTTGTGAAACGAACCAAGGACAATGCGAAAGAAGAAGACCATCTGGGACGACCGAGAGAACCATCAGACTGGATCGGCCCGGGGGTATTGGATGGCAGGGAGGTGAAGACCTACCTGAGATTCAACAAATGAGGCAAGTTTAAAACACACGCTACAGATGTGCATTTCATTGTTTGTGTGATTATGTTTCATTCTTGTATACATGTTTTTTCATTATTCTCAGAGCTTTGGCTCTCAAAGTCAAGTGTTTCCTGTTTTTGTTTTGTTTCTGTTTTATCTGCTCTGCACTTAGATGAGCAGCCCTGCAGCTATCTCATAAAAATGTATTAATATTAGTCGTTTCAAACTAAATTTGGTTCAACCAGGATCTGTTATGGTTTGTAACCGACCCCAATCGCACAACACAAGACAGGTATGAGAGTAAGCCAAGAACTGGGCATTTATTGAAACACACAGAAAACGGCACTGTCCCTTTAAGGGAGAACACAAATTACTGGAAAACAAGAAATGGGAAAAAGGCACAGTGCCTTTAAGAGGCGAGCTGGCTAAGGGGAAGGCTAAGGGAAACAGGACAGGGCAAAGGACAAGGGCAGGAACTGGGAGGACTAGGAGGACTGGACAGGGATGACAAGGAGGACTAGGAGGACTGGACAGGGAGGGCTAGGAGGACTAGAGAGGGGAAACAGGGACAGAGGCTCGCGGAGGCGGGCTGGGGAGAGGGGGGACTGGAAGGACTAGACAGGGAGGACTAGGATGACTAGGAGGACTGGGAGGACTGGATAGGGAGGACTAGGAGGACTAGACGGACTGGACGGACTGGACAGGGAGGACTAGAGAGGGGAAACAGGGACAGAGGCCCGCGGAGGCGGGCTGGGGACAGGGAGGACTAGGAGGGCTAGAAGGACTGGACAGGGAGGACTAGGAGGACTAGAGAGTGGAAAACAGACAAAGACTGGGATACAAGCATTAGAAGAATGTTGCTGCTCTGCAGCTTCTCCCGGGAAGGCTTGTCTGAGGAATCAGACAGTGACGTCAGAGCCGCTCTGCAGAATCCTCTCGGCAGCTCTCCGAGGTGGTAAACGGGACAGAGAGGGAGAGAGAGAGCGGGTTAGCTCAGAGTACAGTTGGGAACAGAGCAGGTGACAGGAGAAGTGACTTGTCCCAAAACAGATACTCCAGTGACTGAATCTTCGGTGTAATACACACTGTGAGCGATGTTCCAATAATAATCCAAGGTGATAATATCTTCGGTGTGAATACACACAGTGAGAAAAGTTCAAGCAAATATTATCCCAAATGAACAATCCAAAAAAGCAGGCACAGGATGAGTGACAGTCTGAACAAAGCAGGATCTCTTCAGTGTTTAAACAACACACGAAAAACGATAGGGTCAAAAGACAGTCTTGCAAAACTCACCCTGGCGCTGTGCGTAAAGAGAGCAGGATCAAACAGGGCGAGCGCATCGTTACGGGGAACGGGTTGTCCAAGCGGAATTCTGAGTGGTGCGCGGCTGTTTGGAGTACGCGCCGGTACGAAGAGCGCGTCTGGCTCGGAGGTCTGGATGCGCGTCAGGATGCGCGTCTGGAGTGAAGAGCGCGTCTGCTGCGCGGAGGTCTGGATGCGCGTCTGGATGCGCGTCTGGAGTGAAGAGCGCGTCTGCTGCGCGGAGGTCTGGATGCGCGTCTGGATGCGCGTCTGGAGTGAAGAGCGCGTCTGCTGCGCGGAAGTCTGGATGCGCGTCTGGATGCGCGTCTGGAGTGAAGAGCGCGTCTGCTGCGCGGAAGAGCGCGCCGGCTCGGAGAGACGCATCCTCCCGTAGAGTATTAGGAAGCGATGCGCGTCTGGAGTGCGTCTGGATGCGCGTCTGGATGCGCGTCTGGAGTGAAGAGCGCGTCAGGCTCGGAGGTCTGGATGGTGCGCGTCTGCTTTGAGTACGCGCCGGTACGGAGAGCGCATCTGCTGCGCGGAGGTCTGGATGGTGCGTGTCTGCTTTGAGTACACGCCGGTACGGAGAGCGCATCTGCTGCGCGGAGGTCTGGAGTGGAACACCGGAATACCTCCCGTAGAGGTTTAGAGAGCGCAGTGCGGTGTCTCCTTCCAGGCAAACGGCGACAGGTGGCGAAGGCTTGAGCGCATCACACGCCGGAGATGAAAACAGCATAACAGACAGAAACCGAAACTCCCGTAGGAGCCTTTAGACAGAGAACCTCCCGAAGGAGTCTTGGTGATAGAGATATGATACGGAACGACCTGACAAGGCTAGAGGGGAAGAGCGAGGTACTTAAAGCCCAAGGGGAACTAATTAGAATACACGTCAGGTGCGTGAAGGTAATTGATACTTGAAACTAGAAGTGTGTGTTCGGCACCAGACCAATCAAACACATAATGACAGGTAGTCCAAGGGTGTGGCTGCTGAAGAGCAAACGAACGCGAGGGTGGGGGCTAGTGAAGTGAGGAGACAGGGAATTAAAGTACAGGGAACAGGAATTAAAGGTCCAGGGAGAGGAGAACCTCACAGGATCGTTACTTCGTACAAGATAAGTAGTGAAAGTCATGATAGTATGCAGTATATAAATGATAAACTAGAAATGATCAACTAAAAACATGTACATGTACTATGAAAGTAAGAAGACAGCGCATTTTTAAATAAATAAAAAGATGAGATGGAATGAGTATTTGCAGGTAAGTTATTCCAATCAGAAGGGGCTTTGAACAAAAAGGCTTTCTTGGCTGTTGCTTTTGAGAGTGTTGAAATTGTAGGTATGGAAAAATAGAGTTGGCTAGAATGCCTTAAATAATAATTGGAAGAATATGGAGTCAAGTATTGTTTTAGATATTGCAGATAATTAAGATGAATACATTGGCGCTGTCTTCTTACATTGGGAGAGGGCAAATTCAGTGTTTCATACATTAGACAGTGATGAGTTATAAAAGGGCATCCAAGAGCAAATCTGCATAATTTATTGTAAGATGTATTGAGAGGAATGAGATTTGTTTTGGATGCAACCTGGTAGACAATATCAGCATAATCCATAAATGGCAAAATAAGTTGAATTACAAGCTTCTTTCTAACAGAAAAAGTTAAGCAGTTTCTGGAGCGGTAGAGAATACCCACACTAAGATACATTTTTCTTACGATATGATCAATGTGACACTTAAATGATAGTTCAGAGTCAAGCCAAACACCCAAGTATTTTGTGTGTTCGACTCTTTGCAAAGGTGTACCATCTAAACTATGAATAGCACATAAATGAGATTTGGCTTTAGATTTGATGCACTGGTGAGTACCAAAGATCATTGTATATGATTTGCTTTTGTTAAGTAGTAATTTGTTAGCAGCTAGCCAATGTTGCAAGGAATTTAAATCAGATTGCAGAGCTAATCCAATGTGTGATAGAGTGGATTTGGAGGTGTAAATTACAACTCAGAATGATTTATACAAACGGCTCATTCTTTTGTCCTTTAACATTTCCCATAACACACTGTAAAGTATTTTTTTTACACTGTAATGTAATTTTAGCCATCTTAATTGTTAGTTTCATTATGCATTGTGTGTACTGACTTTTAATAATTTTGTTTTTGCAATAATAATTGTTTTTCTATGCTTTTGTTGTGTGGACCCGAGGAAGACTAGCTGGTTGCTATTGCACCAGCTAATGGGGATCCTTAATAAAATCAAATCTCTCTCTCTCTCCCACATGCCATGAAACTCTGGGACCTGGCTGAATTTAAGACTGCACAAAAATATTCTGTTATAGAGAGGGGGGTTACAATTTAGAGGAGAGTCTAACTTCAAGAAACAGGCTGTTCATTCAACAATGTATGTATATTTCAGTTTGTGGAGTGAATATGAGTTGCATAAGATAATAGAGTGTGAAGGTATACTGAATACTGTCTATCTGTATGTCATATGTTATGATGAATTGAAAATGGGGGACCCTGATGTAAACAAGATGAAAGTATTTCTCTGGTCTGCATCCCCTTAACAATTGTGTGTATTGAGCCGTACTGTATTGTACCCATTCTGCAATCTGTTAATAAAGTTTTCAATCAATCAATCAATCAATCAATCAATCAATCAATCAATCAATCAATCAATCAATCAATCAATCAATCAATCAATCAATCAATCAAGGGGGTAGGAATACATATGTTTACACTTCATTCTATACTCCTGCTTGTTTGTTTTTTAATCTGTTTATTACTTGTTTTTTATTATTATTTATTTTCAATTTATGTTCGAAATAAATAAACGCATTCATTCAAGATATTGTGTGAGCAAAAGTATAGTTAATTTACTCCCTCGAGTCTGGCCGCGCGGATCTCGCAGCTGTGCCCGCACAGTGCAATACTCCAATTCAGCCATTGGCAATTCAGCCATTGGGTGGGTGGCGCTGCTGAGCGGCCGCGCGGCCGTCAGCGCGCGGCCCTGAGAGCGCCGCTGGCTCTGCGGCTCTGCAGCTGCATGATAATCTGGCGAGCCATGTAAAAAGTCGCACGCCTGACATATCGGCATGTAACTCGAGAACCGAGGCACGGATTTTGGCGATTCAGATGGCATTTGAACGGCAACGAATAGCTCTATAATTCGGTAATTTATATGTTTGGCAAAAAATGCAGTCCCGAGCCTTCAGATGCTCGCAAAGGGCTGTGAACTTGAAACTGAAACTGAAAAACTATGAAACCCCGGACATTTCCATGCATTTATAAACCCCCCCCGGACGCCCCGGACAGGGCGTGAAAAGAGGACATGTCCGGGCAAAAGAGGACATTTGGTCACCCTAAGCTAGCTAGCTAGCCACCGCAAGTTGCAACTTAGCTACTAATTTCTATAATCGGTTAATCTCTAACCTTGTAAAAATATGTGGTAACCTCTATTAATAAATAAGCCACGGGGGGGCAGGTGGCGCATGGAGATGGTCACCAACACCGGGAGACACTGGATTCGCCTGTTCGAATCCAGCTCCCGGCGTTGCTATCAGCTTGGCTGGCCTCTCACACTGATACAATTGGCTGTATGAGGGGGTGGGAAAAGCTGAAGGGTGGGTCCTGGGCGTTGTGGACAGCGACCCCTACAGTTCGGTCGGGGCGCCTGCTCAGCAAGGGTTGGAACTAAGGAGAGATAGTGTGGCCTCCCACACGCTACACTCTCCCCGGTGAGAACCTGCGCGGCCAGGTTGGCCTGCCCCAGGCTGCACATGCGTTGGAGGAAAGCATGTGACAGTCTCCGGTCTCCCGGACCAACAGTAGGGGAAAGTACGCAACAACCAGGAAGGGTGGGATGGGAGAAAAATCGGGAAAAAGGAGGGGAAGAAAGATAAAAAAATAAAAATAAAAAATAAATAAGCCACACGACACGACACATAAATCATTACCGTTCAAGCATGCTTGTAACTGAGGGGTACAATTCCCTGACTGTATTGTTAGATATGGTATTTAATACCACTACCTCTTGTACTTTAACTTCTGGCCATCCAGTACATGATATAAATATGATGAACACTTTCCCACCTGATAATAATAATAATAATAATAAATCAAATTTATATAGCGCCTTTCATAGAACCCAAGGTCGCTTTACAATCAGGACAAAAAAAAATGAATGAAACGAAGTCCACACAAATGTACAAATCGAATATTTAATATAGCAAAAGGTATATACAACGTTCACTTGTTTACACTTATGATTTGAAATATGCACTTGTATGGCAAATGAGTATTCGTAGGTAAATCAACATTGAATGTCCAATCTCTGGTTACGCAGGGAGTAAGTATACAACCTGGATATTTAGGAACTATAGCGATGGTACTTAAATGATTATAGCTGGATACACTAAGGGGGGGGAGGGGGTCCCGCTGGTTGTAAGACAGTAGGAGGGGGGGGTTAGAGAAGCCGCTGGCGGTATCCCATCTGGCCGACGATTTCTTGGGAGAATTCAAAGTCTTGAACACAGTGCCCACAGAACCTCGGTCCGCAGACGAATACAGCTGGACCCTCTGGTGGACGGTAGCTGCCGGTCCACAACGGAGAGACGTGAGGCGACCTCACTGGTGTAGAGCGTCGTCTCACCTGGAGTCCTCTCCGGGGGGTAGTTCCAACACTCCGCAGTGTTGGCCGTTATCCATGGAATAATCAAAGCACCCAAAGCATAATCCAAGCCGTGGAAGGCTCGCCGTCGTCCGGGTAGAGTAATCCAATATACAGGTCCAGTCGCCCTGGCCCGGAGCTCCTCGGATGCAAGCACCACTAGGGGTCTGCCCAGCCTGGTTAAGCGTCCAGATAACGTCAGGAACGATGGGGGTACTGATAACTTTATAACTCTAACCGAACGATGCACCATACATAAATAGACTATTATTAGCTTAATAGAATACGTCCAACTCGACGGTATAGTGCCAAACTATGACTATTCAACTATTAATCCACACGATATCTCAATGCCTATTCTGAGGCCAAGTAGGCCTTACTACACCACACGTGCGTCGTGGGTGAGGCTTCGCGTCTGTCACTCTGTTGGAGGGTAAAGAACTGGACTAAAAGAAAGTTCTACTTTACTTGCGCCATATATATATGCGCTATGAACAAATAGTACCATTCGTATTTCGCCAGACGTATTCCTACGCGGAACCGGGGCTTGCCACGACATGTTGGGCGGCACGATTGAACTTGAACCTAGGGGTATGGCAACCTGGTGCCAGGTTCTCGTCCAATGGTAGAATGAAACTATTATGGGCTGTTTAGTAGACTAAAGGGATATTCAGTGCATATTGTACAAGGAATATACAGGGGATATCAAACGATATACAAACACTATTTAAATATATATATATAAATAAATATATATATTCGGTTTAATCTGATCCTTCACAACAGCCGCCCCCTAATTAGTCCCACCTAATTAGCTAAGCAGAGACAGATTAACCGCACTGTCTACCACTCAAGGTCCGCTGTAAGGGTCAGTCAACTCACAAAGTCATGGGGTCATGGTCATCATCGATAGTATCTGGGAGTCGGGGCAGTTCTATGAGCCTCGCCACGGGTCGTGTGTAAGTGCACCCTTGGACGAGTACTTCAGCTGCTCGGACCTTGCCATCGGCACCGGTGATCACTTTGCTTACGCGGCCAGCCGGCCACATAGCTCTGGGTAGTGACTGGTCGATAATCATGACGACTGTTCCTTCTGTCAAATTGTCTCTCTCTTTTACCCACTTCTGGCGGGTCTGTAGAGACGGTAGGTAGTGGAGTAGGAAGCTGCTCCAAAACTTGTCAGCTAGTACTTGACTGTACCTCCACATTCTTCGGCCGTTCGCTTCTTCAGGCCTGTACATTGTCTGGGGTAGCGCGGGGTCCAGCCGCCCCATTAGGAGTGTGTTGGGGGTGACTGGGTCGACATCTGCTACATCACTGGAGACGTAACCGAGGGGCTTTGAGTTCAATACTCCCTCGATCTCCGTGAGGACTGTCATTAGGACTTCCTCCGCCACAGTCTGGGCCCCAAGCACGGCGTACAGGGCTGTCTTTATAGAACGTACTTCTCGTTCCCAGGTTCCACCGAAGTGGGGTGCGTTCGGGGGATTAAACTGGAAGTCAATCTGGGATGGAGCGAGGTGGGTCTTAAGTTCTGGGCCCATAGCTTGGAAGCTCTCTCTCAGCTCTCTTTCTCCGCCTTTGAAGTTTGTCCCGTGATCAGACAACAATGTAGACGGTTTTCCTTTCCGTGATGTGAATCTTCGGAAGGCCATAAGGAATGAGTCTGTGCTCATGGTCGGAAGGAGCTCGATATGTATCGCTCTGGTGGTCATGCATTTGAATACAATACCCCACCGCTTCTCGGTTCCTCTTCCTCTCTTTATATACAACGGGCCAAAGCAGTCCATGCCTGTGGAGTGGAATGGCTTGTTGCCGAGTCGGAGGCGACAGGGGGGTAAGTCAGCCATCCGTGGTATGCTGGGCTGCGCGCGCCACTTACGGCAGTCTAGACAGGTTCGCTGGAAGCGCCGCACTGCTTCTCTCCCTTGCAGTATCCAATAACGACGTCTGATCTCCGCGAAGACTCTCTCTGCTCCTGCGTGGTGTACATCCTCGTCGTATTTCTTTATGATCAGCTCTGTGACCTTGTGTCGGCAGTTCAAGACGATCGGGTACTTAATATCATCCGGTAGATTGGGGGCTCTCCGCAGGCGACCACCCACTCTGATGAGATTATGGGCGTCACTCTCTGGGGCCAGGTGGAGCAGTCTGCTGTCTGATGGGACGGGGTTTCCTCCCTGTAGACAGTCTAGCTCATCGGGGAACGAGTCTCTCTGGGCTCGTTGTAGTAGAAGAAGTTCTGCTTCTTCGTAGTCAGCTGCTGACATGTCAGTGGTGGACTGAATCTCTGGGTGGTGCCGCAGGAATGTTCTTTGCTGCGCACTCTCTAGGGTAATGCAGTCATCTATGTTGGGGTCTGTGGAGGCGACTGTGCTCAGTCCACAGAACATAGGTTTCTTGTTCTCAGCCTCCTCATTACTTGCTTCCCGTGGGGTGGGCGTAGGCCACTCTCCTTCCGGGAGCTTGAGGAATTCTGGTCCGTCACTGTAGATGTTGCGACGGGTTAGGTCATCCAGAGACATTCCCCGGGTGATGACGTCAGCTGGGTTGTGTTTGGTGTCCACATACCGCCAGCTCGCTGCTTCTGTTAACTCTTGAATCTCGGTGACTCTGACTCCCACGAAGACTTTGTATCTGCATGAATCAGACTTGATCCATGTGAGTACTGTCGTGGAATCTGACCACAAGATTGTTCTGTGCACCGGAATGGTGAGTTCACGTTGGATTAACGTGGCTAGATGCGCTCCTGCTAGGGCTGCGCAGAGCTCTAGACGTGGGATAGATTGTTGCTTACGTGGGGCTATTCTTGAGCGGGCCAGGATGAAAGCAGTGTGTATCTTTCCTCCCTTCTCTTGGGCACGCAAGTAGGCCACCGATCCATAGGCTACTTCGGAGGCGTCGCTGAAGACGTGTAGATCAATCTCGCATGTCTCTGGCCTCACTGTGGATGGGAAGTAGCTGCGGCGTATATTGACGCCTGGGAGTGAGCGGAGTTCCGTCTCCCACTCTCTCCATGTTGAGGCAAGGTGTGCGGGTATTGGGTCGTCCCAGCCCTGGTCCTTGTCCCATAGTGCTCGTACAATCATCTTTGCCCTGGTGGTGTAAGGTAGAATACATCCCAACGGGTCATATTGTCTAGCGAGTGTTCTGTACACACTCCGTCTGGTGGTCGGTATCGCCGTCGACCTTCCCTGCTCTGGAGCCAAGGGTTTGTGTCTATAGTGGAGCGAGTCTGTTTTGAAGCGCCAGACTAGTCCTAGTGTCATTTCTTGGGCTTCTCCTGGGATGGTCGCCATCCAGGTCTCGCTGCTGGCAGCCTTGTCCGCGGGGGAGAGGCTGCGCAATACGTGCGGGTCACTGCTGGCCCACTGCCTGAGATCAAAGCCGCCTTTGATCAGGGAGGCGCGTAGCTTGATTAGGAGAGCCTCGGCTTCTTCTTGAGTCGAAACGCTTTGTAAACAGTTGTCCACGTAGAAACTGTTCTTCACACTGTGTTGGACCTCTTCATCTGCTGTTGGGTCCTCTGCGACGTGTTTCTGTAGTGCAAATGTAGCACAGCACGGGCTGCATGTGGTTCCGAAGGGGAGTACTTCCCACTGGTAGATGGCTGGGTTCTCATCTCCGATCCTCTCTCTCCATAGGAACCGCAGCAGGGGCTTGTCCTCCTCTACTAGTCTCACCTGTAAGAACATCCCTTTGATATCCCCGCTGATAGCCACCTTGTCCTGGCGGAAGCGCAGTAGCACGCCTAGTAGGGAGGGGCCGAGTGTGGGGCCGGGCAAGAGCTCTTTATTCAGATTTTGGGATCCGATCTGGTAGCTGCAGTTAAACACAATGCGATCCTTGCCGTTGTGATGGACCTTGTGATGCGGCACGTACCATGATTCGGTCGTCTGATCGGCCTCTTTAATGTCAATCTTTGTTACGTGTCCCGCTGTGATTAGCTTCTCAATCTCAGCGCGGTACACACTCTCTTGAGCGGGGTCTTTGGCTAGGCGCCGCTCCGTGTTCAATAGATAGCGCTCCGTGGCGTCTTTCTTTGCGTGAAAGGTGGGCATTCCCTCTCGCCTCAGGAGTGGAGTTGCGTATCTCATCACTCCGCCGACTGTGACTCTCTTTGTCCCCTGCTCGAGTAGGTTGATGGCGTAAATGTCTTCTTTAGAACGAATATCTTTCTTTTCGTTCTTAAAGGGCATTGTCTCTAGTGTCCATTGCCTCTCGACATGCTGCAGGAGAGTGGTGTCTTCTTCTGTCGTTCTGGAGTGGAGGCAGCTAGTGGCTGCTGTTCGGTTGAGAGATTTAGCGAGGGGGCCTTGTAGGGTCCACCCTAGGCGGGTCTCGACTGCTGCAGGACAGCCTCGGGGTCCTGTATGGACCCGGTCAATCGGGACTATGAGTTCTGCATGGTCGGAGCCTATCAGCAGGGTCGGGGTAGCGCCGTCTATGAGCGGGATAGGTAATTGGCGCAGGTGCACATATTTATCCATCAACTTGGCGACAGGGTAGGTGTACTGCGATAGTCCTATTTCTTGGCTGGTGAAAGCATTTGTAATCTTATACCGTCGCTCTGGCTGCCCGTTTGCTGCGATAGTGAAGGAGACATTCTCGCCCTTTATCGTCTTTAAATCTCTTCTTATTGTCCGAATCGTCATTTCGTTCTTGCTCCCCCGCAGTCCCAGCTGGGCCGCAGCGGACGCGAGCAGAAGGGTCTTCTCTGACCCGTCATCAAGGACGGCGTAAGTGTCCATGACTTTATCTTGGTAGCTCAATGTCACACGGACTACCTTTAAGAGCACTTGGGCGCCGCTGCTGCTGGCGGGGTCAATGTACATGACACTTGCCTTGGTGCCGCTCGATGGTGCAGGTGGAGGCCGTCTTCTGTTACTTTCGTGTAGTATATCTAGATGGGCTCCGTCGCACCGACTGCACCTTTTCTTTAGGCGGCATTCGGCTGCCATGTGTGGCCGCGCACATCGGTAACAGCGCCTGTTGGACTTTATCCATTGACTCACTTCTTCTGCATTCATCTTTGTGAATAGGTCACATTGTGACAGCCAGTGTTCTTTCTCACAGTAGGGACACGCTATCTTCCACTTCTCTTTTCTCGAGGGGGTGCTGTGACTCTTACTGCTCGGTACTGACTCTGATTGGTGCATGACAGTCACCGATCTTCTTCCATCATTTATTCTCCTGGGTCCCTCTCTGGAGCTTGGCGTGCTCCGCCCGAATGTATCCAGTCGTAAGCTGCTGACTTCTCTCGCCAGGAAGTCGGCTAGATCAAGGAGGGATGGTTCGGGGCCGTTGGGATCCCGGTAGTCTCTCTGCCGCCTAAAACGCTCCTGTCTTGCGGGTGGCAGTTTCTCCAAAATCCTCTCGATGTTAGAGTTGGCGTATAGCTCATGCATGCCCTTTTCCCGTTGCGCTCCCAGCATCCCTACCAGGGACTGCACTTTGATTGACAGGTCGTCTAATGAGCGATTGTCTGTGGCTGGGGGTAGGCGATCAATATGCCTTATCTGGGGTCTGTAGCGCAGCGCCGCGGGGGTATAGCCTGGGCTGTGCTGGACCTCCTGGTCCGGTGGAGTACTGTGCTGTCGTCGGGCTTGGTTCTCCTCCTCTCCCTCTTCTTCCTCTATCAGATCTTCCAGATCCTGTAATCGTTTATTTAGCTTCTCCGCAGTGTATGCCGCTTCTTCCTTGTAGCTGGGTCTCGCTTGGACCGGTCTGGGAAGGGGGTCTGCGGGGGGTATAGGCTCGGTCTGTTGGTCAAGTTCAGGGTCGCTTGCTCGTTGAGGAGACGCTGCCCTTGACTGCTGTCTCGACGAGTTCCTTGAACCCCTGGCGGAGGGAGAGGGTGTTGCCTTGCGGATCAGCTGCTCCATTAGCTGCGCTTGTAACTTGTCGCGCTCGACTTTGCGCTTGGTGAGATCTGCTTCTCTTTGGGCACCGGCAGCGGCGCGCTGGGCGTCGGCCCGGTCTCTTGCCATATTCTCTTCCGTCTGAAGGCGTCTCATCTCCAGGCGTGTGCGCTCTTCTTCGCTCTGTTGTTGCGCTTGGAGTTGTTCGCGCTCGCTGAGCGCCTGTGCTTGGAGACGGTCGCGTTCACCCTGAAGTCGATCGCGTTCGGTAGAGGCTGTCAGGCTGACGAGGAACGCCTGTTGTAGCATCCTCTCCGCTTCGCTGGGGGAAGGCGGTTGTGGAGGTGAGCCGCTCCTGCGTGAGCCGCTCCTGGGGGTACTCGTTGGGGAGTCCTGGAGCTCTATTTCCTCGGC
Source organism: Notolepis coatsorum (assembly GCF_963971535.1). Classification (NCBI taxonomy): domain Eukaryota; kingdom Metazoa; phylum Chordata; class Actinopteri; order Aulopiformes; family Paralepididae; genus Notolepis; species Notolepis coatsorum. Next base: position 195,929,228 of record NC_140168.1, read on the forward strand.
GCTCTCCTCCTCTTCTTCCGTGCAGAGTTCTCTCTCTGTAGGGTTGTCTTCCTCCCGGGGCTGGTCGGGGACTACTTCTTCGGTAGTGGCGGGGGGTAAAGGCATGTCAGCTCCCTCCTGGTCCCCACCGTGAGCTTGGTCAGTTACATTAGGACCTACTAGGGCCTCTGTGGTCGGGGAAACCTGGTCGTTAAGGTCAGACATAATTTTACTTTCTACTTTTACCGCGTTTACCGTTTGTCGAAGGCTAGGTAGTTGACTGACAGTGTAATCCTCTAAGTACTGAGGTGGCTGTCGTCTGCGCCGCGGGCGTTCTAGGTTAGGAGGACCGTTTCGTGGAGTGTTCATCATAGGCCATTTCAATATTAATAACACTATATTAATATTACACTAGTTACCCTCCGGCTCGAAGGACCAATTGTAACTGAGGGGTACAATTCCCTGACTGTATTGTTAGATATGGTATTTAATACCACTACCTCTTGTACTTTAACTTCTGGCCATCCAGTACATGATATAAATATGATGAACACTTTCCCACCTGATGAAACGAAGTCCACACAAATGTACAAATCGAATATTTAATATAGCAAAAGGTATATACAACGTTCACTTGTTTACACTTATGATTTGAAATATGCACTTGTATGGCAAATGAGTATTCGTAGGTAAATCAACATTGAATGTCCAATCTCTGGTTACGCAGGGAGTAAGTATACAACCTGGATATTTAGGAACTATAGCGATGGTACTTAAATGATTATAGCTGGATACACTAAGGGGGGGGGGGGTCCCGCTGGTTGTAAGACAGTAGGAGGGGGGGGTTAGAGAAGCCGCTGGCGGTATCCCATCTGGCCGACGATTTCTTGGGAGAATTCAAAGTCTTGAACACGGTGCCCACAGAACCTCGGTCCGCAGACGAATACAGCTGGACCCTCTGGTGGACGGTAGCTGCCGGTCCACAACGGAGAGACGTGAGGCGACCTCACTGGTGTAGAGCGCCGTCTCACCTGGAGTCCTCTCCGGGGGGTAGTTCCAACACTCCGCAGTGTTGGCCGTTATCCATGGAATAATCAAAGCACCCAAAGCATAATCCAAGCCGTGGAAGGCTCGCCGTCGTCCGGGTAGAGTAATCCAATATACAGGTCCAGTCGCCCTGGCCCGGAGCTCCTCGGATGCAAGCACCACTAGGGGTCTGCCCAGCCTGGTTAAGCGTCCAGATAACGTCAGGAACGATGGGGGTACTGATAACTTTATAACTCTAACCGAACGATGCACCATACATAAATAGACTATTATTAGCTTAATAGAATACGTCCAACTCGACGGTATAGTGCCAAACTATGACTATTCAACTATTAATCCACACGATATCTCAATGCCTATTCTGAGGCCAAGTAGGCCTTACTACACCACACGTGCGTCGTGGGTGAGGCTTCGCGTCTGTCACTCTGTTGGAGGGTAAAGAACTGGACTAAAAGAAAGTTCTACTTTACTTGCGCCATATATATATGCGCTATGAACAAATAGTACCATTCGTATTTCGCCAGACGTATTCCTACGCGGAACCGGGGCTTGCCACGACATGTTGGGCGGCACGATTGAACTTGAACCTAGGGGTATGGCAACCTGGCGCCAGGTTCTCGTCCAATGGTAGAATGAAACTATTATGGGCTGTTTAGTAGACTAAAGGGATATTCAGTGCATATTGTACAAGGAATATACAGGGGATATCAAACGATATACAAACACTATTTAAATATATATATATAAATAAATATATATATTCGGTTTAATCTGATCCTTCACAACAATGCTACTGTAATGGGAAATATTAAAGGACTAAACGATGAGCCGTTTACAAATCATTCTGAGTCATTATTAATAATAATAGGAAAGTTTATTTCACCGTGGCCACAATGAAAGGACAGTTTATAGTCAGAGACAACATGTTAACACATTAGCGTCTGGCCATAGACTGACCAAGAGTTCTGTTCAGACATATGTTAAATACACAGTTGTCAGACGTAACATAATATCAGATATGATGATGAAGGTAAACAAAAATGGTTCTCAGTCACTGGAAGCAACAACAATTTTGTTATGGCTGGGGAGATGTTGGAGTCTTCTTAAAGAGACATACACACATTAACCAGTCAAGCTGGTCACACTGAAAGTCACGCTGTATAACATGATATCTCAACACAGATCTATAAGGACATGATAATATATTCCACGACACTACCGAAAGTGACATAGCTACATACTGTGATTTAGCGCCATTTTGCGCCATTTTGAGGTCTACATTTCCCATCATCTCTCTAATGTCCCGCGATTCGGGCATCAATTTACAACATCCTATACTAAATTAAGCAGTAGACTGCGGAAGCCAAACATGTGGTGAGGCTTTTTACACCTGAATTCAGTGCTAAATATTCTAGGCTGCTATGTCAGCTAGTACTTGGCCTATCGTTCACACGTGGCTGAGTACTTGGGCATGAGGCATTAATTAATTGCAGATGTGTTCATTTCCACATTGCTTTCTGTTTTGTTTCAGGCCAGTCTTGATGGACAGCTTTGTCACAGAAAAGCTAATTGAGTGGCAATTGCCAGAGCTCACAGACAGTTTTAAAGGTGAGCATTTTTACTTTCTTGACCATGAAAATGTTTCCATGACTAAGCAGTATTGTTCAGTAGTTCTCTGGTCCTGCCAGCCTGGTCCTGTGTTGGAGTTTGCTGCCAGTGGATGGCACTGAAATTACTGTAAAAGTATTTTTGTTTTCTATCTTTGTCTTTCAGATCAAGATATCGATGAGGAGGCGTTTCAACTTTTAGATGACGAAACAATCCGGAACCTCATCCCCAAAATAGGCCCCCGGCTCAAGTTCTCAAAACTTTACAGAGAATTTGTAAGTGATCACTAAGTTAAGAGTTCTAACATATCAAGGCAGATGGTGTATACATGCTTTAGATGCAAGAGGCTAATTACTGGTGATGCCAAGTCTCTATTTTCACATTTACGAGTAGCACACAATATAAACGCTTCATCCACTTATATCCAATGTTGTGAGGGAGTTTGTATCAGACATTTTTCTTTCATTCGGTCTTACAGAAAGCACTTGCAAGGAGAACATATCGACAACCAGGCCCTGGCCCAGCCACCTAACCTACCAAATCAGGCTGCTAATATTTTCAATGCTGAAGAGCTAGTACTTTCTTGACCATGAAAATGTTTCCATGACTACGCAGTATTGTTCAGTAGGGTTTCAACACACATTCATGCACACACACATTATTCTGTTCTTCATCTTGGTTCTCATCCTGTTCTTGTCCTGGTCTCTGGTCCTGCCAGCCTGGTCGCGTCTATTCGAAAGGCAACCGGCAAAACGCGAACGCGGAAGCATAAACCGGTTGCCTTTCGAATAGACGCAGCCTGGTCCTGTGTTGGAGTTTGCTGCCACTGGATGGCACTGAAATTACTGTAAAAGTCTTTCTTTGTTTTCTGTCTTTGTCTTTCAGATCAAGATATCGATGAGGAGGCACCACGAGTACATCCCCTCACCAGAACCAGCAGTACCTCCCCTCACCAGAACCAGCAGTACCTCCCCTCACCAGAACCAGCACCTCCCCTCACCAGAACCAGCAGCACCTCCCGTCACCAGAACCAGCAGTACCTCCCCTCACCAGAACCAGCAGTACCTCCCCTCACCAGAACCAGCAGTATTTCCCCTCACCAGAACCAGCAGTACCTCCACTCACCAGAACCAGCAGTACCTCCCCTCACCAGAACCAGCAGTACCTCCCCTCACCAGAACCACCAGTACCTCCCCTCACCAGAACCAGCAGTACTGCTTTTGGAGTCCGCAAAAGAGGGGTGGAGTTCTAGAGGAAGCAAGGTAAGCAAAAAAAGCCATATAATGCGCAGCTCCTCCCCCTCAGGGAATGCTACACCCATTTGCAAGGGGGCAGAACAGGAAGCACAGCCCCCCTCGTCCTTCGCATTGGCTTAGCGGGGCGCGTGTATCCTTTCAGCAACTGGCTTGTCCTTCCGCGTTGCTCTGATTGGCCAGCGATTTACGCTGGTTTCGCCCCTACGCCGGTATGAGCATGCGCATGCGCATGAGCCTAGATAATGCCCTCGCAGGCTGACCAGGTCAAAATGGTTCAGTCGCAGGACAGCAGCTGCTCTTGCCGGACGATGCGGGACACGTCGGGGGGGGGGGGGGGGGGGGGGTAGGCTATATATAGCACATTTTGTTATTAATCTTATTAAACTGTATAGATGCTTGCTTCACCAATCACCTTCTCAGCTTCTATGTCTATGTCACCAACATCTTTATTTAATCACACTTTCATCATTAAGCAGGTAACCATCAATCTTGGTAAGCTGATAAAATCACTCCATTAATAGAAAGAGCAGGAGCTAAGTCTTTTCAGCCATCTGTTCCCCTGAGCATTATTAGCAGTGAAGTGTAGAAGAGAGGAGACGGAATGCGATGGTTGATCTTCACAATATAATAATGTTTTTATTAACTTAACTGTTAATCAATTACAACGAATACTGCAGATTAATTATCTATTGAATGGTGGTGGTGGTCTCTCTCTCTCTCTCTCTCTCTCTCTCTCTCTCTCTCTCTCTCTGATGTGAAGGTAAACAGAAATAAGAGAAAGGCAATACAGAGAAATCAATGCTTGCCTGACATTTAAAAAGAACATTGAACAATAAAGCCATAACCATGTATAAAAATACTTAACATATGTTAACTTAACTGTTAATCAATTACAACGAATACTGCAGATTAATTATCTATTGAATGGTGGTGGTGGTCTCTCTATCTCTCTCTCTCTCTCTCTCTCTCTCTCTCTCTCTCTCTCTCTCTCTCTCTCTCTCTCTCTCTCTCTCTCTCTCTCTCTCTCTCTCTCTCTCTCTCTCTCTCTATTTCTCTCTGATGTGAAGGTAAACAGAAATAAGAGAAAGGCAATACAGAGAAATCAATGCCTGCCTGGCATTTAAAAAGAACATTGAACAATAAAGCCATAACCATGTATAAAAATACTTAACATGTTAACTTAGCTGTTAACTCAATAACAACGAATACTGCAGATTAATTATCTATTGAATGGTGGTGGTGGTCTCTCTCTCTCTATCTCTCTCTCTCTCTCTCTCTCTCTCTCTCTCTCTCTCTCTCTCTCTCTCTCTCTCTCTCTCTCTCTCTATCTCTCTCTCTCTCTCTCTCTCTCTCTCTCTCTCTCTCTCTCTCTCTCTCTCTCTCTCTCTCTCTATTTCTCTCTGATGTGAAGGTAAACAGAAATAAGAGAAAGGCAATACAGAGAAATCAATGCCTGCCTGGCATTTAAAAAGAACATTGAACAATAAAGCCATAACCATGTATAAAAATACTTAACATGTTAACTTAACTGTTAACTCAATAACAACGAATATATATAGACAGATTAATTATCTATTTGAATGGTGGTGTGGATAACACGACTTGACACGATCATGTCCCAGAACAAAACCAGAAAAAAGAGTGAGGACAGCAGACATGGGTCTGGTGGTCGTGGATCAGATCGAGAAGAGCCAGGTGCAGGTTCTCAGTTAAGCTGCAGTCAACGCAGAGCTTGAGGTCAATCAGGATGTACTGCCCCCCTGCAGGTCAAAATAGATTTGGATTTAATTTGGCACGTCGTCCATTCTGTATAGACTCAGCCGAAATTGGCAATAATATCTGGCCCGTCAGTTTATTTTTATTATATGATATACTTTATGTTTTATCCATGTTGAGAATAACAGGTAACGGTATCATCTTGCAATGTATAGCGCTTGTTAACACTACGAGGTACTGTGGACAGCGCTTGGGGTGCTGAAAAGTCTCTCTCTCTCTCTCTCTCTCTCTCTCTCTCTCTCTCTCTCTCTCTCTCTCTCTCTCTCTCTCTCTTTCTCTCTCTCTCTCTCTCTCTCTCTCGACAGCTCCGTAATAAACAATCAATTTATATGCAATTATTGTGTCTTGGCTCCTTGGCAAACAACGACACAATTAATCTGCTGTAAATCGTCAGTATGGAATGTTTATGTTATGTTATGCTATTTTAATAACATGAATGAAATATACTATAATATCCAGTATAGGCTTAAAACGCATTTTATCATTATGCAAGAAGAGAAAATTATGTAAAAAGCCTGGGGCCAAGTTTCCCTATTACCGGTAAGGATATTCAGGTCAGGACATTGTTTTGCATTTTTGTTGCTTTTATTAAAACAAGCTTGTAAATTAACTGTGTTCTTACCTGATTCAGTGCTTCTTAAACTTGTATTTTTTGTTGGAACGGGCAGCATCTAGCAGGCTCTTCTCCTTTATCACATGCATGTAAAAATCCTGGGCCCTCATTCATCAATGTGTGCGTAGAACATGTTCTATTTCCACACGTAAGCACGGAATGTAGAACCAGTGTACGCACAGGGAAGTCGGGATTCATCACACGTGCGTACGCAGGCTCTACGCACACCTGTCATGATGAATCCTACCTTGGCTCTGCGCCGAGGCTCGTGCACACTTTCACGTATTTGCATACCAGAAACGCCCCGATTAACCATATACGGTAATGGAATACACCCATGAAATGTGGAAAAATGGACTAAGCCGAGGGAAGCGTGTCATGAGACAGGCTGACAGACGTGTACACTTACGGTGATGTCGGATATGATATCTATTAACCATTGCTGCCTGGGCAGCGCAAACACTAATAAATACCGCGCTGGAATATGACTGCCTTTTCCCGTGTTGTTTGATTAATACCCAGGGATTAAAGTTCTCCTCAATTTTATTCCAAATCGCGATGGATCTCCCGTCAATTTTCTACCTGCTGCATATGATTTCTAGAGGCATACTACAATCTATTTTGATGTCAGTATTGGGTAGCCTATATAAACAATAATACGAGAGCATATACAAGAACAATGAATCTCACTGCATGTATGATGTAGCCTGCCTTTCAATACATGAACTTGAATTCCATCATGTTTGTGTGCGGGACTCACAAGGCTGTTGTCACAATGGGTGGTACCGGTAATAATAACAGTCCACACAATATCACGATCCATGCCATAGCCTATGTTCTATTAGGACATGATCTGTGACGACAAATGTTCTAGAATGTTTGATTAAGATATCATACTCTGACAGCATGCCTATGATCAACAAAAACGCGAACTTGAATCCCATCATATACATAGTCTGTCCACTATCTGGTGTCATTGCAATGCGTTTTCTATTCTTTCTTATACAGCAAAAAGGGGGAAGAACACTATATTCATATGACTTGTATTCTGCTTACAGCTTCGAAATTCCACTTGTTTCGTTTAACGTAAAGCCTTTTAAATATAATCAAAACGTTCCCGTGTTTCTGCGGTCTGCGCAAAATAATAACGAGTTGAGCTTTATGATTTATGATGAATTGAAAATGGGGGACCCTGATGTAAACAAGACGAAAGTCTTTCTCTGGTCTGCATCCCCAATTAACAATTGTATGTACTGAGCTGTACTGTACTGTACCCATTCTGCAATCTGTTAATAAACTTTTCAATCAATCAATCAATCAAGCTACGCGGAGCGCAGTCAGTCAGTAGCCTACACCCCGTATATTCCGATAACGCTATATAAACCATGCTGCATTCATTCTGAGAGAAAGATCTATTATTCCAAATGCTATTTATAGGGTTTTGACCATAATTACACTACTGTTGCTATTTTACAATGAACTATAATGAACTACGGTTCGTACAGAACATGCCAGTGTTATTATGCACAGAAGCTCATTTCCTTGTTGTAATAATATATTCTACCACTGGGCGCCAGGTACGCATGGTCTGACCTGTGCGTAGACGTAAGCACGGAGTCAAGTTCAAGTTGAAATTGATGAATCCCACTCTTTGCTTAGAAATGATCGTACGCACAGGGTAAGCACAAATCTGTGCGTAGAACACGTTGATGAATGAGGGCCCTGGCATGTACAGGTGTAGTTAACCTTCACCTGATGATGTAAACAAGACGAAAGCAATTGTTTGTATTGAGCCGTACTGTATTGTAGTACCCATTCAAATCTGTTAATTAATAACGTTTACAATAAAAAAATCACCTGTATTTCACTTTTGATGAGCTCAACGCTGCAGCGGTTCCTTTGGTCCGTCCAGGCCCCCACCATCAATGAGAACAGTCTCTCGACAAAAGCGTTGGTGACCGGGATGCTTAATGCAAAGGATACCAACATAGTCGTGTTCGGGGTAATTGCATTCTTGAGCAGCGCCGTCCACTTTTTCGCTACAGGATCTCCTGTCGCTGCGACTTCGGTCACCCGTGGCAACAGAACACAGAACTCGTCCAGTTTGCTGCTGATGTTAAGAGCTTCAGCTGCTTCGCGAAGCTCTTGGAAGCTGAATGCTCTGTTCTTGAGAGCCAAGCATGACAGCTGTTTCAGGTAATTCTGATCCGTGAAATCAAACCATTTGTCGAGGTAAGTGAGCGCTCTCTGATAGAAAATTAGAAAGTCCTGTTCAATCGCAGCAGCCTGTGTGGTAGGAAACCTCTGCATGAGAGCACTGGTCTCAAATCCAAAATAACGGTCCTTTGATCTTTGTTCAAGTTTCAGTCGTAGACTGGTCATGAGCTGGAAAAGCTCACAGACCGTTGTCTCATCCCCCTCAACTTCAAGCACTGCATCGTAAAAAAGCTTTAGGCTATTCTGCAAAAATATCAGGTATTCTTGGAGTTCACAGGGCACGCCCTCGCCATCCTCGTCATTGGCGAAAAACTTCCACAGTGCTGATGGACAGTTGTCTTCTCCAAGGGATAAAAAGTAGCTTTTGACAGCAGGCCAGCAGTCGTGAAGCCGTTTGACAGCTGGCCACAAACTGAGCCACCGTGTTGGTATGTGCCGGTAAAGCGTCTGGTACTCCTCGTCCACAAAAGCAAAAATATCCTTCAATTCTTGGACACGTTTTGCGGATGCTGAAAAGTGGTTATATATTTTCGTGACTACGCTCTCGATGTCCACTTTCAGCTTGTCACCTGAATTCCGCCCACAATTATGCAGAATATGGGCTACGCAGTTGGCTTTGATGATTGCACCATTCTTGTCTTTTAACTTTTTATAGACAGATTTGTGTACCCCATAATTGACACTGGCGTTATCTGCAGAATATGCAGAGACCCTTTCCAAGCCAAGGTTGCTCTCCTCGAGCCTCGAAACGACCTGATTAAATATCGCATCAGAGTCTTCCTTGTGGTCATCATAAAAGTCCAACAATTTGTTTTGCAGGCCAAGCTCTGGGTGTAAAATCGCACTGCTAGTGGGAATAATTTGGTAGTACCATGGTTCGATGCATCAGATGCAATTGAAAAAAATGGAAGATACTCTGGTTTACCTGCAACCAATGGCGTATTTAAGTTCTTTAATAATCTCTCCACGGATGCAGGTGCAAGCACGTCTGTAACGATAGCTGCACTCTTGGTGCGTCCGCATGCTAGTTTCTTAGCTATCTCTGAATCGGGGAACATCACAGGGTTAAGTTTTGATCGACAATCGCCAGATCTATAAGATAAGCCATGCTGCACGTTATGGTAGACACTGGTCACCTCAGCCGCTGTGACTTTGTCTGTGTTGCTGTCCTTTGGCTTCGAGAAAAAGCTAGTCATACTACTGTTAGTATTCCTTTGCTGTTCATTTTTTTTGTGGGCCTCGCCATCACCGTGCCTCTTAACGTCCCCCTCTCCTCCATGTGTGATGGTGAAGCTCCTGTGACAGATTCTGCATTCGACCTTCTGGGGATCATCTGAAACTGATCTCAGCCACGAATATTTCTTGTCCCAGTCTCTGTTGTATGAGCAAAGTCTCCATTTTCCTTGTCTTAGCTAAACAACTTGTATCAGTAATATTTGGCGGTCTTCTGACTACTCGAGTGACTGACGTCAGTCACGTACTCACGTCACACACACAGCTGCCAAAAGCTGCCACACACACATAAAAAAAGTCTGCAATAAGGTAAAGTTCAGCCTATCAAACTTCAGGTACATAAGAAACTTCCTTTCAACAGAGGCAGCAAAGCTATATTTTCATTCAATGGTTCTTTCCCACATCACATACTGTTTGATAACCTGGTCCAATTCACATTCCACCATTCTGAAACCACTTCAATCACTTTACAAACAAGCAATAAAAATTCTAGACAAGAAACCATTCAGGTACCATCATTGTCACATTCTAAAAAAATATAATCTACTCAGTTGGGAAAACCTGACCCTATATCAAAACGTCTGTCTAGTTTTTAAAATAAAGTGTGGATTGGCTCCTACTCCTTTGTCCGGTTTCATCAACCTCAAGTCTGCCTCAACCAGGAACACTAGAGGTGCGGCAAGGGGGGACTGTACAATCCCTTTCAAAAAAAGTGTATTTGGCCAGGCTGTCTTTTCATACAGAGCATCCCACCAATGGAACTCAATTCCTCAAACAATTAGAGTGTCCACATCATACCATTCATTCAAGTGCAGGGTTAGGGAATGGCTCATTGATAACCAGAACTGTCAACACTGAGGTGTCTGTATGTGTATATGTGTGTGTGGATATGGATATGGTGCGTCTGTCTATATGTCTGGGTCTCTTAATATGTCATGATGTGCTCTGTCCTTGTGTCCATGACTGTATTGTGACCTGTATCCCTACTATGTCTATGTGCTTTTGTTGTGTTTTTATTCTAATGTATTTATCTTGATTTTATTCTGTTTTTATTGCTAACCCTTTTTTTACACAGGATTTTAGCCTGTACCTTCTGGCAGGGGGACTACCAATCGAAATTAGCCTTTTGGCTAAAATTGGGTGCATTTACATTTGTAAAATGTTTTATTAATGTACACTGTCCCCCTTGAACAAATAAAGTAAACCAAACCAAACCAAAGCTGCCACGGCCTCGCGGCTCGCTCGGACAGGTGACAGGCAGCGCTGCGCACCTCGCGAGACTCGAGTGAGCTGCTCTGGCTGCGCAAATGCATTGGTTTGTGATGCCGCCCGATTTTTGTATTTTAAATATAAGAGGGTATTGGAACGAGGCATTAAATTAACAACATTTAAAAAAAAAATTAAATAATAATATTTGAACGAAAAAAATTTATAAAAAAAAAGAAAACTATAATAATAATATTTTTTTTTTCTTTTTTTTTTAATCTTTGAATTGCAGGACATTGTTTTGTTGTTGCGGGACGCGGGACAAACGGCCCAATATCAGGACTGTCCCGCGAGTCGCGGGACAGGTGGTCACCCTACCTCGCACACACGCAGGTTTTTGCCCCCACACGCTCGCACACACGCAGGTTTTAATAATAATAATAATGCGAGAGCCCTCGCACACACGTTTTTGCCCCCACACGCTCGCACACACACAGGTTTTAATAATAATAATAATGCGAGAGCCCTCGCACACACGCAGGTTTTGCCCCCACGCCGGTAGATAATAATAATAATAATAATGCGAGAGCCCTCGCACACACGCACGCTGAAATGGGTATCGTAGAACATGACATATTAGACAAACACACGCAATTGGCACAAGTGTAAATTATGCATTAGTCACTGAGTTTTAACATTGACGCACTTAGCTCAACTCGTTCGTCAGCTGGCTGTGGAGCCTATGGTCACAAGTTCAAATCACCCTTTGTTAAATTTTTATATTTTTTTACGTTTAATTCATTTATCATCTCTCTATATTAACGTAACTAGCTATTCATATCAATCGAAATTATGTTCATCTCTCTATATTAATGTAACTAGCTATTCATATCAATTGAAATAACGTTCATCTCTCTATATTAACGTAACTAAACACTCCCTCTAAACCATTATGACATTATGGTCTAATAGAGCCTCTAATAGACCCTCCAGACACAGACCTGTGTCCTCTGCCCACAGCTGCAGCTGCAGTACATCTATCCTCACCCCCCCAATAACATTCTAACCCCGTTCTATTGCACATTCCTATTGTACTGCTGTCTGCTTGGGAAATACAATTAAAACCCCTTGAAACGCTCCATTCTCCTCTCCTGTGTTCAGCGATTGGGCTGTGATCCTAAACCCACTTCTCACAGACAGACCCTCTAAACACTGATATACCCTCTAAACACTGTCTATCACAGTGTTTAGAGGGTCTATCACAGTGTTTGTCGCGTCTATCACAGTGTTTAGAGGGTCTATCACAATGTTTAGAGGGTCTATCAGTGTTTAGAGGGTCTATCACAATGTTTAGAGGGTCTACCAGTGTTTAGAGGGTCTATCACTGTGTTTAGAGGGTCTATCACAGTGTTTAGAGGGTCTATTAGACCATAATTTCATAATGGTTTAGAGGGAGTGTTTAGTTACGTTAATATAGAGAGATGAGCGTTATTTCGATTGATATGAATAGCTAGTTACGTTAATATAGAGAGATGATAAATTAATTTAAAAAAGAATTGAACTAAGAGTGATTTGAACTTGTGACCATAGGCTCCACAGCAAGCTGACGAACAAGTTGAGCTAAGTGCATCAATGTTAAAACTGAGTAACGAATGCATAATTTACACTTGTGCCAATTGCGTGCGTTTGTCTAAGTATATTATTCTAAGTATTATTAGTACCTCCCTTCGTGGAGGCAAAACCTGCGTGTGTGCGAGGGGTCTCGCATTATTATCATTAAAACCTGCGTGTGTGCGAACGTGTGGGGGCAAAAACAAAAACATGCATGTGCGGGAGGGCATTATCTAGCGTAGATCGCTGGCCAATCAGAGCAACGCGGAAGGACAAGCCAGTTGCCGAAAGGATACACGCTAGCAGGGCAGGCAAAGCAGCAAACGTAGGTTGCACCCACAGAGTTTGGTTCCACCACCACCAAGACAAGGTCTGACAACCAAAGTCCCACAGGCCTCCATAACCTCTATTTAAACTCGAAAGGCATTGAGGTTTCCCTCATTTACAAAGACGAGTTAAAACCACTGTTTAGAGCACTCCAAAATGTCATTGCATGTTCCATTGGCATGAGAAAACATTTAAAACTTGATTTAATTTCGCTCCCTTGTATAGTTGGTATCAACCTGTTATCTTGCTTATGATTTGCTTTCAACCCAAGATTCACCTGTATTTAACATTCTTTCTTTGCTTATGTGCTTGTCTTAGGTTGGGACAAATATGGTGGAGTACCTCCAGCAGGCAAGACCCTCTCCCTCGGTTTTGGTGCTGGGAGAACCACAAACATGTTGTGCTCAGGCATTCGTGATCTATGCAGGTCAGGCACACCCTGAAAGCACACTGCTCGGGGGCAGTTGATACGTGTTTTAAAGCATTTTATGTATTTGACATCAAGTAGTAATAAATCTTTGAAGTGAAATGTATTATACGCCTGGGTGTGAATCTGTTCTTTTCATTGATTTCAGCACTGTTAGACTGTTATACCTTTCAATCAAGCATCTGTGCCAAACTAATTTAGTGTACTAACTAGCAGTTGTGTTAATAGGCCCTTTTCACAGCAGCCATCTTGACACAGCAGGGTAAACCTACATCCTGTGAACCAGACTGACACATGTGTAATTAATCATGTTGCTGTGTCCATCTGTTGGTCAATCGTTGTCAATCTGGCTCATGGCTGTGGGTTTACCTTGCTGTGTCAAGATGGCTGCTGTGAATAGGGTCTATTTGACCCTTTTGATGTAATATGGGGTCAAATCAACTTGGAGGTTGGGTTATATTGACCCTTCAAATGGGTAGTTTATTTGACCCATGTTATGGGTCAAATTAAATAACCCATAATGATGGGTCAAAATAACCAGCGCATTGGTCGGGCCCTTTTTGAGCAATGAATTGGGTTATTGAAATAACCAAAGATGAGGTCAAATCAACTTGGACTTTGGATTATTTTGACCCGTAAAATGGGTTGTTAATATAACCCAAGACAGGGTCGAATCAACTTGGAGGTTGGGTTATTTTGACCCTTCAAATGGGTAGTTTATTTGACCCAAGTTATGGGTCAAATTAAATAACCAATAATAATGGGTCAAATTAACCCACGCACTGGTTGGGCCCTTTTTGACCAATAAATTGGGTAAAAAATAACCCAAATTGGGTCAAACTTGACCCATCCGTTTTTAGTGTGTAGTACCATGTAGTACCCTGTAGTTCCATGTAGTACCCTGTAGTGCCATGTAGTACCCTGTAGTGCCATGTAGTACCATGTAGTACCCTGTAGTGCCATGTAGTACCATGTAGTACCCTGTAGTGCCATGTAGTACCATGTAGTACCCTGTAGTGCCATGTAGTACCATGTAGTACCCTGTAGTGCCATGTAGTACCCTGTAGTACCATGTAGTACCCTGTAGTGCCATGTGTTACGAGTGCGCTTACTCTGCATGGTGATTGGAACCCAGATAGCAGAGTGAATACGAGAGAAAGCTTGAAATGAGCAGATAAGAGACGGCGTGGTGACAATATCAATGTTTTACTCACAAGACAGGATACATGACTGACATACACAGGTAACATTTATACAATGAACCAGCAAGTCTCTGCTGGTTCAGACACTTAATATACAAACACTAATTAGAGACAAAAGGTAATTACAAACAGGACACAGGTGTGGTAGACAAAACTAACAGAACACAGAGCACAGAACACAGAGCACACAGGGGAAAACAATAACAATAGAACAAACTGAGACCAACAGACTAAAACACATTTACAAAACACAGACAGGGGAACACAAATCTAACAAAATGGAAACAACTAGCAGGGCCCCCGGGAACGGGAAGGGTGGGAGGGAGGGATGCAGCACCGGTGAAGAGGGGCTGGGGGAAGGGGGGTTGAGGAACGGGACTTGTGGGAACTGGGTTGAGGGGAGGGGGTTGACGAGGAGGACTGGAGCTGGGGAGGATGGAGGGTAGAGGCGATGGCTCAGGAGTGGGACCTGGGGCTGGGGTCTCCTCGGCGGCGAGACCCACCGCCGAACCCCAAACCGGAGGCTCCCCGACGGCAGGACCTGGTGCAGGACCCCCGACTGGGGTCCCTCCGGCAGTGGAATCCGGCGTCGTTCTCCAGGTCTGCCATGGTGGCGGCTCGTCCTCCGGAACCTCCCAGGGATGAGGAGACCCCGACCAGGATGGCGAGGAGGACCTGCGGTCCTGGGAACCCCGTCTCCCCCTGGGGCTGTGGCGTCGGGATCCGCGCCCCTTCCCAGACGCTACCCTGCGGACCAGGCGAGCGGCCGCCTGGTCGGCACACAGGACCGAAGCGCCCAAGATGCTGAGCCCGTAGCTCGCTCCGTCTTCCTTCCTCTCTGCTGGGTTCCGGTTTGGCTGGTTCATTCTGTTACGAGTGCGCTTACTCGGCATGGTGATTGGAACCCAGATAGCAGAGTGAATACGAGAGAAAGCTTGAAATGAGCAGATAAGAGACGGTGTGGTGACGATATCAATGTTTTACTCACAAGACAGGATACATGGCTGACATACACAGGTAACATTTAGACAATGAACCAGCAAGTCTCTGCTGGTCCAGACACTTAATATACAAACACTAATTAGAGATAAAAGGTAATTACAAACAGGACACAGAGCACAGAACACAGAGCACACAGGGGAAAACAATAACAATAGAACAAACTGAGACAGACTAAAACACATTTACAAAACACAGACAGGGGAACACAAATCTAACTAAATGGAAAGGCTCTGTCCTGGGCCCTTTGCTATTTTCGATTTACATGCTACCCCTCGGCGATATCCTACGCAAATTTGGCATAAACTTTCATTTTTACGCTGATGACACCCAATTATATATACCTATTAAGCCAAATGATTCCTCCCAACTACAAAACCTTGAGGCCTGCTTGCTTGCCGTCAAAAATTGGATGTCGCAAAACTTTCTACTCCTTAATGCAGATAAAACTGAGATGTTAATTGTTGGCCCCCCAAACCACAGAGGCCTGTTTCAGGACATCTCCCTCAACTTTGATACCTGTCATGTATCCCAGAGCTCCACCATAAAAAACCTCGGAGTCATTTTTGATTCCTCCCTCTCATTTAATGCACATATAAAAAATGTCACCAAAATTGCATTCTTCCATCTTCGTAATATCGAAAAAATTCGCCCCATTTTAACTCTGGCTGATGCTGAAACCCTGATTCATGCTTTTGTCTCATCACGTCTGGATTACTGTAATGCACTTTTTTCAGGCCTACCTAATTCAAGCATCAAAAATCTTCAACTCGTGCAAAATGCGGCTGCATAGATACTAACTAGAACTCGAAAATTTGATCACATCACACCAGTTTTGTCCGCCCTACACTGGCTTCCTATCCAAGCCCGATCTGACTTTAAAGTGCTACTCCTCACCTACAAAATTTTAAATGGGCTTGCACCGCTCTATCTATCCGATCTCATCTCCCGATACTCGCCCGCTCGTGCCCTGCGCTCACAAAATGCGGGGCTTCTATCGATCCCTAGGGTTAAAAAGAAATCCGCAGGCCACAGAGCCTTTGTCTACCGCGCTCCCTACCTGTGGAACAAATTACCTGCCGTCATCAGGTGCGCCTGCTCTGTCGAAGCTTTTAAATCCCTGCTTAAGACTCATCTTTTCTCTCTCTCCTTCAACCTACCCTGATCTCACCTGGTCGGGGACTGACCTTTAGATTAATCTGTCTAGTTTAGTTAGGGTACAGGGTACTACATGGTACTACTGGGTAGTTTACTACAGGGTAGTTTAGTTAGGGTACAGGGTGCTGCATGGTACTACGGGGTACTGCATGGTACTGCATGGCACTACGGGGTACTACATGGCTCTGCGTGGTACTGCGTGGCACTACATGGTACTACAGGGCACTACGGGGTACTACATGGCACTACAGGGTACTACAGGGCACTACAGGGTTACATGGCACTACGGGGTACTACATGGCACTACAGGGTACTACATGTCTGCTCTTTTGCAGCACCACAAACATGGGAACTCTCTAACTATTCCCCCCCTCCCCCCCCCCCTCCCCCCCTTCCCTCCCCCCTTCCCTCCCCCCCCCCCCCCCCCCTCCCTCCCCCATCTCTCTGAGTGCCCGTCTCCTGGCGCTGACTAAGGTGATGGATGCCTCGGGGTCTTGGCCAAGATTGTAGTGACTGCTCTACATGCACCTCCGAGGCCTTGGATCAGTTATTTACCGTCGTCTGTCCGTGGTCCTGTCAACTGATTAACAGCATTAACAGACTGTTAACAGATTAACTGTCAACGCGGTTTCATTGCTGGGTTAAGTACTTCTATTCTATTCACATAATATGCTTACTTCATATATCTACTCCATTCACATATATGCTTACCACTTGTATCTATTGCTATGTCCGCCCACTACAATCACATGAGCTGTCATGAACGCCTGTCCCGTCTCCCTGTCCCCCTATGACTTGCTGTCCTGGAGTGCTGACCGGAGTGCCGGACGTCCCGCGATGATGTCGGGGAGTTCGCGACCCTCTCTGCACCGCCCCCTATCTCCCTGTCTCCGGCTGTCCCTGAGCAATGACCGGAGTGTTGAATGTCCCGTGACTAAGACGGGGAGGACGTGACCCTCTTTGCGCCGCCCCTGTGCCTCAAATAGATCCGCTATCAGCTCTATCTTTAATCTTTCAAAATGTTCAGTTGTTATCGCTATTTGCTTTATCTTTAATCTTTCAAAATGTTTAGTTGCTATTGCATGCACTCATCTGTGTTTCACTACACACATGAGTGCATGCTTACCAACTGTCCGTCTGCAACACTACTATCACCAACATCTAAGAAGGGAGATCCCCCCGTCTGCAACACTACTATCACCAACATCTAAGAAGGGAGATCCCCCCTTGAATGGCCCTTCTAAGGTTTCTCTCCTCCACACTGCCTGTGGAGCTTTTTTCCCTATTGTTAGGTTTTAGTGAGTTTTTCCTTACCTTCGCGTGGGGCATGTCTGGGAGCGCTTGCATTCTTACATTTTTAATTTTAATTTTTTGCATTCATCTAAAAATGTTTGGACCTTATGGTGTTCTTGTTCTGTTCTTGACTTATTGTTATGTTTTCTTCTTGACTTGTTTAAAGAAGACCTGTACGGCCCATGGGGACATTAACGTGTGTTGTCGGGCCTTATAAATAAATTTGATTTGATTTGATTTGATTTGAAACAACAACGACAACATAGACAACGAACATAACAAACATAAATGGCAGATGACAATGTTAATGAAGTTACAAGGGTGAATGGTTCTGTTATACAGAACCCGCTAAGTCCCTCTGCGTTGTGATTTGTCCGTCCTACTTCCCTTGTACTACTTTCAAAGACCAGAAAGCTGGCCTTGCTTCACGGCGGCTATGCAGGAGAATGAAGAAGAGAGTGTAGTTATTTCAAAAGTAGTGGTTTATTAAAATCCACAAAGTTATACAAAAATGATCTGTTTCAATCAACTGAGATGTGTGCTATAATATTAAGGTACCGAAAGCACTATGCCGCTTGCCCTCAATATTAGTCTAAGAAAGCAGTTAAAAAGAATAACGAATTGTTGAATTGTTGGTTGTCTTTGTTGTCTGGCTGACAACAAAGGATTCTGTTCTCGTTCCAAAAGCTTCTTCTCCTTCTCCGTGTTCTCCTCTGCTCGCGCCGTCCTCTGTGTGAAGGTGGGTGTGTTCTTGTGTCCGTTCCGTTTTCGTGTGTTTTCTTCACAGTCACAGCACCCCCCTTTTTATCAATGAGCCTGGAGTGTCTGCGTGATGTCACAGGAGTGACGTCAAGAAGATGTTTTCCTCCAATCACGGGCTCTCTAAGTTTGAATTTGAACTAAGGGCTGTCCTTTGGAGCCCAATAGCTGTTCTCCTTTGTTTCCAATCAAAGAATAGCTTTACTGTCTAAATTTACTTTATAGTTTTGTTTTACAATTCAAGATGTATATTTTTGAATCGGGGATAACCAGATGAACACATAGATACCATTTTTTACTCAAAACAGCTTTATACTTGACCAGAATCACAGTCTTTTATCATTAATTCCACTTATATAGTTTTCTAATCATATTCTTTTAACTTAAATCAATATCTATTTTATACAGTTATTATTCAGCACTTTGAGTATTTTCCAATGTAGTTCAGAAGTGGCTTAATTTCAAACTCTGTGATTCTTAATCATAAACATTGCATATTTCATATCATTAGATTCAGGATTATTACCACAACATAACAGGAATATTTTCAGTTCATTGTAAGCTAATTTAAGTATAGAAACAGCCATTTGAAAGTGTACTTGAGTTACTGAAATAGTGAATCCTAGTCCCTCCTCTGCAGCTGTTCCAACATGTCGTGCTCACAGGACCAGTTTAACAGATAACACAGATATGTGACTCTCCCTCTATTGTCTTCTTGTTGCCAACAGTTGTATGTAAATCTACCTTGTTGTGAGCCCAAGTCTCTGTAAACACACACAATCTATGAACTAAGTCACTCTAGTTTTTACCAGTATATTTGATCTCCAACTGTTACACTTTGACTGTTTCTATAAGACTAAACACATGATAATGATTAGTTACTGAATTCCTTAACCCAAGGTAACAGACATCCTTTTCTCTTATCTATTTGAACACAAGTTTCAGGCAGAATGTAGCTTTGAGGGTTTTTGCAACCTAGTGATCTTTTATGACTTGCAGAGGACAGCTGTCTTCTGACCTTCTGTGCTTAAACCTTTTCTTTTAGGAACATTTTAGGATTTATGGTTATCAATAATACTACATTAATTAGGTGCGTGAGCTGATGCCAGATCTGCCACATCTGGCTCAGCCCACCAGTTGCCAATGTTGTAGTGTGAAGTGTATTGAAGGGGGGTTGTGAATGTCTGAATCCTGGACCAACCGAACCGGGCGGAGGGTTGCCGGCTGGTCCCACAGGACCGGGGGAAGCGTTACAGGCATGTAGTACCCTGTAGTACCATGTAGTACCCTGTAGTACCATGTAGTACCATGTAGTACCATGTAGTGCAATGTAGTACCATGTAGTACCCTGTAGTGCCATGTAGTACCCTGTAGTGCCAGTACCCTGTAGTGCCATGTAGTACCTCGTAGTACCCTGTAGTGCCATGTAGTACCCTGTAGTGCCATGTAGTACCCTGTAGTGCCATGTAGTACGATGTAGTACCCTGTAGTACCATGTAGTACCCTGTAGTACCATGTAGTACCCTGTAGTGCCATGTAGTACCATGTAGTATCCTGTAGTACCATGTAGTATCATGTAGTACCATGTAGTACCATGTAGTATCCTGTAGTATCCTGTAGTGCCATGTAGTGCCATGTGCATTTACATTTACATTTACATTTAGTCATTTAGCTGACGCTTTTATCCAAAGCGACTTACAAGTTCTGTACGACAGGTCATCAGGAAGGGTACAACTCTATCAGCTGAGTAACAATGTTCATCAAAGTGTTGCATGTTACAGTGTAGGTTAGTTTATTAGGACATGTGCATGACAGTAAGGTTAGTTAGGGTTAGATTTTTTTATTTTTTTTTCATTATTTCAGATAATGGTTGAAGAAGTGCGTCTTTAGTCGACGGCGAAAGATTGGACGGGATTCGGCTGTCCTAACTGGGGTGGGTAGTTCATTCCACCATTGTGGGGCAAGGACTGAAAATAGGCGGCTTCTCTTTGATGACCCTCCCGGAGCTTGGATAGGAGTAGGTCTGAGGCGACCAGAAGATGCAGAGCGTAGGGGTCTTGAGGGTGTGTAGTTAGAGACCATTGACCGGAGGTAGGCGGGAGCGGTTCCCTTTGCCGCACGGTATGCTAGGTCGAGGGCATTGAAGCGGATACGTGCAGCAATGGGGAGCCAGTGCAGGTCCCTAAGAAGTGGGGTGACATGGGCCGACTTCGGTAGGTTTGAGATCAGGCGGGCCGCTGCGTTTGGAATGAGTTGAAGAGGCTTGGTGGCAGTGGCCGGGAGGCCAGCTAGCAGTGCGTTGCAGTAGTCAAGGCGGGAGATGACTGTTGATTGGAAGAGGAGTTGGGTGGCTTCTTTTGTCAGGAAGGGGTGGATCCTTCTGACGTTGCTCAGGAGGAATCTGCAGGTTCTGGTTGTCGCTGCGATGTGAGCAGAGAAGTTCAACTGGTCATCGAGGACAACACTAAGGTTCTTGGCGGTCGGGGACGCGGTCACAGCTGCATTCTCGACTGTGATGGAGAGGTCGGTCAGGGGGGAGGATTTGGCCGGCAGGTGGAGCAATTCTGTTTTGCTTAGGTTCAGTTTGAGGTGGTTGGTCGTCATCCAGGCGGAGATGTCGGACAGACAGGCCGAGATCCGCTCAGAGACGTGGATATCTGAGGGAGGGAAGGAGAGGAAGAGTTGAGTATCATCGGCATAACAATGATATGAGAAGCCATGAGACGTGATAATGTTACCCAGTGATTTAGTGTAGAGGGAGAAGAGAAGGGGTCCTAGGACCGAGCCCTGGGGGACTCCCGTCTGCAGGGGGCGGGTGGCCGACAGAGTCCCTCTCCATGACACTTGGTAGGAGCGGTCATTGAGGTATGATGTCAGCCATGTCAGCGCAGATCCAGCCACTCCCATTCCTGCGAGGGCCGCGAGGAGGATCTGATGGTTGACTGTGTCGAAGGCTGCAGATAGATCTAGGAGAATCAGGACAGGTTAGGTTAGGTTAGGTTTACTTTATTTGTTCAAGGGGGACAGTGTACATTAATAAAACATTTTACAAATGTAAATGCACCCAATTTTAGCCAAAAGGCTAATTTCCATTGGCAGTCCCCCTGCCAGAAGGTACAGGCTAAAATCCTGTGTAAAAAAAGGGTTAGCAATAAAAACAGAATAAAATCAAGATAAATAACATTAGAATAAAAACACAACAAAAGCACATAGACATAGTAGGGATACAGGTCACAATACAGTCATGGACACAAGGACAGAGCACATCATGATATATTAAGAGACCCAGACATAGACAGACGCACCATATCCACACACACATACACACACAGACACCTCAGTGTTGACAGTTCTGGTTTTCAATGAGCCATTCCCTAACCCTGCACTTGAATGAATGGTATGATGTGGACACTCTAATTGTTTGAGGAATTAAGTTCCATTGGTGGGATGCTCTGTATGAGAAGACGGCCTGGCCAAATACACTTTTTTCTAAAGGGATTGTACAGTCCCCCCTTGCAGAGGAGAGACCTTTCGCTTTTGCTAAGTGAAGTGCCTCTGTGACCGCAATGAGGGCCGTTTCTGTGGAGTGGCCAGTCCGGAAGACAGACTGATTAGGGTCTAGGAGGTCATTCTGTAAGAGATAAGCAGTAAGTTGATTGGATACAGCACGTTCAAGTGTTTTAGAAAGGAAGGAGAGAAGAGAGACAGGACGATAGTTGCCTATGACGGTGGGGTTCAGGTTTTTTTTTATGAAGGGCGTGACTCTGGCTTGTTTTAGGGAGGTGGGGACCACCCCCGAGTTGAGTGAGGAGTTGATGGTTGCAGTTAGGAATGGGAGGATGTCCGGTGCTATGGTCTGGATGAGTGGGGAGGGTAGCTGGTCCAGCTGGCATGTAGTCAGACTAGGGATGCCCCGATCGATCGGCCACCGATCGTTATCGGCCGATATTCAGTATAAATATGCGATCGGGGAATTCCGATAATGAGTCATATTCAACGATCACGGAAACTGATCAAGTGGATATCTCACTCGCTTGTCTCAGACGCACAGGACCTGCAAACTGCTCCTCCTCCCTAGCCCCGCCCGTACCCGTGTAGAGTTTGTAAACACAGACACAGAGGAGGTCCGCTGAGTGAGTCTAGATAGTGCATTCGACCTGAGCTAACGTTAGCTACCTAGCTATCGTTACTGTTTTATTTTCGCCTATCGTCAAAACAGATCTCACTCGCTGAGTTCTGTCTCAGACACCGGGAGCTGCACACAGTGCTGCACGTCTTCTGCTCCTCCTCCAGCTCCTCCCGCACGCATGTAAACACGGGTCTAGTCTAGTCTAGTGGGACGGGACCTCCATGAGCTAACGTTAGCTACCGCTACAAAATGACCCAGTCAACTATTCACTTTTAGTTTAATACATGATGAGGCATTGTCTAACTGAACGGTATCTAGCCGGCTAGCTACTGATAGCTCCTGATATCAACAAATGCTCCAGCAATAGTCTAGTTATCTAGTACTAGTGTATGTTACCTCTGTTAGCTCACGTTAGCTTAGCTCACTGTTCAAAACGAAATGTCCCATTCAACTAAATAGTTTACTGAGGCGTTGTCTTAACGTTATATTTCCGGCTAGCAGTAGCTACAGACAGCTCCTGATATCAATGTCTTATAACACTCATTCGATGCATATTCGAAGCCCGGCTTGCGTCGCAGTCATTAACGGGGATAGCTGAGGGAGTAGGGTATATCTGCAGAGCCTAGGGTAAATCTGCAGAGCCGAATGTGATTTGATCAAAGCAGAGTATGTACACACAGACAGTGGAGATAGCGAGCATTTTGACTTGTTGCGTGGTGGCGATGTCTCGCAGATAATACAAGTACAAGTCTAATTATATAATATATATATTTTATAAAAAAAAAAAAAAAAAAAATTATATAAAATAATTTTTAATTTCTTTTTAATCAAAAACGATCGATATCGGATCGGTATCGGCCGATATGGCTCACGACGATCGGTGATCGGTATCGGTGGCAAAAAACGTGATCGGGGCATCCCTAAGTCAGACGGTTCGACGTTACCAGTGTCAGGGTCTTGCCTTCTGTAATGGGAGAGAAAGATGACAGAGTGAAGGATGAGGTTCTCGATTCAGTGTTTGGAATGGGTGGGGGTTGGGAGAAGGAGCTGCGGATGTTCTCCACTTTTTCCTCAAAGAAGATCGCAAAGTCTTTGGCAGAAAAATATGAGGGAGGAGGGGGTGGGGGGGAGTGAGGAGGGAGGACATGGTAGCATGCAGTTTGTGAAGATTCTTGGCAGAGGCCTCGATCCTATGGTGAAAGAAAGAAGCTTTGGCATTAGTAATGGTTTTGGAGAATGTTAACAAGAGGTTGTGATATGTGTCGATGTCAGCAGTGAGGCGTGACTTTCTATACTTCCTCTATACCTGTCTTTGTTCTCTCACTGCATCCGTCAGCCATGGACTGGGTGGGGAACGGCAGGCAGGTTTCTCAACGAGGGGACAGAGCTTGTCGAAGGAGGTTGCAAGGGCTGAGAGGAGGGTGGAGGTTGCCATCTCTGTGGGGAGAGCAGAGAAGGTGTCACTTAAAGGTAGAGCGGATAGTATGTCAGAGGAGAGGGTGGAGGGGGATAGGGAGGGCAGGTTGCGTCTGAGTGAGACGGTTTGAGTTGGGGTGAAGACCTTTCGGTTAAGCATGAGAGTTAGTGAGAAGGATATGAAGGAATGGTCAGATACATGTAGGGGAGTTACCGTGGTGTTAATGATGCTGGAGTTACGGGAAAATATGAGATCCAAGGAGTTGCCTGCTTTGTGGGTGGGAGGCATGGCAGTGGGAGTCAGGTCAAATTGTTGTAGAAGGGAGACCACTGGGACCGACTGAGATGAGTCAGGCAGGTTGAAGTCGCCCAATAGAAGGAGAGGGGTACCATCTTCTGGTAAGGAGCTTAGAAGCATGTCCAGCTCATCTGTGAAGTGATCGAGGGGACCTGGAGGGCGATAGAGTGTAACAATGGTGAGATTGAAAGGATTAGAGACAGATACTGCATGATATTCAAGAGAGGAGAGTGACAGTTCTGGGAGTGGTGTTAAGTTTGTAGCCCATGAAGGAGATGTCATGAGGCCAGTGCCTCCACCCCGTCTGGAAGGTCGAGGTGTGTGAGTGAAGTTATAGTTTGTAGATAATGCTGCAGGTGTTGATGAGTTATTGGGGGTTATCCAGGACTCAGTTAGAGCCAGGAGCTGCAGATTTTGACTATGAGCGTAGGCAGTAATGAAGTCAGCTTTCTTTACTGCTGATTGACAATTCCATAAGCCTCCCCGTACTGTGAAAGGTGTATTAATGGCTGTAGGAGGGTAGGAGAGATTAGCTGGGTTGCTAGCAAACTGCCGTGGATGGGTTGAATCTGTTCTGGAGGAGCAGATTGTGGATATAGGTATGAGGCACATTGTGGTGTCGAGAGTGGCAGGGAGAAAGTTGTAGGGAGGAAGTGCGATAGTAGAGGAATGGCAGAGTGGGAGGGAAATGTAGGATTATGGTGTACTTAGCACTGGGTGGATCGGTGGATCCCTCGGCAGAGAACTCCAGGAAAACTCCTCCTCTTTGTCCCTCTTCGTTTCTCGACGCTTCGCTGAGCCAGCTAAGCCAGCAAGCCTTTAAATCTCCTTCACTAATTAGTTCTGTCTAACACCTGGCCTTTAATGGGTCACTTAACAACAAAAATAAAATGGCCGCTTTAAACACGCCCCTTAATCAAGTCAGCTGGTCAGTCAGCAGTCAAGTCTCAGTTTTAAAGATTTTACTAAATTACTTAAAATGTCTTACCCTGATGTAGTATAATGTCTCTCAGTGAATGTGCTGTCCTTCCACAACAACTTGTCAGTACAGAGCGGTTCCAGGAGGGCTGAGGTTCTGCTTTTAAGCAGGGACAGGCCACTCAGTACACAAGTGCTGTTTTTAAGCAGGAAGCAACCTGTTAAGCCTTAAGGTCCCCCTATAGGACCCCCTGCTTTTCTCATCATAAATCGATCAATAGAGACCGTATTAGATCCCCAATTATCATATCATGGGGTATCATTGGAAAGCCACACTCATTGGCTACAACCCTGTGCAAAGATCTTTGAGATCGCCAAATGATTGACGGAACTAGAGCCCCGGGAGTCGGGGTGGTAATGTGTACTTTTGCGTACTTTGGGGCACGCCTCACATATCGGCATGTAACTCGAGAACCGCTGAACTGATTTTGTCACCTGAAAGGGCAATCGACAGGCAACAAATAGGGCTTTAATTCTATCTATATATTGTATTAAAAGAAATGCACACCCGAGCCACTAGAGGTCGGCAAAGAATCGTCCACATGTGGGCCCTTGGATGTTAAGAGGTTAATGTTTTTAAATATTTTTTTTGTAGCAAAGAGTAAAGACCATAACCCTATCAAAAACAGTAGTCAAAGTGTATATTTTCATTTTACCAATGTTTTATAAGATTTATCGGAAATACGAATTTATCGGAAAATGCTAATTATCGTAAAAACCGCAAGGAAATGACTAAATCCAGATTCAACCCTGCCATTGGAAAGAGTGGCATTTTCCCTATCCATAGATGTATGATTTGGCCAATAAGGTCAAGGTCAAGTTCAAGGTCAAATATGAATTTATAATTAAAATTGATTATCATTAATTACTGTATCTACAAATCCTTTTCTTTAATCATCTTCCCTTTATTTATTTGCTTAGATTTGTTGTACACATGATCTCAATAAGGTGGTGAATAAGCTCAGTGAGCATTTTCTCCTACCCGTATACATTTTTGATCAAAGATGCAAAAATCATAAATCATCATTTATATTCTCCTTTTCTTCATTACAATTTACTCAGCCTAGTAACAGAGACAATATTTCTGACACTGGAAATACATACCCCCAGGTCCCTAGATGTTCCTAGATACCAAGAACATGCAAATTGACCTTGCAGAAGTGGAGCAATCTTCTATTTACTTAGGCATGTACCTTTAGGCGAAAACGGTCTACAGATTAACAGGTTAATGGGGCACTTAACAACAAAAACAAAATGGCCGCTTTAAACATGCCCCTTAATCAAGTCAGCTGGTCAGTCAGCAGTCAAGTCTCAGTTTTAAATATTTTACTAAATTACTTAAAATGTCTTACCCTGATGTAGTATAATGTCTCTCAGTGAATGTGCTGTCCTTCCACAACAACTTGTCAGTACAGAGTGTAGTACCCTGTAGTACCCTGTAGTACCATGTAGTACCATGTAGTGCCATGTAGTAAGCTGTAATACCATGTAGTATCCTGTAGTGCCATGTAGTGCCATGTAGTACTATGTAGTGCCATGTAGTATCCTGTAGTACCCTGTAGTGCCATGTAGTACCATGTAGTGCCATGTAGTACCATGTAGTACCATGTAGTATCCTGTAGTACCCTGTAGTAGCATGTAGTGCCATGTAGTGCCATGTAGTGCACTACATAGGAATTAGGAATAAGTTTAATGATTAACGCCCAATGTGACATAACATTTCAGATATTTGCCATTAGGGGGCGCTATTTTGAAAATAAATTCAGAAATGTGTTCTTTGTAGTCTATTTAGTCAGTCTTATGCCCCTCATAATTTTCCTTGAAGGAGAAATGGGTGTGGGTTCTACTTCTAATGGGTTAAAATGCAGACCTACAAAGTACAAATTTGTTTCTCTGGCCGAACAAACGTTAACGTTATTAATCCTGCGGCCGCACTTTATTTAAAAACAGCCAATCAAATCCCCATCAATGGAAAATTAACCCGCCCATACCCATACTGATTGGTCCTTGTGCAAGACTAGACAGCGGGGATCTTTGATTAAACACCTGCTATCAGAAGAATAGACAGTCAGAAGAAAAAGAAATTGTTACTTTTACTTAATTTACTTTACTTTAAAAGTAGAAACTTTTTGACTTTTACTCAAGTGTGTTTTTAGCCAGATATTCTGACTTTTACTTGAGTACGCTTTTGAGACGGTACCAGTGGCGTAACTCTGTCCCTAGCTGTGGGGGGGACAGATTAGGGGGCGTGGTCAGTGCCAGCGGTCGCCCAGATTACAATTTAAAACACAGCACAGCACAGTGACCCGACATTAAACTGGGCGCAGCGACCCGACATTAAACTGGGCGCAGCGACCCACCCGACATTCCAGTGTGTGTGTGTGCTGTGTTCACCACAAACCCCTGCAGGTGGTGAGGCGGCTGTGCTTTTCTCCTCACCTGCGGTCGCTGCATTTCAATGCCCACCGAAGCGCACTGGTCACTGTCTCGCACACTCCCAGATTGCATTCCACGTTTCAACGTTGCGTTTCTCTTTGAGGGCATAAATCCACAGGAGCACCAGGGCCCTCATTTATCAAACTGACGTACGCACAGATATGTGCTTAAGCCGTGCGTACGACAATTTCTAAGCAAAGTGTGGGAATTATCAATTTGAACTTGTGCTTGACTTTGTCTACGCACAGGTCGGACCATGCGTAGGTGGCGCCGGTGGTAGAATATTTTCACAACGCGGAAATAAGCACTGACTGTGCTCTGCGTAACTCAACTCGTTATAATTTTGCGCATATATTGCAGAAATACGGGAACGTTTTGATTATATTTAAAAGGCTTTGCCATTGTTAAACGTAATAAGTGGAACCCCGAAGCTGTAAGCAGAATACAAGTCATATGAACACCCACGATATAAACGCATTGCAACGAGAACAGACAGAGGTTATTTGTTGAGTGTATGTGTATACAAAACCCTTGCAATAAATGTGTCTTACATGAATGAAAAGCATACATGCTCCATATATCGTGTGGGTGATATCATGACTTGTATTCTGTGTCAAAGCCTAAATCAAAACGTTCCCGTATTTCTGCAATCTATGCGCAAAATAATAACGAGTTGAGTTCTAACAAAGAACGTATTACATGCTGGTAGGCTGATAGAGTAAACTATGATATGAATATGAATATGATATGATATAAAGGTATACTGGTCCGTCCGCGAGGATATCGAGGACTGTAAAATAGCGACAGTAGTGTAATTATAACGGGCTCATGCGGGAACAAGAGGTTGGCTTGCTTGTTTGGCACGGGGGGGCAGAAGCAGAACACCCACCTCCAAACGCCATTAAATATTGTTTCAAATAAAAAGCGACATACTATTATTTTGTGTCATGTTTCCAAATAAGATTGGCCACAACGGAATGCTTTCTACTTCAATTTGTTGATTAGAATAGATTACCTCGCTCCGTTGAAACTTCACTGAGCTCAGCACACAGACATGATAATAATAATAACAACAACAACAATAATAATAATTCATTTTACATAGCGCCTTTCAAGAGACCCATGCAAGGTCGCTTTACATAGATGGGGGGGGGGAATAACAAAGTAATAAAGATAGTGGACAGACTATGTAAATATGATGATGGGATTCAAGTTCGCGTTTTTATTGATCATAGGCATGCTGTCAGAGTATGATATCTTAATCAAACATTCTAGAACATTTGTTGTCACAGATCATGTCATAATAGAACATAGGCTACATGGCATGGTCCATCGTGATATTGTGTAGACTGTTATTACTGTACCACCCATTGTGACAACAGCCTTGTGAGCTCCCGCACACAAACATGATGGAATTCAAGTTCATGTATTGAAAGGCAGGCTACATCATACATGGCAGTGAGATTCATTGTTCTTGTATATGCTCTCGTATTATTGTTTATATAGGCTACCCAATACTGACATCAAAATAGATTGTATGCCTCTAGAAATCATATGCAGCAGGTAGAAAATTGACGGAAAATCCGTCGCGATTTGGAATAAAATTGAGGAGAACTTTAATCCCTGGGTATTAATCAAACAAAACGGAAAAAGGCAGTCATATTCCAGCACAGTCTTTATTAGTGTTTGCGCTGCCCAGGCAGCAATGGTTAATATATCATATCCGACATCACTGTACGTGTACACGTCTGTCAGCCTGTCTCATAACACGCTTCCCTCGGTTTAGTCCATTTTTCCACATTTCATGGGGGTGTCCATTACTGTATATGGTTAATCGGGGCGGTTCTGGTATGCAAATACGTGAAAGTGTGCACAAGCCTCGGCGTAGGACCAAGGTGATATTTATCATGACAGGTGTGCGTAGGACCTGTGTACGCACGTGTGATGAATCCCGTTTTTTTTGTGCGTGCACACATTCTAAATTCTGTGCTTAAGTATGGAAATAGAACATTTTCTACGTCACGTTGATGAATGAGGGCCCAGGCCTTTTGCCGCCAATAACGACAGATACATATGGTAGTCAACGGTACCTCTTCAAGTTCTCGCCCGACTCCACTCTCATTGTCATTACCCTCGTCGCCGGGGGACAGATTTGGGTGCGTGGTCAGTGACGTTTGTGCTGTGTTCACCACAAACCCCTGCAGGTGGTGAGGCGGCTGTGCTTTTCTCCTCACCTGCGGTCGCTGCATTTCAATGCCCACCGAAGCGCACTGGTCACTGTCTTGCACACTCCCAGATTGCATTCCACGTTTCAACGTTGCGTTTCTCTTTGAGGGCATAAATCCACAGGAGCACCAGGGCCCTCATTTATCAAACTGACGTACGCACAGATATGTGCTTAAGCCGTGCGTACGACAATTTCTAAGCAAAGTGTGGGAATTATCAATTTGAACTTGTGCTTGACTTTGTACTTATGTCTACGCACAGGTCGGACCATGCGTAGGTGGCGCCGGTGGTAGAATATTTTCACAACGCGGAAATAAGCACTGACTGTGCTCTGCGTAACTCAACTCGTTATCATTTTGCGCATATATTGCAGAAATACGGGAACGTTTTGATTATATTTAAAAGGCTTTGCCATTGTTAAACGTAATAAGTGGAACCCCGAAGCTGTAAGCAGAATACAAGTCATATGAACACCCACGATATAAACGCATTGCAACGAGAACAGACAGAGGTTATTTGTTAAGTGTATGTGTATACAAAACCCTTGCAATAAATGTGTCTTACATGAATGAAAAGCATACATGCTCCATATATCGTGTGGGTGATATCATGACTTGTATTCTGTGTCAAAGCCTAAATCAAAACGTTCCCGTATTTCTGCAATCTATGCGCAAAATAATAACGAGTTGAGTTCTAACAAAGAACGTATTACATGCTGGTAGGCTGATAGAGTAAACTATGATATGAATATGAATATGATATGATATAAAGGTATACTGGTCCGTCCGCGAGGATATCGAGGACTGTAAAATAGCGACAGTAGTGTAATTATAACGGGCTCATGCGGGAACAAGAGGTTGGCTTGCTTGTTTGGCACGGGGGGGCAGAAGCAGAACACCCACCTCCAAACGCCATTAAATATTGTTTCAAATAAAAAGCGACATACTATTATTTTGTGTCATGTTTCCAAATAAGATTGGCCACAACGGAATGCTTTCTACTTCAATTTGTTGATTAGAATAGATTACCTCGCTCCGTTGAAACTTCACTGAGCTCAGCACACAGACATGATAATAATAATAACAACAACAATAATAATAATTCATTTTACATAGCGCCTTTCAAGAGACCCATGCAAGGTCGCTTTACATAGATGGGGGGGGGGGGAATAACAAAGTAATAAAGATAGTGGACAGACTATGTAAATATGATGATGGGATTCAAGTTCGCGTTTTTATTGATCATAGGCATGCTGTCAGAGTATGATATCTTAATCAAACATTCTAGAACATTTGTTGTCACAGATCATGTCATAATAGAACATAGGCTACATGGCATGGTCCATCGTGATATTGTGTAGACTGTTATTACTGTACCACCCATTGTGACAACAGCCTTGTGAGCTCCCGCACACAAACATGATGGAATTCAAGTTCATGTATTGAAAGGCAGGCTACATCATACATGGCAGTGAGATTCATTGTTCTTGTATATGCTCTCGTATTATTGTTTATATAGGCTACCCAATACTGACATCAAAATAGATTGTATGCCTCTAGAAATCATATGCAGCAGGTAGAAAATTGACGGAAAATCCGTCGCGATTTGGAATAAAATTGAGGAGAACTTTAATCCCTGGGTATTAATCAAACAAAACGGAAAAAGGCAGTCATATTCCAGCACAGTCTTTATTAGTGTTTGCGCTGCCCAGGCAGCAATGGTTAATATATCATATCCGACATCACTGTACGTGTACACGTCTGTCAGCCTGTCTCATAACACGCTTCCCTCGGTTTAGTCCATTTTTCCACATTTCATGGGGGTGTCCATTACTGTATATGGTTAATCGGGGCGGTTCTGGTATGCAAATACGTGAAAGTGTGCACAAGCCTCGGCGTAGGACCAAGGTGATATTTATCATGACAGGTGTGCGTAGGACCTGTGTACGCACGTGTGATGAATCCCGTTTTTTTTGTGCGTGCACACATTCTAAATTCTGTGCTTAAGTATGGAAATAGAACATTTTCTACGTCACGTTGATGAATGAGGGCCCAGGCCTTTTGCCGCCAATAACGACAGATACATATGGTAGTCAACGGTACCTCTTCAAGTTCTCGCCCGACTCCACTCTCATTGTCATTACCCTCGTCGCCGGGGGACAGATTTGGGGGCGTGGTCAGTGACGTTTGTGCTGTGTTCACCACAAACCCCTGCAGGTGGTGAGGCGGCTGTGCTTTTCTCCTCACCTGCGGTCGCTGCATTTCAATGCCCACCGAAGCGCACTGGTCACTGTCTCGCACACTCCCAGATTGCATTCCACGTTTCAACGTTGCGTTTCTCTTTGAGGGCATAAATCCACAGGAGCACCAGGGCCCTCATTTATCAAACTGACGTACGCACAGATATGTGCTTAAGCCGTGCGTACGACAATTTCTAAGCAAAGTGTGGGAATTATCAATTTGAACTTGTGCTTGACTTTGTACTTATGTCTACGCACAGGTCGGACCATGCGTAGGTGGCGCCGGTGGTAGAATATTTTCACAACGCGGAAATAAGCACTGACTGTGCTCTGCGTAACTCAACTCGTTATCATTTTGCGCATATATTGCAGAAATACGGGAACGTTTTGATTATATTTAAAAGGCTTTGCCATTGTTAAACGTAATAAGTGGAACCCCGAAGCTGTAAGCAGAATACAAGTCATATGAACACCCACGATATAAACGCATTGCAACGAGAACAGACAGAGGTTATTTGTTGAGTGTATGTGTATACAAAACCCTTGCAATAAATGTGTCTTACATGAATGAAAAGCATACATGCTCCATATATCGTGTGGGTGATATCATGACTTGTATTCTGTGTCAAAGCCTAAATCAAAACGTTCCCGTATTTCTGCAATCTATGCGCAAAATAATAACGAGTTGAGTTCTAACAAAGAACGTATTACATGCTGGTAGGCTGATAGAGTAAACTATGATATGAATATGAATATGATATGATATAAAGGTATACTGGTCCGTCCGCGAGGATATCGAGGACTGTAAAATAGCGACAGTAGTGTAATTATAACGGGCTCATGCGGGAACAAGAGGTTGGCTTGCTTGTTTGGCACGGGGGGGCAGAAGCAGAACACCCACCTCCAAACGCCATTAAATATTGTTTCAAATAAAAAGCGACATACTATTATTTTGTGTCATGTTTCCAAATAAGATTGGCCACAACGGAATGCTTTCTACTTCAATTTGTTGATTAGAATAGATTACCTCGCTCCGTTGAAACTTCACTGAGCTCAGCACACAGACATGATAATAATAATAACAACAACAATAATAATAATTCATTTTACATAGCGCCTTTCAAGAGACCCATGCAAGGTCGCTTTACATAGATGGGGGGGGGGGAATAACAAAGTAATAAAGATAGTGGACAGACTATGTAAATATGATGATGGGATTCAAGTTCGCGTTTTTATTGATCATAGGCATGCTGTCAGAGTATGATATCTTAATCAAACATTCTAGAACATTTGTTGTCACAGATCATGTCATAATAGAACATAGGCTACATGGCATGGTCCATCGTGATATTGTGTAGACTGTTATTACTGTACCACCCATTGTGACAACAGCCTTGTGAGCTCCCGCACACAAACATGATGGAATTCAAGTTCATGTATTGAAAGGTAGGCTACATCATACATGGCAGTGAGATTCATTGTTCTTGTATATGCTCTCGTATTATTGTTTATATAGGCTACCCAATACTGACATCAAAATAGATTGTATGCCTCTAGAAATCATATGCAGCAGGTAGAAAATTGACGGAAAATCCATCGCGATTTGGAATAAAATTGAGGAGAACTTTAATCCCTGGGTATTAATCAAACAAAACGGAAAAAGGCAGTCATATTCCAGCACAGTCTTTATTAGTGTTTGCGCTGCCCAGGCAGCAATGGTTAATATATCATATCCGACATCACTGTACGTGTACACGTCTGTCAGCCTGTCTCATAACACGCTTCCCTCGGTTTAGTCCATTTTTCCACATTTCATGGGGGTGTCCATTACTGTATATGGTTAATCGGGGCGGTTCTGGTATGCAAATACGTGAAAGTGTGCACAAGCCTCGGCGTAGGACCAAGGTGATATTTATCATGACAGGTGTGCGTAGGACCTGTGTACGCACGTGTGATGAATCCCGTTTTTTTTGTGCGTGCACACATTCTAAATTCTGTGCTTAAGTATGGAAATAGAACATTTTCTACGTCACGTTGATGAATGAGGGCCCAGGCCTTTTGCCGCCAATAACGACAGATACATATGGTAGTCAACGGTACCTCTTCAAGTTCTCGCCCGACTCCACTCTCATTGTCATTACCCTCGTCGCCGGGGGACAGATTTGGGGGCGTGGTCAGTGACGTTTGTGCTGTGTTCACCACAAACCCCTGCAGGTGGTGAGGCGGCTGTGCTTTTCTCCTCACCTGCGGTCGCTGCATTTCAATGCCCACCGAAGCACACTGGTCACTGTCTCGCACACTCCCAGATTGCATTCCACGTTTCAACGTTGCGTTTCTCTTTGAGGGCATAAATCCACAGGAGCACCAGGGCCCTCATTTATCAAACTGACGTACGCACAGATATGTGCTTAAGCCGTGCGTACGACAATTTCTAAGCAAAGTGTGGGAATTATCAATTTGAACTTGTGCTTGACTTTGTACTTATGTCTACGCACAGGTCGGACCATGCGTAGGTGGCGCCGGTGGTAGAATATTTTCACAACGCGGAAATAAGCACTGACTGTGCTCTGCGTAACTCAACTCGTTATCATTTTGCGCATATATTGCAGAAATACGGGAACGTTTTGATTATATTTAAAAGGCTTTGCCATTGTTAAACGTAATAAGTGGAACCCCGAAGCTGTAAGCAGAATACAAGTCATATGAACACCCACGATATAAACGCATTGCAACGAGAACAGACAGAGGTTATTTGTTGAGTGTATGTGTATACAAAACCCTTGCAATAAATGTGTCTTACATGAATGAAAAGCATACATGCTCCATATATCGTGTGGGTGATATCATGACTTGTATTCTGTGTCAAAGCCTAAATCAAAACGTTCCCGTATTTCTGCAATCTATGCGCAAAATAATAACGAGTTGAGTTCTAACAAAGAACGTATTACATGCTGGTAGGCTGATAGAGTAAACTATGATATGAATATGAATATGATATGATATAAAGGTATACTGGTCCGTCCGCGAGGATATCGAGGACTGTAAAATAGCGACAGTAGTGTAATTATAACGGGCTCATGCGGGAACAAGAGGTTGGCTTGCTTGTTTGGCACGGGGGGGCAGAAGCAGAACACCCACCTCCAAACGCCATTAAATATTGTTTCAAATAAAAAGCGACATACTATTATTTTGTGTCATGTTTCCAAATAAGATTGGCCACAACGGAATGCTTTCTACTTCAATTTGTTGATTAGAATAGATTACCTCGCTCCGTTGAAACTTCACTGAGCTCAGCACACAGACATGATAATAATAATAACAACAACAATAATAATAATTCATTTTACATAGCGCCTTTCAAGAGACCCATGCAAGGTCGCTTTACATAGATGGGGGGGGGGGAATAACAAAGTAATAAAGATAGTGGACAGACTATGTAAATATGATGATGGGATTCAAGTTCGCGTTTTTATTGATCATAGGCATGCTGTCAGAGTATGATATCTTAATCAAACATTCTAGAACATTTGTTGTCACAGATCATGTCATAATAGAACATAGGCTACATGGCATGGTCCATCGTGATATTGTGTAGACTGTTATTACTGTACCACCCATTGTGACAACAGCCTTGTGAGCTCCCGCACACAAACATGATGGAATTCAAGTTCATGTATTGAAAGGCAGGCTACATCATACATGGCAGTGAGATTCATTGTTCTTGTATATGCTC
The DNA here is from genome assembly GCF_963971535.1 of Notolepis coatsorum. NCBI lineage: Eukaryota > Metazoa > Chordata > Actinopteri > Aulopiformes > Paralepididae > Notolepis > Notolepis coatsorum. Next base: position 195,965,394 of record NC_140168.1, read on the forward strand.
TCGTATTATTGTTTATATAGGCTACCCAATACTGACATCAAAATAGATTGTATGCCTCTAGAAATCATATGCAGCAGGTAGAAAATTGACGGAAAATCCGTCGCGATTTGGAATAAAATTGAGGAGAACTTTAATCCCTGGGTATTAATCAAACAAAACGGAAAAAGGCAGTCATATTCCAGCACAGTCTTTATTAGTGTTTGCGCTGCCCAGGCAGCAATGGTTAATATATCATATCCGACATCACTGTACGTGTACACGTCTGTCAGCCTGTCTCATAACACGCTTCCCTCGGTTTAGTCCATTTTTCCACATTTCATGGGGGTGTCCATTACTGTATATGGTTAATCGGGGCGGTTCTGGTATGCAAATACGTGAAAGTGTGCACAAGCCTCGGCGTAGGACCAAGGTGATATTTATCATGACAGGTGTGCGTAGGACCTGTGTACGCATGTGTGATGAATCCCATTTTTTTTGTGCGTGCACACATTCTAAATTCTGTGCTTAAGTATGGAAATAGAACATTTTCTACGTCACGTTGATGAATGAGGGCCCAGGCCTTTTGCCGCCAATAACGACAGATACATATGGTAGTCAACGGTACCTCTTCAAGTTCTCGCCCGACTCCACTCTCATTGTCATTACCCTCGTCGCCGGGGGACAGATTTGGGGGCGTGGTCAGTGACGTATATTTTTTAAATAATACCACGTGTGCAAATGCAATACCGCATTTTCCCTGGCGGTGGCGCCATTTCTCCATGTAAACAACACACTGGGCTCACAGAAACAAGCATTTCATCAAGTATTCTGTATTTTGTTGTGACAAATAATAAACAAATTTGAAAGGTTAAGGGGAAAGAACATTTATTATATGGTGCTTCAATTAGCAATTATGAACACAGTAATACCTAGAGTGGTCATGCCCGCATTGATTGTGCAAAATACAATAATAAAATAGGCATAGAAATGTTTTTAAATAGGTAAGACACAAGATATGCATGATACAAAAAAAGACATGCCAAGTTCCTGAGAAACACTACTATACAATATACAATTTTAGCTCTTAATGTATCTATCACCTTTATCTATCACCAATCACTTTTAATCAAATTTAATTACAGGTACAAAACGTTAATATAAATCACTCTTATGCACTGGTACATAAGTTATATAACAAACCCGTTTAATAAAACTCTAACTCTTATGCCTGCATCAATTGTGCAATACTACTAAAATACCTGAGAGGGCACTGGTTCCTATGTAGACTACTATACAATTTTAACTCTGTCATTATTATACTTAATGTATCTAAACCAGTGGTCACCAACCTTTTTAAGCCCAAGATCACTTTTATTTTTTTGGTGAAGGCAAGATCTACCTATTGAAGCGTTGAGAGAAAAAGACAGCCAAGATTAAAAACGTCAAAGAAGAGACCTGTAATATGTACTTTCTCAGTCAGTGCTAAGTGCAGTCATCTTATGCAGCATCACTGTTCACAGCAAAACAAAAGTAGAACTGTAATGTGGACTTTCTCAAATTATTAACATTGACAAACATATTTACAATTAGCATTTTATAAAGTAGACCTGTAATGTGTACTTTCTCAGTCAGTGCTATGTGCAGTCATCTTATGCAGCATCACTTTTCACATCAAAACAAAAGTAGAACTGTAATGTGGACCTTCTCCTATTAACATTGACAAACATATTTACAATTAGCATTTTATAAAGTAGAACTGTAATGTGTACTTTCTCAGTCAGTGCTAAGTGCAGTCATCTTATGCAGCATCACTTTTCACATCAAAACAAAAGTAGAACTATAATGTGGACCTTCTCCTATTAACATTGACAAACATATTTACAATTAGCATTTTATAAAGTAGAACTGTAATGTGTACTTTCTCAGTCAGTGCTAAGTGCAGTCATCTTATGCAGCATCACTTTTCACATCAAAACAAAAGTAGAACTATAATGTGGACCTTCTCCTATTAACATTGACAAACATATTTACAATTAGCATTTTATAAAGTAGAACTGTAATGTGTACTTTCTCAGTCAGTGCTAAGTGCAGTCATCTTATGCAGCATCACTTTTCACAGCAAAACAAAAGTAGAACTATAATGTGGACCTTCTCCTATTAACATTGCCAAACATATTTACAATTAGCAGTTTATAAAGTAGAACTGTAATATGTACTTTCTCAGTCAGTGCTAAGTGCAGTCATCTTATGCAGCATCACTTTTCACAGCAAAACAAAAGTAGAACTATAATGTGGACCTTCTCCTATTAACATTGCCAAACATATTTACAATTAGCATTTTATAAAGTAGAACTGTAATATGTACTTTCTCAGTCAGTGCTTAAAGTGCAGTAATCTTATCCAGCATCACTTTTCACATCAAAACAAAAGTAGACCTGTAATGTGGACTCTCAGGGAAAGATACAATTTTTTTTTTACATTTTTTTTTCAGGGAAAGATCTACAGGGAAAGTCTCAAAGATCGACCAGTCATTCAATGCTTCCAAAGACATGTTGTCTCCGATCATGGCCAGAGATGAATTCCTCACAGAGTGCTCTCATGTCAAAGGCATCAACCCTTTCTTGATGTATATGACAAACTGCCACACTGTTCAACCTTTTCTGCTTCATGGAGTTGCGAAGCCAGGTCTTCAACCTCCGGAGTCCGCTGAAACTCCTCTCAGCTTCAGCAGAGGATGAGGGAACAACCAGCAACAGCCTCACAAGGACCTCCACCTGATCAAAAAGAACTCTGACTTCAGGCAACATGCCTCTCAGGATGTCTGCAGCTTCTGTGCTTGATGCATAGGTGTTATTTGCTTTGAACATGGCTAGCTGAACATCCAGCATCCTCCTGTTCATCTCTGGATACTTGTCCACAATGTCATCACTTTCTCCCCTAATAAGCACACCCTCCAACTTCTGAAGCACTTCAAAGCTTCTTTGATTAAACCGCTCTCGGAATTGCAGATCTGCTGTGTCCAGTATTTTGAAGAACTCCCCTCTGAAGAAGTCCACAGAAGTTGCTGGGACATGTGCTGCAGCGTCACCAGTTAGACGTTTTGGAGGGTTGCGGATACGAGGCATTTCCATCGGATCGATGTTTAGTGAGGTGACCAGCTTTGCTGTGTTGTCAAATATCTGTGAATGAATGAAAACTTTATTTAACAGATTGCAGAATGGGTACAATACAGTACAGCTCAATACACACAATTGTTAAGGGGATGCAGACCAGAGAAAGACTTTCGTCTTGTTTACATCAGGGTCCCCCTTTTTCAATTCTTAATTACATTTATGACATAGGATAGGGACATACCTATATAGTACTGTTACATTTGTGACATATACCTGTTGGAATCTTTCCTCTGTTCGTTTCTTGTGGAGAGCTGTCTTGACACACTCTACTTCAGCCTGCATCCCCGTGATTGTGGTGGTTCGCTTTTGCAAGGATTGAGGCATTCCATTTCCGCAAGAACCTCCAAAGCAAGATGGAGTCCCAGAACTGTGTTTCCTTTCTGGAATCTGTCAAGCAGACCATTTGCCTTTGTAGCTGATTCAGAGCTAGTTGAAGCCATCTCTTCCAAGCTGAGTAACACTGCCGCATACTGATTGAGGACTGTATGCACTGCTGCGACTCGCACAGTCCACCGTGTAGGACACATTGGCTTCAGTGTGGTGAAGGATCCATGTGATGATGTGGCAATGTTGCTGAAGATGTTCTTGAACTTGCCTGAAAGTCCAAACAGACGCCCCAATTCATGGACCCATTGCAGAGCATCACGGACTACAGATGAAGCTGTGCAAGTTGCCTGTGTTATCAAATTAACACAGTGAGGACCACAGTGTACGTACAGAGCCAGTGGCTGTGCTTGTGAAATATAGGCTTGTGCACCAGAATATTTTCCGGACATGTTTGCTGCTCCATCATATGTCTGTCCCCGGAGCCCATCAAGAGACAAACCGAGACGAAGCAGCACATCTTTGGCTACATTTGCTAGGTTTTGTCCAGTTGTGAGCTCAACTTCATATAAAACAACAAATACTTCATGAGGAATAAGGTTGTGGTCAACATAGCGAAGACAGATTGATTCCTGTTCGGTCCCAGTGATGTCCTGTGTTCCATCAATAATGATGGAGTATTGCAACTGTGGTTGTGCTCTGATTTCAGTGGCTATATCTCTAATGATGGATTTTGCCATTATGTTCAACATTTCATTTTGGATTTTGGGGCTTGTGTAATCTTGAGCATGTGAATTAAGCCACTCGAACAACTTGGAGTCATCATCTGATCTCATCCTGAGTAACCGAGAAAGATTTCCTTGATCTGATTCATGGCCTCTGAGAGCCAGACCTTGTCTGCCCAGGAATTGCACACTGCTCATTATCTTCTTCAAGCATGACATGGCTTTTTGCTGTGATGCTGCCAACGCACTAGAAAGCTGAGAATTAATAGGATTGGGTTCTGACAATATGTAGTAACTGCAAGCTTATGAGACTTGCTGTTTGTATGATCTGTAAATCTCTCCACAGCCTTTTTCCAGTTTCTGAATCCAGCAGAAACAAATGCTGGATCAGTGTATTTCGCCAGGGTAGACTTCTCACGTTGAAATGCGTTTGCACAATAAAAGCACAGGACTCCACTGTGTGTATGACTGTAGTGAATCCAAGAAAATACTTTAAACCATTTCTCTTGGAAACGTAGCGTATTGTTTGCCAGTTTTTGACCTGGTATTTCTTTTGGATTGGGCTGATATGGCTCAGTTATCTGCTGTATATCCACCTGCAGAATAAAATAAACTTTACTTTATTTGATCAAGGGGGACAGTGTAGGCTATCAGGCTAACAGGCTTGTTATTATAGCAGAAGAATATATTATCTGCATTTTTGTCAGTACAAGATTAATCAGTCAGTGAATAACATTGAATTAAAACAATAAAATGTCTTGCTGATGGACTCTGTAAACAGGTGAAGTCACAAAGGGTCTATATTCTGTTCTGATGGATCAGAACAAACCTACTCTGCGTTGTGAATTGCGTCCCTTAAAAGCCCTATGTACTTTCAAAAGACCATAACTCTGGTCTTGTTTCACGGCGGCTATGCAGGAGAAAAAGAGGAGAAATTGTACCAGCATCTGTTTTAATTCAAAGTTAAAAGTGTAATCACAATGGTTCTGGTTCAATTAAAATAACGAATGCTATAGTCGGATCACTAGACACTATGCCGTCTGCGATCCAAACTAGACTAAAAAAAGTAGATTAAAGAATGGTAATTGTTGAGTTGTCTTTGTTCTCTGTTGATAACAAAGAGGATTCTGTTCTCGTTCCAAAAGCTTGTTCTCCTTGTTCTCCTCTGCTCGCGCCGTCCTCTGTGTGAAAAGGTGGGAGGTGTGTTCCTGTGTTGGTTCCGTTTTCAGTGTGTCTGCACAGTCACAACACCCCCCTTTTTATCAATGTGCCGGGAGTGTCTGCGTGATGTCACAGGAGTGACGTCAAGCAGATGTTTTCCTCCAATCACGGCCTCTCTAAGTTTGAATTTGAAATAGAAGGTTGTCCTCAGTAGTCCAATTCTCTCTCCTTTGTTTCAACTCAGAGAAATAGATACCGTCTAAACTAACTTAATACTTTGGTTATTAAACCCAAGATATATATATTCGAATTGAGATTGATTTCATAAACACAGAGATATCATTTTTGAATAGTTTCTCTTGATGCTAAATGAGAATCACAGTAGTTTTATCATTAAGCCCACTTCTATAGTTTTCTAATCATCTTCTTTTAACTTACATATAACATATCTATTTTATACAGTTATTATTCAGCACTTTTAGTATTTTCCAATGTAGTTTCAGAAGTGGCTTAATTTCAAACTCTGTGATTATTACTCATAAACATTGCATTTTTCATATCATTAGATTCAGAATTATTACCACAATATAACAGGATCATTTGCAGTTCATTTTAAGCTAATTTAGGTATAGAAACAGACATTTGAAAGTGTACCTGAGTTACTGAGATACTGAATCCTAGTCCCTCCTACGGCAGCTGTCCCCACATGTCGTGCCACAGGGCCAGTTTAACAGATAACACAGGATACGTGACTCTTGATCTATTGTCTGCAGCTGCCAACAGTTGTATGCAAATATACCTCCTGTTGTGAGCCCAAGTCTCTGTAGACACACACAATCTCTGAGCTAAGTCACTCCAGTCAAATCAGGTTTAAAGGGGAACTCCAACATTTTGGGAAATTAGCTTATTTAACATCTTCCCTGGAGTTAGACAAGAAGATACATACCTTTTTTGTCTCTGTGCGTGCATTTTAGCTTTGGGAATAGACGCTCTGTTAGCATAGCTTAGCTTCATCTTCACTTGGAACCAGGAGAGGGGGGTCACTGTTTTCTGGATTGACCTGGCCACCCCCTCCTCATTTCTCAGAGACGGTGCAGATCAAGACTGCTGATCTCACTCTTAATGCTACCACCAACTCTTGGCTTCAAAACAGGGAGGTAGAATCAGAAAGCCAGTTGACTTCCGATCCCTTCCCTTCTTCTGTCGAGGCCTCGTGCCTCGTGCTGTCACTCGAATAGGGGCATGACCCCCTGCTGTATGGCCTGTTCAGTTGAACCAGGAGCTCTTCCCTCGGGTGTCAGTTGCGTCGATCTCAGGTGGGGTGATGAGACCTCCCCTCTGGCGCTGTCACGGCTGTTGAGGAGGTTGTGTTGTCTCCTACAGTCGTCGCTGGCTCAACCCCCGTCGACCCTCGGAATAGTGGAAGAGGTTTGATTCTCCCCCCCCTCCGCCTGGTCGTTGATAAGGGCAATAGAGGCTCCACCCCCTCGCTCGATGACACCCGGTCAGTTGCTAAGGCCTTGCAGCCTGTCTGTTGACAGCCGGAGCAGTTGATGAGGCCTTGCATCCTGTCTCCTCGTAGATTGCCTGTCGCTTGGCCTCTCTCGTTCCCCTCCGAAGCCTCAAGACTCGGTCACTGCGTTGGCCGGAACTCTCAACGCTTGAGAGTTAGGCTTCTCCTGGCTCTCTTGGTACCCGCAGTGTTGTTATTCCCCATGGAACCGCTGGGTAGACACTAGCCAGTGTCCTGGATCAACAGTACAGATGGAGTCCTTGGTCTTCCTCGTACCACACTCTGATGACTGCTGACTCCCCAATCTCCCATTCGTATCCTGCAGTGAGTATATATCGCTTCGGTGGACAACGCAGGTTACTTCTATCACAACAATTGATTGAGAATCCATATTTTCCTCCCTCAGACACTCTTTACTGGTCTGAGTTTGACAACTTTCTTTTCTTTTCCAAATCATTTATCTATATATTTCATGGTTTCTAGATCGTTAATATTCTAAATTCAGAAAAATTCACATGGCTCTCATTATATTATGCTGATTATGCTGTCAAAACAGTATAACCCCACCACCCTTTGATGTGGAATAACATTCTAAACATCATACCTCTGTTCCTGGACAGCTGCCTCGGGGCCCGGACAGCCAGTACTGACGAGACCTCTCCCCCAGTAGCCCTACACGCACGGCAACAAATCACAGTCCGCTTTAAACACACATCTTTCACACGCTCTGCCAGCCTCTAACAAGCCATCAGAGTCCCCCACAAGCCAATCATCAATTGCACATGTCCACACCCTACACAAAGGCTATTTGGCCAATGGCAACCAAAACCTACTGAGCTTATCAATGTACAGAGAATCATGTTTTCCGACACCCCTCCACTCGCGACACAACCCCCAGATCCTAGACCTGGTTTATTAATGGGCGGAGAACAAAACCCTGAACCAGCTCTAGTCCATTCACATTGTTCTCAGTCCACTGTATAGCCATATATTACCAATCCCGCTGTGTCGTCACCATCCTCCGTTCCTAAGAAAAAAATAAAGAAAAGAAACAAAACAAAGAAAAAACCGCCCAAAACAATAATTGAAAACAATAAACAAAATTTGTGAGCATTGCTTTTTCCACTCACTCCTAGAAACAAAATTAACCCATCATCTAGGGGCGTAACCACCCCCGTATATACTAAGAAACAAAATGAAAAAATAAAAAGAATAAACAAAATGAAAGCTTCCGGCCTAAGGCAGGAATTGCTTGTAAACCACTAGGAAAGAAGAATAAAAAGAAATATACTTCTAAATCCTATAATCATGATTGTTAATGCGCTTCTATCAATATCATAAACCCTAGGAAAGACTATAGGTCTTCTTAATTTCATAATCATGCAGTCCACACTTTGACCAAACTGATTATTGATCAAGCATGGATAATTAGTACTGACCACTAGCAGATGCAGTGTCACATCATTTCACTGTCTAATATTTCCTGTCTAATATTATTTGATGTTCTTGTTAGTCCGATTAGTTCATGCATCCGTCAGTTACTTCATCCCTCCACGTTAATCACACATCCATTTTGGTAACTTCCACTCATAACCTAATCACCTAACCCCTCTATATATTTTTTATTCAATTTTTATTCTAATCAGTTGTATATATTTTTTATTCAATTCATTCTATTTTTATTCGCTTTCTATATTCTTTATTCTGCCGGCGGCCTCTGCAGACATGACCTTTGAAAATGACCTATCAGTCCACAGATCCAGCAAACCTGTCTTTGTTCCCTCGGTTGTGGGACCCTGTGGGCCCCCCGCCTGTAATCGGATGGCCCTGGGTTCATCGGGCCCAGAGTCTGTCCTTGCTCTCTGCCATTATCTCCATGGCTTTCACCTCTGACAGTCCATTCCTGGTTTCGCCCCCCTTGAGCCTGATCTGGGGAGAAAACCACATACCTATTTTGTTCAGCCACCGTCCTTTGAGCCTGCTGTTGGGAGGGGTCTGGAAATTCGCCCCGCCCGAGGCTCTCAGCACCCTGTCGAGGCCCCGCTCCCTGTCCGGGCAACGGGGCACAGGGCATTGCTTGATCACGGCGGCCTAATTCCGACGCCCGAAGCATGACCTCAATCACTGTACCATCTAGCAGTTAAGGCTGAGCCCGAACGTTCGAACGTTCGAACGTTCGTTCGTTAAGCTGACATTCGGACTTTAATTAATGGGTTCGAACATTCGGTGAAAAAAAATAAAGCAGGCGCAACGACGGTGAGGCGATGTGAAGCGGCGCGTCCCCCGAGTCGCTCGGCTCAACCAGTATGGTCTCTGCCGGGCTGTTGCTGGATACTCAACCAGAGCTCTAGTCTCAACCAATGCAATAGAACAATTTTGATTGAATGACAGGCGATTCTGCCAATTACGTCACACCGCTTGCACCCGCCTCTGCTGTTACCACCAATCGGCAAGCGTTTATTATTTGTTTCTACTTCCGGCAATGCCGCCATTGATCTGCTTGCGAGAAGCATTAACGTAGCGTTAGCTCCCCGCCGAGGAAGTAAAAGTCGTAACAAGGTTTCCATAGGTGAACCTGCGGAAGGATCATTAATGAATACCAGCCTTTTTCGGCCACGGAGCGCGAGCTTCATGGCGGGAGGTGGTTGCGTTGGAAACAACTCTGGCCGAGGCGGCAGGCGTGTTGGGAGCCCGGCGGGACCCCCGCGCCGGTGTCTCTCTGTCTCTCTGCCGTCCCCCGTTCCGAGGTAGACGGTGGAAGGAGCCGAGGCGCGCGCCTCTCTCCTTCCCGTCGACCAAGAGTGAATACCTGTTATTGAGCGTGTAACACTAACTACATAACGTTAATGCCACAAAACGAATGCCTTTGTTTATCTAGCGCGGTGTGCAAGGGCTATTGTTTATAGTAGCTTGTGTGCTTTGTTTAATTACATGTTTACATGAACAGCCACCACTGTAAACAACATGTTTTTTCACCAATAGATTATGCAATGCCGCCCTCCGTAGGATCTATAATACAAAAAAAAAAAAATTATATAAAAAAAAAAAAATTAATTAAAAATACAAAAAACGAACGTTCGAACGTTCGTTCGATAAACCCTGGCGAACGTTCAAACCCTAAAAACAGGGTTCGGGCTCAGCCTTACTAGCAGTACATTCTTTCTCGCCAGTTCTTGCTCCAGTCTCTGCGTCTCGTGTGCGGCTTGACCAATCTCCAGCTGTGTCTTCATCAGGACTCGATGAACTGCCTCATGTCGTTCGAACGCTGCTATAAACGCTCTCTGTTGTCTATAGGTCGACGCCTCTTCCCCCATCCCAGCGCTGGCGGTCTGATGTCCCATCTCTGGGCCCCGCCTCCCCTCTTGGCTCTGGTACTGAGGAGGTCCTGGACAGGGGGAGCTTGCGGGCTGTGGACACTGTTCTTGATACCGACCTTGGTTTTTCCCGTATCCACCTCTTCTGTTCCCCCATCAAGGGCCTCCTCCTCTGGATTGATAGTCCTGATCACAGTCTCTAGATGTATGTCCGAAATTCCCGCAAGTTCAACACACAATTGACCGCGCTTTGGATCCATTCGCGCTCCCTCTTCTGTTTCCACCTTGTCCCCGTGACTGCCAAGGTGTTTCCCTTGGATTTTGTTGTTGTTCTGGCGCAGGACCCCCCTGTGTCCCCAACTGGGCCCGTCTCTGGTCATTTGGTTCCCCGTTGGAGCCCGTCTCCCCTCTTGGCTGTGCGGACTGGACTAGGGCTTGGAGGTATTCCACTACCTGTCCTGCCTCGGTTGGCTGTTGTTCTTGAGGGAGGCACGTCCTCCGCTCTTCCTCCACCCTGGCCCTCGCTGACTGGCTCCTCGTCATCGGGCCACGCCTCTCAGTTTGGTACTGATGGTGGGGGTGGGGGAAACCTAGGCAAGGGACACTGGTGGGCTGTAGAAACTGTTCATGTATTATCTCATACCTGCTGTCGGTCTCTATTCCAGCCGTACGGCCAGAGTCAACTCCCTGGGACTGCTGCAACCACATCGCTCTCCTCAGTTGCTTTCTTTGTCTCTTGGTTAAATGGCAGTCACCTGCAATGGACACTTCAGCGTGTATCGGCTCTGGTAAAACAGTTGTCTCTGGTTCTCTCTCCTCAAAGACCCCCTGTGTCGGAGTTAAAGACATTAGTTCCAGTCCCTCCGTCACGCTCGTCTCAGGAGGGGAGTCAGTCACATTCAAATCAATCAGGTTAACGTCACTGTTCAATTCGGTCAATGAAATGTCTGCAGAAGTTATCGGCATTTCCCCACTACCGGCATTATTTCTTTTCATCGCATTTCGTAATCTCTTTTTCTGTTTTTTGATTTTGGTACGCATTCTATACCGGCCTCCTTTCCTATACTTAAATACAAGGTTTTGTAAAGGCCTGAATATCTTTGGCCATTGTTTCTTCACTTTTATTGTGAGATTTCCAGTCGTTGAAATAGACAGATTGTCTACCCTTGCTATGGTTATTGCATCTAAACCTTCAGTTGCTCCAATCTGTGTATTTGCCATTCTCACTATTTTCAAACACTCGTTATATCACCGTTTGGGAAAAACCCGTTTCTCTGTACTATTTTTACAAACTTGAGTTAATATCACTCACACTCGCAGACTTATTTGGTGCAGACAGGAATTGACAAAACGCTTAGTTATACTACACCCAGACTTTAACAGTCAATTTGATCCCCCGTTGGAGTTTGGAATTGTCAGCACTGCCTCTGTCCGCCCTCGAGCAGCTGTGAAGAAAGAAATAAAAAAACCTACACTTAATTATCAGTGGCATTTCCCTTTCACAATCCATCATTATCTTTAAGCATGGAATGTCGGGCATCTTCTATACTAATATCACTTTAGAGAGCGTTAGTGCAATTTTCTTTCGAATTTTAACGACACAGCCTTCCAATCCCATCACATGACTCTGGGGAACACTATTTCGCATCAGCCTCTTCCGTCTGGAGGGAGGGAGGGAGAGAGAGAGAGAGAGGGGGGGGGTAGGTGGTGAGAGAGGGGGGGTAGGTGTAGGAGGGAGGGAAAGTGAGAAAGAGGGGGGTTGAGGAAGGGAGGGAAAGCAAGAGAGGAAGAGAGAGGGGGGGGTAGGTGTAGGAGGGAGGGAAAGAGAGAGAGAGGGGGGTTGAGGAAGGGAGGGAAAGCAAGAGAGGGAGGGAGAGAGAGAGAGAGAGAGGGGGGGGTAGGTGGTAAGAGAGAGGGGGGGGTAGGTGTAGGAGGGAGGGAAAGAGAGAGAGAGAGGGGGGTTGAGGAAGGGAGGGAAAGCAAGAGAGGGAGGGAGAGAGAGAGAGAGAGGGGGGGAGGGGGGGGGGTCCTAAAAGAGGGACATATCAACACGTCCGTGGCTTCCAAAACGTCACCACTGCCCATTAATCTAACCATACCGCCAACGTAATAAAGCCACGAACGACATAAACAAACTGCACCAGCTAAACACCTCCTGTATCTACCCCAGGACGGGAGTCCAAATCATGCCTCCACCGCCCCCTAGCACAGTTCCAACCACATCGCTTTGAAAAAATGAACCCCTTACAATGGTTACCCCTTGCCCCATCTAAAATGGCGACCACGGCGCTCCACCTAAGATGGCCGCGCACCACGAGACTTCCCAAGAATCCCCTCATGCCACGTCGACAGCAGGACGGGAGCCCCAGGCATGAATCTGGCGCCACCTAGTGGACTTTTAACCACATACCACCCATTCTGCTCGCTCGCTTCACACACCACACATATCGTCCTTTCAAACCCGTGCGCATGCGCGAATCTCTCATACGGCCTATCAATTCAGTTTAACCATAAGTACATTATTAACTTTCATACCGCGGCCCACACCACGCACTCAACATCAATACTAACATTAGTCAATACCGCAATTCACACGACGCATTCAACATCAATGATAATTCAGTTACACTGTAATACCATCCCATTCACAACATACAGTATTGAATAACCCTAGTAACATATTAGCACGCAGCCAGCCAGTCGCTAGCCACGACTAGCGGGCCATATAGCATGTAGCTAGTTAGCCGCTTAGCTCCGACTAGCGGCCTACTACACACCTAATAGCCGACGAGCCACGACGAGCGGTCTATTATGTCGAAGCAACTGTAATCCCAATATAAGCGCTAGTGTACAGATTTAATCAACAAAATAAAAACATTACAACATACATTGGTCGGCTCAAACACTAGCTTGACCCCACCGCCATTGTTTTTAGCAGTGCACCGGACGACTTCCGGGTCAAACTTTCCACTCCATTCGATCCCTTATTTTATTAATCAATGAACAAAACAACAATAATTCCTTATGTTATGTCAGTCATTCCTAACCTCTAACAAACATCCAAACATACATACTATTGCAACACATAACCTCAGATAAATTTCAAACATCCATTCAGATTTTGATCTCATGCTATTGTTATCAGAGCTCCCGCGCGGCCATCTTTAAAGATTTACATTTTATGTAAAAAATTTTAATAGCTTCCGCGCGTCTATTAAAACCGAGATTAAGAGCAATAGTTCACTTTAATTGTACCGAATGTTTAGATTACAAACCGCACATTGAAACGAATTGTTATCAAGTACTTTTTTATTCACCGATGCCGCGACGAAACATGTACCGAAATATGGCCCAGAGTTAGGGATGCTCGATATTGGCTTTTTTACCGATACCGATATTCCGATATTGTCCAACTCTTAATTTCGATACCGATACCGATACCGATATCAACCGATACCGATATATGCAGGGTTTCCCCCAAAAAAAACTGAATAATTTCAGGTAACTAATAATTTCACTGGATGCATTCAAAAGGCTTTCTAAATGTAAGCATTATCTGTGCAAAATATGATAATTAAAAAAGTTAAAATTAACATTACATATCTCTTGTTGTTGAATTAAACCAACATGCATACTTTTGACAATAAATAAAATAAGAATTGGTTCTTACTTGCTTGCCTGGGTAAATAAAGGTTAAATAAATGTAAAAAAAAAAAAAAAAAAATTGTTATTGTTTTTTTTTTTTTTTTTACCGATACCGATATTTGCCGATATCACATTTTACTGCCGATATCGGCCGATAATATCGGTCGGCCGATAATATCGGACATCCCTACCCAGAGTCTACACGTTCTAAAACGGATTTCCGCCGACTATCGTTTTCTGTAATCCACAAATCTCCATTTGTAGACAAACCTAGCCAGCCTCTCCCTAATCCATTTGACCGACCCCCAACACGGATCGATCTCCATTTAGTTCGGCTGATATCGTCCAGAGAGCTCACCCCCGTTGATTTGAAACGGTGAGCGGCTGCCTCGGCACAATACTTTCAAAAACCTCCGTGATAGCTCCGGTGAGGCCACCCTTTGCATATTACGTCCACGTTAATCATCTCGCGACCCGTAACTCCCATTATCATATCGACGCCCTTCATACTCACATCTTCTAATTACGTGACCCGAACAATGTTGGAATTATAGTATTAACGACACCACGATCCCGCCGATGGTTCAGATCCCCGCTTGTCGCCGTTTGAGAGACGGCGCCAAGCTGAGATCTGCTTCACCCCGCAAGCGTAGACCCACAACCCACCCATTTGTTCAGACACGAAAAAATTACCACACCTCATCTGTGCACGTTCCCGGGAAAAACGACTTAGGTCTGTCCATTAACCGGGATACACCCCATCGGACCTTCTTGACACCAGACTACCGAGACCACGATTCAATGGTCATTTCATTCTGATGCAGCCCGACACTTCAATTCGCGAGAAGCGTACTAAAAACACCCCCGCTGGCCGATTGAACTAATCAATATGATAACAGTGTTACGCACCCCAACGCCTCACTTATAACCCTCCCCGAGAGACATAATTGAGGTAAACTCTTCTGTCAACCCCAGTTCGAACAGAGCGTCCGTCGTGTTTTGCCATCACGACTTGTATCCACTCACCTATTTTCAGGTTTCTGATGTGTCGAATTTTTCCGGCAGCTGATCGATCCCGATGTCCAGTGTGGCCGTAAAAAAATCAAAATCAAGGACGCTTCACGTTCAGGGGTAACGGCACCAATTTGAAGTCACAAAGGGTCTATATTCTGTTCTGATGGATCAGAACAAACCTACTCTGCATTGTGAATTGCATCCCTTAAAAGCCCTATGTACTTTCAAAAGACCATAACTCTGGTCTTGTTTCACGGCGGCTATGCAGGAGAAAAAGAGGAGAAATTGTACCAGCATCTGTTTTAATTCAAAGTTAAAAGTGTAATCACAATGGTTCTGGTTCAATTAAAATAACGAATGCTATAGTCGGATCACTAGACACTATGCCGTCTGCGATCCAAAATAGACTAAAAAAAGTAGATTAAAGAATGGTAATTGTTGAGTTGTCTTTGTTCTCTGTTGATAACAAAGAGGATTCTGTTCTCGTTCCAAAAGCTTGTTCTCCTTGTTCTCCTCTGCTCGCGCCGTCCTCTGTGTGAAAAGGTGGGAGGTGTGTTCCTGTGTTGGTTCCATTTTCAGTGTGTCTCCACAGTCACACACCCCCCTTTTTATCAATGTGCCGGGAGTGTCTGCGTGATGTCACAGGAGTGACGTCAAGCAGATGTTTTCCTCCAATCACGGCCTCTCTAAGTTTGAATTTGAAATAGAAGGTTGTCCTCAGTAGTCCAATTCTCTCTCCTTTGTTTCAACTCAGAGAAATAGATACCGTCTAAACTAACTTAATACTTTGGTTATTAAACCCAAGATATATATATTCGAATTGAGATTGATTTCATAAACACAGAGATATCATTTTTGAATAGTTTCTCTTGATGCTAAATGAGAATCACAGTAGTTTTATCATTAAGCTCACTTCTATAGTTTTCTAATCATCTTCTTTTAACTTAAATCAATATCTATTTTATACAGTTATTATTCAGCACTTTTAGTATTTTCCAATGTAGTTTCAGAAGTGGCTTAATTTCCCTCTGTGATTATTACTCATAAACATTGCATTTTTCATATCATTAGATACAGAATTATTACCACAATATAACAGGATCATTTGCAGTTCATTTTAAGCTAATTTAGGTATAGAAACAGACATTTGAAAGTGTACCTGAGTTACTGAGATACTGAATCCTAGTCCCTCCTACGGCAGCTGTCCCCACATGTCGTGCCACAGGGCCAGTTTAACAGATAACACAGGATATGTGACTCTTGATCTATTGTCTGCAGCTGCCAACAGTTGTATGCAAATCTACCTCCTGTTGTGAGCCCAAGTCTCTGTAGACACACACAATCTCTGAGCTAAGTCACTCCAGTCAAATCAGGTTTAAACTATATTTGATTGCCAATTGTTACACTTTGACTGTTTCTATAAGACTAGAACACATGATTTTGATTAGTTACTGAATTCCTTAACCCAAGGTAACAGACATCCTTTTCTCTTATCTATTTGAACACCAGTTTCAGGCAGAATGCAGATCTATGGTTACCAAATGATACTGCACAGGCATTTAGGAATGGAATGCAACCCATCACACAGACAGCAGGTCAGTGTGTGAGACTCAGACAGCAGATCAGTGTGTGAGACTCAGACAGCAGGTCAGTGTGTGAGACTCAGAGAGCAGGTCAGTGTGTGAGACTCAGAGAGCAGGTCAGTGTGTGAGACTCAGACAGAAGGTCAGTGTGTGTGAGACTCAGAGAACAGGTCAGTGTGTGAGACTCAGACAGCAGGTCAGTGTGTGAGACTCAGAAAGCAGGTCAGTGTGTGTGACTCAGACAGCAGGTCAGTGTGTGTAACTCAGACAGCAGGTCAGTGTGTGAGACTCAGACAGCAGGTCAGTGTGTGTGTGTGTGTGTGAGACTCAGACAGCAGGTCATTGTGTGAGACTCACAGACAGCGGGGCAGTGGAGCGTCGGCTGTCCACGATGGGGGGTGTCGGGGTGTAGTGGGGCGCGCCGTGTCTGCTCTGCAGGGCGGGGATGGGTGGAGAGGGCTCCCTGTGCACCTGGGGACATACAACAGTCTGCTGGGTGGCAGCATGCACATTGCACAGGGTTTAGGGATGGGCACTTAAAAAAGAAAATCACAGGGAGCTCCAGTAGCTCACCATGTACCTCGACGCAAAAGCGTCGGGGAATACCGTGCTGCGTCACGGATCTGGTTGACTCCGAGTTCGATTCCCGGACCCGCCGTCATTTGCCGAATGTCTTCCCCTGTTCTCCCTCCCGTTTCACCCTGCATCTGTCGGTCATGCTTGACCAGAAAAAGCGATAAACGCTAAAAAATAAAGTAAAAAAAAAAAAAAAACACAGACTTGAGTAACTACATTTTTATGATTAAATAGAGTCCCTGAACGGAAACTAATCTCTTCTATGGATGCCTCAACACAGCCTCTAAAACAGTGGTCCCCAAACTACGGCCTGCCTCCACATTTGGCCCGGCCCCCTAGAGCCCCGGAGTTTTAAAAAAATAAAAATTAAATATTATGTGTGTGATTGACTGTGACATATTTGGTCACAGTCAAATATGTATATTGTTAAGACATTATTGTTATGTTACTTACATCATTTCTGTCATTCAGTGGTGGCGATAGTGCGCGCTGCTGTGCATCTACCTCTACGGGCACTGTTTGTGTGCTTTTAGCAGGTGTATTTGCCAACACCTGCAGAATAAACAAAAAAAAGAGAGAGAGACACCATTAGAACACATTAGGTTTAGGTTTACTTTATTTATTTGATCAAGGGGGACCAGCGTACATTAATAAAACATTAATGCACCAGTGTTCCATTCCCATTATTGATTGTAAATTGTATTTCAGATTGCATAATGGGTACAATACAGTACGGCTCAATACACACAATTGTTAAGGGGATGCAGACCAGAGAAAGACTTTCGTCTTGTTTACATCAGGGTCCCCCATTTTCAATTCATCATTATTAGTCAGGATGATTGCAATGAGTTTGTACATGTTATTTGTATAATAACATGATTATGTCTTGCTGATGGACCACGATTATTTTCAAGAGAAACAAACAGGCAAAATAAATAGCCTAGCTAGCTTAGTCAATCTGGACAAATACATTAGGCCTATACAGCACACTATCTGTACGGCGCCGTTTTGGTCGATTTGGAAGAGTTGAAAATCTGCTAAAATGCTGTTACTTGCCGTTGCCTTCCTGTTTCGTGGTGGAGTCGTCACTGCTGCTGGTTTAGCTCTAGGCGCCGGCGACAGTTTAGCAAAACTTAGTTTGCTTTGCTGTAGCTTTCTCCTCTTTGGCGACGGTGCCATCCTCGTTGTTGTTGCATGCAGCCACTCCAGCCAGGTTGCATGCAGCCAGGTAGGACGCGTGTATAGGCAGTGTGGTGTATGTGATGACGACGCGTCATCATGACGTATTGAACACACACCTCGGCTCGGCTGACGACCGTCACCCGACACCCGAGCAGCCAATATGCAAAGACGAGTACTGTGTAGTAGCGAGTCACAGTGCTGGCCGCGCAGTTGCCGCGGTTTGGGGGGAAAAACATGGGGGGGACAAATACTGCATTCTGAAATCATGCAGGGGACATTTTCCGGGGACCCCCCCGTAAGTTACGCCCCTGGACGGTACCCATACTTTCACTTAAGTATAATTTCTGGGTACTTTTTACACCCCTGCGGCTCACTCCCTGGACAGTCTGAAAATACCCGCTCCTGGCTTGTTTTTTCTTTTCTCCACCCCCATAATATTGTTCATTTTCTGCCTACAGTGAAACATGATAGCAGCTATCTGTTAGTTAAAGCTGTTGACAGAAAGTGCACTGACTTGTGTGCTGTTTGGGAACAGTTGACAATGTTTATGTAAAGCATGGATTGTCTGTAAACTTTATGCATTGTTGTCACTTGCCATATCTTGCTATGCTCGCTCATGCCTGTATTTTTTATGTCCGTTCTATTTTATAATTTTAATTTAATTTTATTTAATTTTTATTTTACTATTTTTAAACTGAATCATTTTAAACTATTTTTACTATTTGTGTTACTGAAAACTGTAAGCGGAGAGCCTATTGGGATGCTAGATCCTAATGTGAAACACTGTGATTCTACCTGTCTATCTTTTTATGCTCGCTTATGCCTGTATTTTTTACTGTTGTGAAGCACTTTGAACTGCAACCTCTGTATGAAAAGTGCTATACAAATAAAGTTATTATTATTATTATTAAAGCTCACCTGAATATGTGTTCTCAAGTTAATGCTGGCTGTGTGGGAAGTTGAGACTTGAGAGCAGCTTCGTTTTTGGCTGACACAATAAACACCTAAACACATATGTTTTAGGCGTTTTTTCAGTCAAACTCATAAATGTTTCCAGATAGGGCCATGGAGAGGCATTGTTGTTATTGACATCATCTTCATCAATGCCATCAGCCCTGGAAACATCGAATCCCTATGCCATTTCGCACGGACTGGTTCATTCATTCATTCAGTGGTCTGTGTTTTTATTTTTTTTACTTCCTGATTTGCGGAGCTGGAGTGGCATGTCCCGTCCTATCCTGCCTCTGATTGGCCTACCCGTAATGTTTTGGCCTAACCTTACCCAATCGTGAGTCGTCATACTCATATCTAAACCAACCAACCAATCATAGTGGGTTTTCTACGGGGAGTTATTTTTTTCACAAATCTTTATTTAGTCTGTTTCTCCGGACAGTAGCGTGTAGCGTTTTGGTCACGCTACGTCACTACTTGATTCTAAAAATAGCTGCACTACAGAGAGCACTACTTGGTTCAAAAGTAGCGACGCTACCATCACGCTACTGAGAAATGTAGTTAAGCTATGTAGCGTCGCTACTTGTAGCTAGCTACTGCCCATCACTGCAGGTGTAGAACACTGGTATTCTGACGTGACGACCCTTCCTCCTTTTATATTCTCCTTGGTATAGGACGCAGGTATTCTGATGTGATGACCCTTCCTTCTTTTATAGTTTCCTTGTTATAGAACGTAAGGTTATCCTATAACCCTAGTTATACGATACTGGCTGAGCATCTCGCTCTGCCTTCTGAGATAACCCATTATCTCTAGCACCTAGTGTGCTCCGGGAAACAAAACAAATGCACCCACTTGCACGTGACCACGCCACTCCCATGCGTCCCCTATATTACACAGGAAATGGTCACGCCTCACCCTTCCCAGTTCGATTTCCATAAGCGGAAAACATCCAAGGGACCTCAGGGCGCTAAGAGCGAGAGGCTCAGCCAGTATCATATAACTAGGGTTATAGGATAACCTTACGTTATATATCAACTGGCCTCGCGTCTCGCTCTGCCTTCTGAGATAAGGGCAGAGCGGACGCGTGGCCCGACAAATGCACCCCCTGAGGGCCCGTAAGCCCCAGCCAGGGAGGAGGAGAGTCCCGTCCACCCGCCCGTCCTAACGAAGGGGGGGAGGCAGTCAACTCCACCAAAGTGCGAAAAAGGGGGGGAAACCAGGCACCCCTGAACGCACAGCGCAAGCGGGACCACGTGTGACACAGCACCCCGCGGTCCACACCCACACACTCCTGCTAGCCCACCTGATGGCGGGATGCAGGAGAGGTCCCGGACCACAGGACCGCCTGGGAGACAGAACCCCTGTCCAGCCAACGTGTAGCAAAGGGCAATGCCCTCGCACAACCAATGTGACTGCTTGGACAGCGCCTCACCTGCGCGAGGGCCACTGTAACAAACAAACAGTTGATCGGAGGCCCTGAAACCCTGCGTGCGACTAAGTTAAACCTTCAGTGCACGGACAGGACACGACAGGTGCAGGCTCGACTCCAACCCACTAGCGTGAGGAGGAGGATGAAACGCCTGAATCACAATATCCCTGGAGCGAAAAGAGCTCCCGATATTCTTTGGCACGAAGACTGGATTAGGCCTCAGAGTCGCCCCGCTATCGGCCCGAATAGACAGGCACTCAGGCCGCACCGAGAGAGCACAAAGCTCACCCACGCGTTTAGCGGAGGTGATGGCCAAAAGGAACGCGGTCTTAAAAGACAGCCGATCCAACAGCACCTGCTCAAGAGGCTCAAATGGGGCCTCCGACAACCGACCCAGGACCAGTTGGAGGTCCCAACTCAAAGACAGAGAACGCTCCACAGGCTTGAGACGCCGAGTGCAAAGCAGGAAACGTTTCACTAGAGGGTGGCTGAACAGCGTACCGCCCTCAAGGCCCACGTGACAGGAGGATATAGCCGCGGCGTATACCCTCACCGTCGAGGCCGACAGCCTATCCAGGATAGACTGGAGGAAGGAAAGAACCGAGTCCAGGGGGCAAGACACTGGGTCCAGGCCCCCAACCTCACACCACTCTTGAAAGATACGCCACTTCCCAGCGTAAACCGCGGTAGTGGATGGAGCGCACACGTTCCGGATGGTGTTAACCACAGTAGGGTTCAGACACATCTCCTCCAGATTCACCCTTTCAGCAGCCAAACCATCAATGGCTGCCCCAGAACAGGACGCAGAAACATTGTCCCGTGAGCCTGGGAGAGGGCCTGCGACGACTCTGGAACAGGCCACGCCGGGGCCACCAAGAGCTGAATCAGGGCCGGGAACCACACAGCCGTGGCCCGGTCCGGCGCGACCAGGATCAAAGTCCTGCGCTCCTGACGCACCCGCTCCAACAGCTGAGCTATCAGGTGTATGGGGGGAACGTGCACAGAATCCCGGGCGGCCACGGATACATCGAGAAGGCATCCACTCCCAAAGGGGGGTTGTCCTTCCGACTGACCGAGAACCACAAGGGGCACCGGTGGGCCTGTCTGCTCGCAAACAGGTCCACCGCGGCCTTCACGAATTGGTCCCAGACCTGTCTGACTATGTCTGGATGCAGTCCCCACTCGTCGGGGTGAGGACCGCACCGCGACATCACATCTGCACCCACATTCTCCCTGCCTGGGATGTGGAGGGCCCTCAGGCTGCCCAGATTGAGAGACGCCCATAGCCAGAGCTCGACCGCCACCCGGTGCAGACGGGGGGAGCGTACTCCCCCCTGTCTGTTGATATACGACGCTGCCGTCGTGTTGTCCGTCCTGATCAAAACATGCATGTCCACCACAAGGCGGCCCAGCCGCTTGAGGTCCAGAAGGACTGCCTTCAATTCCAACACATTGATATGTAGAGCAGACCGGGCAGCATGGTACTGCCATCTGCCCCCTACTATGCGGGCCCGACACGTCTCCCCCATCCCGTGAGGGAGGCGTTGGTGAAGACCGTGACGTGTGATAGCCTGCTGCCCATGGGGACCCCGCTGGTGAGGGCACCAGGCCTCCGCTAGTGGTCGAGATCCCCCAGTACTGACAGGGGACCCTTCAGTCGCTTCCACTTGTCTCTCACCGGGTCTATTTTCATCCTGGAAAACCACCTCTGTATCCTCCTCATGAAGAGGAGGCAAAGAGGGACCACAGAGTGAGCAGATGCCATCATACCGCACAGGCGCATCACGGACAGCGCCGTAACCGCCCTGCCAGGACGGAACCTCCTGAGCACGCAGAGAATATCCTCTCGTCGCTGGTCTGAGAGGGTTGCCCTCATGGGCCTTGAGCTCAAAACCAAGCCCAAGTACTCCACCTGTTGACTGGGAAGAGGAGTACTCTTCTCCCAGTTCACAGCAAAACCAGTTGAACTTCTCTGCTCACATCGCAGCGACAACCAGAACCTGCATATTCCTCCTGAGCAACGTCAGAAGGATCCGCCCCTTCCTGACAAAAGAAGCCACCCAACTCCTTGTCCAATCAACAGTCATCTCCCGCCTCGACTACTGCAACGCACTGCTCGCTGGCCTCCCGGCCACTGCCACCAAGCCTCTTCAACTCATTCAGAACGCAGCTGCCCGCCTGATCTCAAACCTACCGAAGTCGGCCCATGTCACCCCACTTCTTAGGGACCTGCACTGGCTCCCCACTGCTGCACGTATCCGATTCAAGGCCCTCGACCTAGCATACCGTGCGGCAAAGGGAACTGCTCCCGCTTACCTCCGGTCAATGGTCTCTAACTACACAGTACACACCCTCAAGACCCCTACGCTCTGCATCTTCTGGCCGCCTCAGACCTACTCCTATCCAAGCCCCGGGAGGGTCATCAAAGAGAAGCCGCCTATTCTCAGTCCTTGCCCGACAATGGTGGAATGAACTACCCACCCCAGTTAGGAAATCCGTCCAATCTTCCGCTGTCGACTAAAGACGCACTTCTTCAACCATTATCTGAAATAATAATTACAAAGAATAAAAATAATAATAATAATAACTCTAACCCTAACTAACCTTACTGTCATGCACTTGTCCTAATAAACTAACCTACACTGTAACACGCAACACTTTGATGAACATTCTTACTCAGCTGATAGAGTTGTACCCTTCCTGATGACTTGTCATACAGAACTTGTAAGTCGCTTTGGATAAAAGCATCAGCTAAATGACTAAATGTAAATGTAATGTAAAACCCAGACTGGTGAGGAATTCCACCACCAGCCGGGTATGAGACCTGGCGACCTCCTCTGACCGGCTGAGGACCAGAATGTCGTCGAGGTAGAATAAGATTCGTATCCCCTGACGACGCAGAGGGCCCAGCGCGGTCTCCACGCACTTGGTGAAAGTGCGAGGAGCCAGAGAGTAGCCGAACGGCAGCCTCTGGTACTCGTACGCTACGCCCTCAAACAGGAAGCGTAGGAATGTCCTGTGAGGAGGGAAGATCGGGATGTTAAAATACGCATCCTTCAGGTCTATGGAGGTGAACCAGTCTCCCACTCTTTGACGGTCAACATTCTGAACCTTCTCGCCACAATCATACGATTGAACACGGACAGGTCCAGTATAGGTCTGACACCTCCCGATTTCTTGGGCACCAGAAAATAGCGGGAGTAAACGCCACGCATCGCGTCCTCCCTTGGGACCATGAAGATGGCCTGCTTTGCCAACAGAGATCGGATCTCGTCGGCCAGAGCTGTCACTGCCGCGGACCCTGACAAGAGGGTCTGTACCAAACCCAAAAACGGAGGGTAGGGTTGTGTAAACTGTAACACAAGCCCCTCCCTCAGCATTCTCTCCATCCACCTCGACATATGGCACTCCTGTAGCCATACGTGATGATAATCCCAAAGCACACCGCAGCCAACTGGCCAGGAACCGTAGATAGGAGGCCCGGTCCCTCCCGCTGTGTGTTGCCAACCCTGGACTCGCCAACCGCGCGAGCAGGTTGACTCTGCCAACTAGGGTTCCCCATCTGACAAATTTTTTTAGATACAGGGAACCCTGCTCCGTCGACAGACACAACACCAAGCTCACCAAACACAGATGCAGGACGTGTGGTGTGGGAGCCGCTTGACAGCACAGCATTCTCATAGACAGACCCAAGCCTAGCTAGCAACTGGGTGTCAGCCCCTGTCTCCATGAGAAGCGAAATGTGGGGCCGCTTGCTCTTTACTGGAAGAACGCGGCCCGCAGCCAAAGGGAACAAATCAGAACCCTGTGTCCCGTAGTGTAGCGGGGGGGGGGAGTAACCGGAGAGCGTGCTAGACACAGCTAGACGTCGATGGTATTTTAGGGCGTGCTCATCTAATGTAGCCGATCCCTCGGCCGCCGAGGCTGTCGGCCTTGTGATCACCTGTTTTCTTTGTGCCCAGGGTATCTCAGGCGGGGGAAACATGGCCGCTGGCCGGGGGCCTCGCCACAGCCGCTGGCGAGGCCGTCCTATCACCTCCGGCTGCGTGGTGTGGGGCGGTGTGGAGCCCAACATTGTGTAATTTCTCCTTCTCCTTCATAACAATCTCCAATTCCGAAGTGCATCTAGTTGCTTCCGTGTTGGAAACGAATGAGGAAGGGTGAGGCGTGACCACTTCCGGTGTAATATAGGGGACGAATGGGAGTGGCGTGGTCACGTGCAAGTGGGTGCATTTGTTTTGTTTCCCGGAGCACACTAGGTGCTAGAGATAATGGGTTATCTCAGAAGGCAGAGCGAGACGCGAGGCCAGTTGATATATAATGCTGGTATTCTGACGTGATGACCCTTCCGTCTTTTATAGTTTCCTTGGTATAGAACGCTGGTATTCTGACGTGATGACCCTTCCTTCTTTTATAGTCTCCTTGTTATAGAACGCTGGTATTCTGTCGTGATGACCCTTCCTTCTTTTATAGTCTCCTTGTTATAGAACGCTGGTATTCTGACGTGATGACCCTTCCTTCTTTTATAGTCTCCTTGTTATAGAACGCTGGTATTCTGACGTGATGACCCTTCCTTCTTTTATAGTCCTGTAATTTCCTGTGGTCCATACGTACTTTATTTACATATTTTAAGCGAGATCTGGCTGCACAAAGATATACATTTACATTTAGTCATTTAGCTGAACACTTTTATCCAAAGTGACTTACAGGTTCTGTACGACAAGCCATCAGGAAGGGCACACCTCTATAATGCTGAGTAACAATGTGCATCAAACAGTGCTGAAACTCGGGTGCTGCAGTGTTGAGTGCGTGGTAGTCGAGACATGTTAATATAGTTATAGGTAGGTATAGTAAACAAGGAAGATTATTTAGTGGAAGAGTGCATGATAGTAGAAGACGGTACGTATTTTTTTATTTTTCTTCTTTCATTTCAGATATAGCCAACAAATGAAAATACAATGGACCTGTCTCAAACCCCGCCCTCTTTTCTTGATCCTCCAATCACAACTGTCGCTTACCTCGGACAAACCAAGTTTGTCCGAGGTAAGCGACAGTTGTGATTGGAGGATCAAGAAAAGAGGGCGGGGTTTGAGACAGGTCCATTGCTACGGGCAGTTATTTTTAATAGTCACTCTGTAATTGTAAAAAAAAGAAAAGAAAACTGAGATGTATAGGCTTTGTCAAGTCAAGTCAAATGTATTTGTATAGCCCCAAATCACAACAAGTGGCCTCAACGGGCTTCACAGATCTATCACAATTAGGGATGCTCGATATTGGCTTTTTTACCGATACCGATATTCCGATATTGTCCAACTCCAATTTCCGATACCGATACCGATACCGATATCAACCGATACCGATATATGCAGGGTTTCCCCCCAAAAAAACGGAATAATTTCAGGTAACAAATAATTTCACTGGATGCATTCAAAAGGCTTTCTAAATGTAAGCATTATCTGTGCAAAATATGATCATTAAAAAAGTAAAAATGAACATTTTAAACCAACATGCATACTTTTGACAATAAATAAAATAAGAATTGGTTCTTACTTGCTTGCCTGGGTAAATAAAGGTTAAATAAATGTAAAAAAAAAAAAAAAAAAAAAAAAAATTGTTATTGTGTTTTTTTTTTTTTTTACCGATACCGATATTTTCCGATATCACATTTTACTGCCGATATCGGCCGATAATATCGGTCGGCCGATAATATCGGACATCCCTAATCACAATAGATCCACAATAAAAAAAACACCATAAAATCCACAGTTTTACAACACTCCCAGACTTTCCCCAATGAAGACTTGGGATCCCCCATCAGGGTGTCGGTGATATATAGTGTTGCTATGGATAATAGATGGATGGAGAATAGAACAAGCGAATAACTGGTATACAGTATATGCATACATACATGCGAGCACACCCACAACAGGTGGATGATACATGAATGAATGAATGAAAACTTTATTAACAGATTGCAGAATGGGTACAGTACGGCTCAATACACACAATTGTTAAGGGGATGCAGACCAGAGAAAGACGTTTGTCTTGTTTACATCAGGGTCCCCCATTTTCAATTCATAGTGAGATAGCACACACACACACACACACACACACACACACACACACACACACACACACACACACACACACACACACACACACACACACACACACACACACACACACACACACACATACACAAACACACACACACGCACACACACACACACAAACACACACACACACACACGCACACACACACACACACACACACATACACACACACACGCACACACACACACACACACACACATACACACACACACACACACACACACGCACACACATATACATGCACAAACACATACACACACACACACACACACACACACACACACACACACACACACACACACACACACACACCCTTTGGTCTGTGAGGATGTGATGTTGTGACCTCCTGGGGCCTGTTGTCATGGCGTCCGCCCGCCGAGGGGCGCTTGTTTCACAGCCTCGACATGAAGAACATGTCTGTAGGCTCCAGTTACACTCCGCCCCGTCCCCGTTAAGCCCGTCCCGCTAACCGGGACTCGGGAGGGAGGAGGACAACAGGACAGCCAGAGACTAGAGACAACAACCAGCCGAGTCTGATCATCTCACTGTGTAAGTTCATTATTTATTTATTTATTTGTTGCAAATGAAACGATTTTCTATCAATAAATGTAACGCGCGTGTTTTTTAATTCCCATTCCGAGCAAAACGGTCCGGTGTGGAGAAACGGGCGCAACATTCGCGACGCGCTTCTGAAGATGGGGGTTTCATATATAGGTTTAATTAAATATCCCCCCTTTCTAATGTAAAATATCCACATTGAAATATAAGTGGTCGCTTTGGATGTTTTATTTTCTGTAAAACTTTATATAATCCTAACTTTTGGTTGTGTGTGTGACTGTGTCTGGGCTGGGAGCCTGTTGCTTCAGGAGGAGGAGTCGCGTAAAGCGGATTGTCCCAAATAAACGTAGTGTTTATAAACAGATATTATATAGGAGTAGGCCTACTTTATTAATCCCGAGGGGAAATTCAGCACACAGATCATCGATCACAATAAACATTTAGGTAGTCATCAACAATAAGAATACACAGTCAAAGATATACATTCTAAAATATCTATATCTAAAATATACAGTAAGTACAGGAAGATACAAGGATGTATACAGTCCGGTGCAAACAAAAAAACTGCAGTGCAAAGAAATCGCATTGTTATTAAATATATATTCAAGGATAGGATTCATTAATAATAAAGACATAAAGACCTATACGATAATGCCAGGGACAGATGCTGCCTTACATTAATAACAAAGACATAAAGACATATAAGATAATGCCAGGGGACAGATGCTGTCTTACAATAATACATACCGGCCTATAAGATAATGCAGGATTCAGTTAATAACAAAGACATAAAGACCGATACGATAATGCAGGATTCATTAATAACAAAGACATAAAGACATATAAGATAATGCCAGGGACAGATGCTGTCTTACATTAATAACAAAGACATAAACGCCTATAAGATAATGCAGGATTCATTAATAACAAAGACATAAAGACCTATAAGATAATGCCAGGGACAGGCACACAAAAATAAGAATAAACAATAAAAAATCAGCTAAGACAGTCGATGGGGACCTGTTTGATTTGAATGAAGTCACAGGCAGCAAAAGCCACACAAACACAAACATACACGACATCACACTGTGTTTGAAGGCCAATGTGTCCCTGTTGTGTTTTGGCGATGATTAATAAGTGATTCAGAAGAGGTGGTTTACTGTTTCTCCCCCGTCAGGATGGTGAGCGTGATTATTGTGAGGAACGCGATGTGCAGCAGGAGTGAGTGCACTTTGTCAGAGCAGAGTGACAAATGATTTATCTGACTTTATTCATCGGAAAAACATCAGCCTGTTGATACTGAAGTCAAACCGCTTTTGTTCAGCAGAGCTTTAGCCTTTAAACTTTACCCAACGTATTGCATGATTTTACAAGTGATGGATGAATTAGCCTTTGTAACGAAGTGGCCGAGAGGCCAGACTGAGATTTGCACCAGATATTTAGCATGAATGAATGAATAAAAACTTTATTTAACAGATTGCAGAATGGGTACAATACAGTACGGCTCAATACACACAATTGTTAAGGGGATGCAGACCAGAGAAAGACATTTGTCTTGTTTACATCAGGGTCCCCCATTTTCAATTCATAGTGACATTTATGACATACACAAATTTGAAATTTATTTGAAGGATAAACCCCTTGAGATATGCTATCTCGTTTTCGAGGGGGTCCTTAACATAGGATACAAAACATACAATACAATACATAACAAAACAAAAAACAGGACAACAAATGCACTTATACACTGACAGACGCTCTCCCAAGCTCACCCCCACAATCCACACTGATTCCTCCCAAGAGGATCACCAATATATATATATGTTCCCTTATAAAACACATACAAAATTATAATTTGATCTGAAAACGACATGTAAGCCCTAACACAGTAAATCAATAACAGGTGCAAGTAGTCTGTAGATGAGTGAACAAAGATATCTTGAATAACCGGTAAGAAGTAAGAGATCTGAGTGAACTAGGCAGTTTGTTCCAATCAGCTGGTGCTTTATATTTAAAGGCAAGTCGACCGATAGCTTTGATGGTTCGAGGTATACTAAAGAAAGGAAGATCCGTGTGTCTTAAATTATAAGTTGAACTATATGGTGTTAAGAACTGCTTTAGATAGGGGGGATAATTAAAGTAAATACATTTGTAAACAAAAAGCAACCAATGAAAATGTCTTCTGAATTGGGGAGAAAGCCAGTTTAACAACTCAAACATAAGACAGTGATGGGTTCTATAAGGACACCTCAATATAAATCTGCAAACACTATTATAAGTAACATTTAAAGGACGGAGATTTGTTAGTGTGGTGTTTTGATAAACTATGTCTGCGTAATCCATTATTGGAAGTACCAGCTGTATAATGATTATTTTCCTAACCTGAAGAGAAAAACAGTTAATAGAACGATACAATATTCTCAGGCTACAATTTGTTTTCTTCATCACAGCATCAATGTGTGACTTGAAGGTGAGTTGAGAATCAAGCCAAAGACCCAGATACTTATATTCATCGACATTTTCAAGAGGAGCATCATCTAAAAACTTAATCGACAACTGATTTGATATTTGCACCAGATTTGATCTAGTACCAAACAGCATACTATAGGACTTCTTCTTATTTAATAAAAGTTTGTTAATAGATAACCATTTCTGGACAGCATCAAAATGAGTCTGTAAAGAGTACTGAATTTGTTGAATATCAGACTTAGAGGAATAAAACACTGTATCGTCAGCATACAATTGAGTAAGACAGTCTGATGGTATCAGGGTGAGATCATTAACAAATATAGAAAATAATAATGGTCCTAAAGATGAACCTTGAGGAACACCTTTATCCATAATAAAAAAATCAGACTGTTTACCATATGATACACACTGATGTCTCTGGTGGAGATAGGAATTGAACCAAAGTAAAGAATTATTAGAGACACCAATAGCACACAGTTTGTCAAGAAGAAGATAATGATCAACCAAATCAAAAGCCTTTGTGAGATCTATAAATATTGCACCAGTAACCATGTTATTGTCCATTGCTGAGTGAACATAATTGGTCAACTTCAGAAGGGCTGTAGTTGTGGAGTAGTTTGGCCTGAAACCAGATTGGCATCACAACATACATGACATCATGACATTTATGGCATAGGGACATACATGACATACAGGTATAGAGTACTGTTACATTTGTGACATATACGATATGCAAATATACAGTACTGTTACCCATAGATCCTAACAGAGATGATATACATATGATGGGGAGGAGACTGTACATTAGGAGGGGGTGGGTGGGTGGGAGAAAAAATATACATACGGTGGGGAGAGAATATATACATACGTGGGGAGGAGACTGTCTATTGGGGGGGGGGGGTTGACCTTTACATACATGACATCAGTTTCTAATTGCAGCCTCCCGTATGTGCTCTTTAAGAGCGGTTTTGGATGTGGGTAGGGATTCACATCTTTTTACGGTTGTGGGTAGGGCGTTCCACATTGTTGTGGCATAATTGCGAAATGTGTTTAGTCCCTTGTTTGTGCCGAATCTGGGTTGCACATGATTTGTTGGGCGTGGTATTCACTGACCTTTGGGAAGTATTTCGACATGTACATGGATACCTGTGTGGTGTAGTGTATCTTGTAGACCAGGCCCATTGCAAGTTGCTGTACTCTGTAGTCTACTCTAAGCCATCCTAGGTAGTCAAAGTGGGCAGGGGTGAGGTGGGTTCTAGGAGTAAGGTCAAGTAGTAGTCTGACCAGTTTGTTTTGTGATGTTTGTAATCTTGTTTTTAGCGCCTTTGAGGTGCTTTGGTACCAGAGGTGCAAGCATAGTCGTAGACTCGTAGTACCCTTGAATGAGTGCTCCTGCCAGAGTCTTCAGGGTATTCTTGTTTACCAGAGAGGAGATCCGGTACAATAATCTAGTTTGTTGGTTGACTTTTTTTATTACATTGGATGCCATTTTGTCACAGGAAAGATTTGCCTCTAGGATGGAACCCAGGTATGTAATTTCATCTTTCCTTGCGACAATATTGTCACCCACTGTAACTGAGAAGCCGTCGGCCTTGCTGAGTTTGTTATTTGAACCGAAGAGAATGGACTCTGTTTTACCCAGGTGTAATGATAGTTTGTTGTCAGCGAGCCAGGTGCAGATTCTGCCGAGTTCTGAGCTGAGGGTTTTTTCAACTTGTAACTTGTTCTTGTCAGAGACCAGCAGGGCTGAGTCGTCCGCGAACAAGAACAAGTTGCACGAGTCACAAGCTGACAACATGTCATTTGCATAAATTAGGAACAGTAGCGGTCCTAGTATGCTTCCTTGTGGAACACCACAGCTCACTGGGAGGGGGGGGGGGGAGAGTACCGTTTACCTCCACCATCTGTTCTCTCCCCTCCAGGTAGGATTGCATCCAGCTCACTGATATCACTGACTATCAAAACCAATTGCTTTTAGCTTGTCAATCAGAATGGAGTGATTGACAGTGTTGAATGCCTTTTGTAGGTCCAGCATGACCATGCCGCAGTATTTGCCCACGTCCACCTCTTGTTTGATGCATCATGTCCACAGTGTAGTTTCTAAAATATAGAGTAGGATATTACGACAGTGGCTCCAGAGGTAGAGCAGTCGTGTGGTAGTCGGAAGGTTCCCGGTTGTGTCCTTGAGCAAGACACTAAAACCCCTAATTGCTCCCGATGAGCAGGTCGGCACCTTGCATGGTCGCCTCCACCGTCGGTCTGAACGTGTGAGTGAATGGGTGAATGTGAGGAACAACAATTTTTAAAGCACTTTGGATAAAAGCTGTTTTATAAAAGCTATAAATGCACCATTTCTTCTATTTCTAATCTGTACGTCGGTTATATTGGCCTACATTCTTTGGACACCTACTGCTCTGCAAAATCTGTTCTTTGGGATAAATATCTGTACATTCAAGATTCAAGATTGTTTATTGTCATATGCACAGTTAAACAGACAGTTTGCCATACAATGAAAATCTTACTTTGCTAGTCCGCCCTTCACACAAAATCACACAATACTTATATCTGCATATAATCCTTTTCACATATCTGTAGATACTATATCTGTATTTGTACATATCCCTTACCTACTCTTACTAGTTACGCTGCTGACCAGTATGACTTCCATAGTGTCTTTATACCTGTATCACTGTATATATTAACAACTACAACCGATTAGCACTATATTACTCAGTGGTACTCATTTATATATTTTATACCCAGTTTAATCACCTGTACATTGTATATTATATATATATATATTACTATCGCACTTTACTGTTACATTTGCACTCTGGTTGGATGCCAAACTCATTTTCATTGTACTGTACGTGTGCTGTATGATGACAATACTTTTGAATCTAATCTAATCTAAACTCTGGGAGAGATCAACTAAATGTGGGTGTACGCAGACCATGCACTTGCTCTTAATGTCAGTTATAATAACCTTTTCCCTTGGGGAGGTGTTGATAACGGAACGGAACCCTTGCAGGTTGTGAAATACCACACTTATTATGGAGATTATTTTTACATAAACTCTGGTGATGCTCACATTGACAGTGTTGATCACTGAATACACACCTTTTAATAAGGTTTTATGTATAAAACACTCAGATGGTGTGAATAAAAACAATAACTTACTGATCAAGAAATACGTTCAATAATAATACAAATAATACACTTTATTTCTATAGCACCTTTCATACAAGAATCGCAGCTCAAAGTGCTTCACGGCAGCAAAAAAAGACATAGGCAAAACATTTGCACAAAATTGACAGATCAAGAGCAATGCATAAAGTGCAGACATAAAATAAGTATAAAATGAGCATCAACATAGACAAAGTTAAAGTTAGGTAAGACATAAAACATTAATTCACATAGTTTTTCACATTAGGATCTAACATATTAATAGGCCTCTTTGTTTACGGTTTGATCATCACTGATACATATAGACAATTTAAAAATAGACAGTAATAAAAGAGTCAAATAAAATAGACAGAGTAAAATAGTGCAATAGTGCAGTGCAATAACATAGTTAGTAAAATAGAATAGACAGAGTAAAATAATGCAATAGTGCCGTGCAATAACATAGTTAGTAAAATAGAATAGACAAAGTAAAATAATGCAATAGTGCAGTTCTGAATGACTGTTTAAACAGTTTGAAACCTGACAGTCTTTCCTCCTGTTTGATACCCACATAGTTTGAAACCTGACAGTCTTTCCTCCTGTTTGATACCCACACAGTTTGAAACCTGACAGTCTTTCCTCCTGTTTGATACCCACACAGTTTAAAACCTGACAGCCTTTCTTCCTGTTTGATACCCACACAATTTAAAAACCGACAGTCTTTCCTCCTGTTTGATATCCACACTGCAGTTTAAAACCCAACAGTCTTTCCTCCTGTTCAATGGTGGGGAAATTATATAAATGATATACAGTATATTACATTTTCACTTTCTCAACATGAAATTACTGTAATAGCACTCAAATTACAGATGATGTTACTTTCAAATAGATAAATAGACAACATTATGATTAAACACGTCTTTAAATAGAGCTGGAGATATTAGTACTACTTCACTCCAATGTTCATAAACAATGCTAACATGAGATGGATCTTTATTAATCCACGAGTCATAGCAGCACAGGGGTGGGGGAGGGGAGGTACAGGCAGGGAAATAGAAATAAAATATACACAAATAAAAGTATTGTAGATAATGAAAAGATGAAAGATAAGGTCTGATCTGCTGAACAGGTGAGACATATGTAGACTCAATCCATAATACCACTATGTGCATATGTACAGCCCACCATGGTATAATATACAGATTATATCCTAAAACAACCCCATGTACAAATATATATGTATCTAAGTTTACTCTATACAACAATACTCCATACTGGGTCTTACGCCAGAGACACAGTGCCGCAAAGTGCTGGTATAAGAGCTGCCAGTTTCCAATCTCCATGTCAACTGATTGGACTGTTCATATCAGCCGACTCGCCATCTTCAGAGATAGTTTCGGCGTCTGGTCTATTTTCTCTGTGAGAAACTAGATGTGGTTGGAAACAGAGGAGCAGAATCTCTTGTTGACTGGCACATAGCCCCTTTCGTGACTGTGATGCACGCCAACAGGGGTTGGACGAGTGAATCCACAGTCCCTTGCTCCTCCATAGGAAAATCCCATAATTAACTCTGAAGATTTCGGACAGAGAAGCGCAATGGTTTGAAAGCTTGGCGTTAATAAACATTAAAATCATTTTTATAAACTGGTCAACACTGGTCAAGTCAACACAGCTTTATTTTAGGCATTGGGTGCCTGATGCGCATGCGCTGTGATCACAGCACAGGCGCATCAGGCAGCTAAAGCCGCTTTGAGCAGTGTTGACCAGTTTATAAAAATTATTTAAAATGTTTATTAGCAACGCCAAGCTTTCAAACCATTGCGCTTCTCTGTGATAAATTACTTCTGGTGTGAACAGCCAGGCTCCTGCATACATACATACATACATACATACATACATACATACATACATACATACATACATACATACATACATACATACATACATACATACATACATACATACATACATACATACATACATACATACATACATACATATATACATACATACATACATACATACATACATACATACATACATACATACATACATACATACATACATACATACATACATACATACATACATACATACATACATACATACATAGATTAAGTGAATTATCAATAAACATAAATGTGCGTATACAAATAAGATTTAAGATGCTAATAAATGAATGAATGATATGTGAGTCCTCGTGCAAAGTGCACCAGAGTCCATGCAGGTTCAGTAGTCAACCACATATGCATCGGGCAAAAATGGGGCTAGTTTTGCATAACACGCCTGGCGATCTCATACCCAAATAAATGTGTGATTTATTATACTTTATACTTATAGCACATGCATGAGTCTGGTCTCTTTTTGAAATTAAACATTCTGAACTTTCTTCTACAACAAAGAAGAATCACTCTGAGTGCTAATGAAATAGAGTTACAGAGGCTTTAACACACTGAAGTAAAAGTTTTGTGTACGCACATTTCAGTTTACTTGCCAGATGCCTGTTTTTGAGTTCCAGCTGAGAGGTATGCGCTGGAAAACATAACGCTTCCATAGCCTGAAGTCTTATCTAGTACAGGTCCAAAGTTGATAACAATCCCACGGAAAATTAGTGTTTTACAAAGGCTTTAATTCTGCGTTAATTCGGCATGATTATCCAAAATAGCCATCCGCTTCCATTGATTCCGAGGCTCTAGTCAAAACAAAGGTCTTCCCTGGCTTCTTCTACCCCTTTCTTGTTGCAATCAGCCCTCGCATGGGATAGCCCTGGCTCCAGAATTGAATTGGCTACAAAGGTGGTCAATCATTTCGGTGACTGGTCTGTTCAGGACCCGGCCAAACCTGACGAGGTCACTTGTCCGAATGGCTTGTCAAATGACGCTCGTCGGATGTTTCGTCTTGTAACTCCAATGACCATGAAATTCAGTCGATTTGCATATTCATGATCGACGCATCGTATTGTTGAATGAATGAATGATCATTACATTTATATAGCGCTTTTCTAGACACTCAAAGCGCTCCCCGACCCCACAATGTAGGGTGGAAATTGCCTCCTTTGGTAGCACCCAACCTTGGGCTATACGCAGGCTCAATGGCTACCATACATTGGCACCAGGCACACCCAACCTTGGGCTATACGCAGGCTCAATCATGGCTACCAATGTACATTGGCACCAGGCACACATCACACCACACAATGGCTGAACGGCTCAGGAGACAGGGATTGATATCAGCCAATTAAGGGGGAGGGATGAATAGGTGGTCTTGATGTCAGAGACCTGATTGGGAATTTGGCCAGGAACATCGGGAAACCCCCTACTCTTTGCAAGTAGTTACCTAGTTACAGGCAGCCCTAGTTCTAACAGGGTGCTGGGTTCAGTAGTTACAGGTCTAACAGTTCTACCAGTTCTCCAACAGTTAACCAAGTCAGTCCTCACCCACGGTTGTGGAGCCTGATGGCTACTGGCACAAAGGACTGACCAAGCAATAAATGAGCTTTAATTAATCAATTAGCTGTTCTTATGGAGCCAGGAACACCTAATTGAATGCCCAGTTTGTCTAAATTATTTTCCTCTTGGGGGGGGGGGGGGTGTTGTGGGGGGAGGGGGGAGCCAGGCAGGGAAGGAAATAATCATTTAGAAATATGTTGTGTTGCTACAACCACCAAAAAACAGCATTTTCAATACAAGGGACAATGAATAGGCAAATACAAATTGGATTTAGACTATTTTCTTTGCAAAAACGTAAAAGTCCCACAGATTCAAGGAAGTCATATGAAATGAATTGTTGAACTGATACATCACAGGGCGAGCCTGGCTCTGCCATTGAAAGATGGTTTTTTACTTTGATGATTAATGGTCTAGTTGTACCACAATATGAATGAACTTTTAGTGGCACAATACCAACGAACGAACCCCAGAGCATCTTCAGTGAGCCAAATCAAAGATGGTGGCCTTCGAACAATGTGTCCATTCCAAATATCAAAACGCTTGTCACTAAAACCACTGTTGGGGCTAGTCTTGGACAGGGTCTTTAATTACCTGTCTGTTTCTGTGTCTTGTAGTCTACTGTGAGCATGCAGTAGGTGTGACTAACTAAACTGCATATTATGACGCTCTGAACAGATTTCTGGCTGTAATTAAGAGGGCTAGAACAATATGAGAAGTTTGGCTCCAATGCCAATTACTTGGGAGAAATAACCTTTCTCAAAGACAGTATGACAAATAGTATTTTTAATTGTGAAGAATCGGTGAAGTGTAAACTATAAGAACTATAAGAATGTGATCGCTTAAAAAAAACACAACCAAATAAGAAATTGACTTCCGTTTCACATAATACATAGCCTTGTGTTTTAATAATAACAATGTCAATATATTCTATATAGGCCTACATATACCATATTCTATTTGAACAAAAAAGTTTAACTCTAACTTAACTTAAGAGCAAACTGGAGGAACCATAAGAACCAACCAGTCATTTGAACGTGTAGAATAATAATAATAATACATCTATTTTATATAGCGCTTTTCCAGGTGCTCAAAGACGCTTTACATGGGCAGGAGAGACAAACTATGGCAAAACAAAAAACAAAAAACAGAACAAAAATAATACATGACAAAAATAAAATAAAACCGACAGAATTAGAGGTCAAAATCAAGATTGAAAAGGTGAGTTTTGAGGGCTGATTTAAAAGATGTCAGGGTGTTTGCATCACGGATATGGCTGGGGAGGGCATTCCAGAGGGAGGGGGCAGCAGCAGCAAAGGCCCTGTCGCCCCAGGTCCGGAGCTTGGTCGTGGGAGGTGTTAGGAGGTTGGCATCTGCAGACCTAAGGCGACGGGTGGGTGTGTGATGGTGGAGGAGGTCGGACAGGTAGGGAGGGGCAAGGTTGTTGAGGGCTTTAAATGTGATGAGTAGTATTTTAAAATGTATCCTGTATTTGATTGGAAGCCAGAGGAGGTCGTGGAGGACAGGGGTGATGTGATTAGAGCGACGGGTGGAGGTGAGCATGCGGGCAGCAGAGTTTTGGACATATTGGAGTTTATTGAGAATAGTGTTTGGTGAGCCGTAGAGGATGCTGTTGCAGTAATCTAGTCTTGATGATATGAATGCATGAACCAGTGTTTCAGCAGCGGAGAGTGATAGGGAGGGGCGAAGATGAGCAATGTTCCGGAGGTGATAGAAGGCCGATTTGGTTATGTGGTTCACATGGGGGAGGAAAGAAAGGGTGGAGTCCAGGATGATGCCAAGGTTACGGACGTGAGTGGAGGGGGTGACAATGGTACCATCAATATTTAGGGTGAAATCCTGGGTGTGGCTGGTGAGGGATTTTGGACCGATAATGATGATTTCTGATTTATTGCAGTTTAATTTGAGAAAGTTATTTTGCATCCATGTTTTGATGTCTGTGAGGCAGGTGCTGAGGGTGGAGAGAGTGGCTGGAGTGATAGTCTTGGTGGAGAGGTAGAGCTGAGTGTCGTCTGCATAACAGTGAAAACGCAGGCCATGTTGGCGGAGAATCAGACCAAGTGGAAGGATGTAGAGGATGAAGAGCAGGGGACCAAGTACTGAGCCTTGGGGGACACCATGAGTGATGGGGGCAGTGGGGGATTTGCAGTTGTTGATAGAGATGAATTGGTGCCTGTGTGAGAGGTATGATTGGAGCAAGGTGAGGGGGATTCCGGAGAATAAGTTAGATATCATTGGTTGAATATCATCAGATCATCATCTGACAGATCCGTCTAAGTGGGTACGCCTGGTAAACGACCATTAACGATAGGTTATGACTATAACCAAGTTCTGTTAATTAGGGGTGACGCTTGGCATCACTCATGCACTCCCTCGCGTACGTGCACGCGCACTGAATAAATTCCACAAATGTACCTTTAATACCAGTATTAGTCTGACCACACCCCTCATCAGCTTACCTTCATAAGCAGGTGTGTGGTCACCTGCTCTCCTCATTCCCAAGCTTTCACCACAAGGTGAGGTCAAGGGCTGCAGCGGCGTCGGTTATAGTCATAACCTATCGTTCTGTTTCATTAGGGGATCCGCTTGGCATCACTCATGCACATAGGGAGGCCGAGCGGAGCCACTGGCCGACAAATACACCCCGCTGAAGGCCCCCCACAACCAACAGAACAGGGAGGGCCGAGCCCCCCCGACCCCCTCTAATGGAGGGCACCCCCCCTATTAGAGGTTTCCCGGGAGGGCGACGGACCCGACCGTGCGAAGAGGCACTCAAGCAACTCAACGCACAGGGTGAGCAGACCGTGGCTTGACCCCACGACTACACACACGCACAACCCGCATGCCACCCGGGAACGAACGGAGGGAACAACCTCGTTACTGCCCCCAGAATCACGGGGTCAAGGGCAAACCCAACCCCGTGGCAAGGCCGTAGCAGCGGAGCGCGAAGGAAGACCCAGACCCACCAAAGGGACTGGACCCCCTGGAACGGGGGCCCGGAGAAGTCCATGATGCCAGCATCAAGACCCCACCAGGTGGGCACTTAGTGACCCCGCCCCCCACATCGCCAGCGTATTCGGACAAAGGCCCCTCAGCCGAGCGGGCCCTGTCCTCCCCAACAGTACACTGCCTGGCACACTGACCCTGCAACAGGCAGTCAGCATGGCCGTAAGCACACAAAAAAGGTTAACCAACGGAAGCAGGCAGCGCACCGGGGAAAACCAGGCAACAGGCTGTTAACCCTAGCCTGGAGACTGCGGACGAGACAGGCGCCAGAAAGGATAGCTGAACACAGCCGCCCCGGCGGAAGGCGCGTATGCTGGCGTTGTTGCATGACCAAGCCTCCATTTAAAAACCCCCACCCAGAGGGGTCGAGGCAGAGAAGGCTGACACGATTGGCAGACGTCATGAACGTGCAGGGGCACCCTCAACCGGTTAACCCGGGAGTTGACACTGCAACACACCAGAGAACCAACCACCCAGGTGTTACCTTATGCGGTGGTTGGTCCCATAACCCCTCAGGAAAAAACTCCAAAACACACCTGCGGCACTGCCGCAGCCCGTGTTCCAGTTTCCAACAGGGTTATCCCGGGCCTACGGGTCAACGAAAACATTAATTCTGCCGATCGGCCACCAGATGGCGCTCTCGAACCGTTAGACAGTTGGTGGGAGCCCACCAGCACATCTCAGGGCTCCGGAAAGAAAATATGATTTCGATCACAGATTTTTGAAATATTGATATCAAAGACGAGTTACGGCGTCCTCGGCACCTTTAGCATGGCTCTGAATGACGTGAAAAAGCGTTTTCCGGCAATCAAAGTGTTAATCTCGTAACACAACACGACTCATCTCACAACGTAAAAGTGCAGATTCATATTTACACAACCCCACCATATGATTTGTTGAAGAAACACACAGTTTGTTTGGCCAAAAAACATAGTCCCCCTTATGTCGGGGAACTTTTTATTGTCATAAGTTTTAAGGCACAAAAACACAATCATAGAGGGGCCGGGGAGGGTGTAAAGGAGAGGGGACACAGAGGGGAAAAGTCACTCTCAGCGGCGTCTGCCACCTCGCGCCGCTCGAGTCTTGCCACCCCGAGGAGCCCCGGAGGGACGGTAGGTTACTGTCTGCTGGTCTCGACGTTCCCTACCGTCTCCTCCGGTCGTGGATGGGCCGGCGGCAGCAGAAACGCCGTCTCTTCTCCTGGCCCTCTTGGAAGGGCCAGCAGCGGCGGTAGAGGCAGTGGTAGGGACGACGGAGACAGCTCGACGTCGTGGACGCCTTCTGACTCCACCGGCAAGGACGGGAGGCGGAAAATGGGGTTGAAGGATGGATCTCTCCTCTGCCATCTCTCTGCATGTTGAGGTCATCAACCGCAGGGCCTTCCCGAACAGACCAGCGTCGGAGAGGGGCTCTCTTCCGTTCCGGCACACGGGCCTGCTCCAGCCAAAGATGACGCTGGCCCAGGGTGGCCAGGGCGCGCACTTTCCCCATGGCTATGGCCAGCACCTGGGTAAGGTGCAGGACAGCTCCTGACGCCTGGGTGATCTGATCGCATTTTACCTCGGTCAGATCCGTGCCGCCCGTCATAATCCCCGATACAAATCTAGCTAGGTGGGCGATGTTAGACGCCGCAGCCAGCGATTGTGTACCAGCGATGAATGACTGGTCACCCCAATATGCCAATCGCCTAGCCAATCTACCCTGGAGGACCGGCTTGCATAAGGGTTCCCACACCATATCCGGACAGAGGAGAGCGGCCATCGGACTATCAAGCCGAGGCACGCCCTCCCTCATACCTTTGACTAACCCCGACACCCGCGTAACTGGTACGTAGGTGGGGGTAAGTCCCATGATGTGAGACACCGCCTGACCCTGACGAACATAGGTCCCCATTGAGGGGAAAAATGGGTAGACAACGTCCACCCCTCTCACCGGGCGACGCTGCCAGAGATGACCTATGAGATCATCAGGGACAGGAGCAGGCAATGGCAGCGGCAGCGGCACGCCGTTTGCGGCGGCGGCTACCGCCATGAGCTCGGGAAACAAAGCCTGCAGTTTCCCCTGCGGACCTTCCTCCACCGAACCCGCATCCCTCACATGCAGCAGGCTGCAACTGGTCAAGGAGCCACAGTCTGATGTGGCCGATAGTAGGGCATCCTGCTGATGAGGCCAAGGTGGTCCCACCGAGCCATTTCTCCCCCCTCCGGTGTTTCCTGGATAGGAGGGATACTCTCCTCCACGGGACCATCAAACAAGAATCCGTCCGACTCTTCCATGAAGTCCTCAGTTTCCATCGGAAATCCAGAGCCGGATGCATCCTCGCTGGTCTCCAGCAGTTCCCCAAAACCAGGCCGTTCGCGCCTGCATGCCACCATCTTGCGACGTGAACGGGCAGACGAGAAAAGTTTGCGTCGCAAATCCTCCGGCTCCAAGACAACCCCCCGTTCACCAACGGACGATTCCCTGGAACCAGAGTCGAGATCAGGCCACCGCCGGAGCGACGGCACCGACTCCTCGGCTCTTCGGAGAGGCAAACTATCCATCGGCTGTCTCCTGGGCTGGGTCGGCAACCACGAAAGTGGCAACAGCCCAGCACCAGAACGCACGACGGAGGCGGGAATGGAGAACCGCTGGTGAAGAGTAGGTCTAGCGGGTCTACTCTCCGAAGAATACATTATGACCCAACTTTTTCTTTACAACAGATATGAGAGAAGAAAAAATTAAGCACAATGTATACTCGTCACAACTCTTTTCAACTAACAACACGTCAAGTGGGGTACTACCGAGGCACTTCCTTGTGGTGAAAGCGAGAAGGAGGAGAGCAGGTGACCACACACCTGCTTAT
Organism: Notolepis coatsorum; assembly: GCF_963971535.1. NCBI lineage: Eukaryota > Metazoa > Chordata > Actinopteri > Aulopiformes > Paralepididae > Notolepis > Notolepis coatsorum. The sequence goes on from NC_140168.1 coordinate 196,007,588, forward strand.
GAAGGTAAGCTGATGAGGGGTGTGGTCAGACTAATACTGGTATTAAAGGTACATTTGTGGAATTTATTCAGTGCGCGTGCACGTACGCGAGGGAGTGCATGAGTGATGCCAAGCGGATCCCCTAATGAAACAGAACCCTTTCACTACCACACTATAGAAGGTTAACCCTTTATTACTGCTGAATGATGTTTTTGAGTTTGCAGTACCTATACAGCTAAAGAGATTGGTTTTATCTGGTATCACAGTGGCTAAAAAGCTGATAGCATCACAATGGTTTCAACCGGAAAAAATGTGCCTGAAGGTCTGGATTCTTACATATCTCAATGTGATTTATCTAGAAATATCTACAGGAAGAATTTTGGGTCTCAATGAATCCAAAATGACAATGTGGTTAGAAGTGGTGGAGAGAATAAAAGCTAGCATATAATGGTAGTGTCTGGTCAGGAGCGAATGATAATGGATGGATTATCCAATGGGGGGTCCGGAGGGGGGGGGGGGGGGGGTGCGAGCAAGAGCATATGTGTGTAGGGTATTAGATAGCAGGTATTAGGGGTATATCTTGGATAAGACATTTAACTAAATGGTTGATTTCATTGGATGTGCACTGTTAATTAATGCTTGTATATCTAATCTTGTGTTGTCATGTTTGTTTATGTGTTTGTTTAAAAAATAATAAAAAAATTTAAATACAAAAAAAAGAAGGTTAACCCTTTCACTACCACACTATAGAAGGTTAACCCTTTCACTACCACACTATAGAAGGTCAACCCTTTCACTACCACACTACAGAAGGTTAACCCTTTCACTACCACACTACAGAAGGTTAACATTTCACTACCACACTACAGAAGGTTAACCTTTCACTACCACACTACATGATATTAACCCTTTCACTACCACACAACAGAAGGTTAACCTTTCACTACCACACTACAGAAGGTTAACCTTTCACTACCACACAACAGAAGGTTAACCTTTCACTACCACACAACAGAAGGTTAACCTTTCACTACCACACTACAGAAGGTTAACGTTTCACTACCACACAACAGAAGGTTAACATTTCACTACCACACTACAGAAGGTTAACATTTCACTACCACACTACAGAAGGTTAACCTTTCACTGCCACACTACAGAAGGTTAACCTTTCACTACCACACTACAGACGGCTAACCCTTTCACTACCACACTACAGAATGTTAACTCTTTCACTACCACACTACAGAATGTTAACATTTCACTACCACACTACACAAAGTTAACCCTTTCACTACCACACTACATAATGTTAACCCTTTTACTACCACACTACAGAAGGTTAACCTTTCAGTACCAAATCAAAATCAAATCAAATCAAATCAAATTTATTTGTACGGCCCGACAACACATGTTAATGTCCCCATGGGCCGGACACGTCTTCTTTAAACAAGTCAAGAAGAAACATAACAATAAGTCAAGAATAAAACAAGAACACCATAAGGTCCAACAAATTTTAAATAAATGCAAATAAATGAATGAATGCAAGCACTCCCAGACATACCCCACGCGAAGGTAAGGAAAAACTCACTAAAACCTAACAATAGGGAAAAATGCACCACAGGCAGTGTGGAGGAGAGAAACCTTAGGTCGCTTTCACATATAGTTTTGGTGGACTCGGTGCGGTTCTGGTGGTGAAGTTGCAACATTGTTGCATTCTTCATTTGGTTCGTCTGCGTTCACATAGCAATCTGTCAGGCGCACAAACTTTCTGAACAATGTCACGCGGTCGAAAAGGGCGTTCGTCTATTTGACAATAGAGAGTGGAAATGTGTGTGTGGCTGCGAGCCCGTGTGTGCGCGCGCGCGTGTGTGTGTCTGTGTGTGTGGACTGCGAGCCCTCCAGATCAGCGGAGGCGGAGTTTTTTATTTTGACGTGACATTGATCCATTGTTCTATTGAAGCCCATTACCACCATCCTCTCGCTAAACAACTTGTACACAGCGTTGTTTTTATGAGTGCCCACTAGTGGCTGTTTTATTTGGTCTTCTGCCCATATGTGTACAGTGTGCTTGTTTTGCAGTGAATGCCGAGCGCCTCGGTAATAATATAATAAGCCGCGTTTTTTCTTCCTTAGTTCTACCCAAGATGCACAGTTAGATATATAGATATATAGATAGATAGAGAGATAGATGCAGTGTGCTTGTTTTGCAGTGAATGCCGCGCGCAGTGGTAATAATAAGCACTTCCTAATTCCTATATTTGGTCCGCGTTTGGTCCGATGAAGCGAACCGAGACCTATGTTTTTGGTCGGACCAGAGTTCGTGTGTTTGGTCCGCGGACCGAGTTCGACGTGCATTCACACAAACCCGAAAAACCGGACTATCGAATTCTGGTCCGATAGTCCGGACCAAACAGCCCCTGTGTGAAAGCGACCTTAGAAGGGCCATTCAAGGGGGGATCTCCCTTCTTAGATGTCGGTGATAGTAGTGTTGCAGACTAATAGTTGGTAAGCATGCACTCATGTGTGTAGTGAAACACAGATGAGTGCATGCAATAGCAACTGAACATTTTGAAAAATTAAAGATAGAGCTGATAGCGATAGCAACTGAACATTTTGAAAGATTAAAGATAGAGCTGATAGCGAATCTATTTGAGGCACAGGGGCGGCGCAAAGAGGGTCGCGTCCTCCCCGTCTTAATCACGAGACGTTCAACACTCCGGTCATCGCTCTGAGACAGCCGGAGACAGGGAGATAGGGGGCGGCGCAGAGAGGGTCGCAACCTCCCCGACATCATCGCGGGAGCCACACTACATAAAGTTAACACTTTCACTACCACACTACATAATGTTAACCCGTTCACTACCACACTACATAATGTTAACCCTTTCACTACCACACTATAGAAGGTCAACCCTTTCACTACCACACTATAGAAGGATAACCCTTTCACTACCACACTACAGAATGTTATCATTTCACTACCACACTACAGACGGTTAACCTTTCACTACCACACTACATAAGGTTAACCCTTTCACTACCACACTACAGAAGGTTAACCCCTTTCACTACCACACTACATAAGGTTAACCCTTAAACTACCACACTACAGAAGGTTAACCGTTCACTACCACACTACAGAAGGTTAACCCTTTCATTACCACACCACAGCAGGTTAACCTTTCACTACCACACTACAGAAGGTTAACCCTTTCACTACCACACTACAGGTTAACCTATCACTACCACACTACAAAAGGTTAACCCTTTCTGTTGTGAAGGGCCAGATTAAAGTTGAGAATCTACATTTATTGTTTTATATACTTTGTATATTATTTATATATACACGGTATATCCCTTTAAGCCTGCGTGTAGATCATAGTAATATTCACTTCCCTTATAGTAAAGCCCCCTGACGGTGGCGCCAGGCAGTCTTGCACTCAGACAGGTGCAAGGGGCGAGTTTGGGGCATGTCAGAACATGCCCGGAGACAGCGTATTGATACCAGACAAAGACTGCGGTTTGGGACTAGATATTCACTTAAGTATAAATACAGCGCAAGGTGCGCACACCGTTAGAGAACGTTCAGTACCTTACCCACCTTCACCACGAGTCAACGTGCAGTGAAGTGAGCAACCTTGCGTCTAACAGAGCATTGAGAACCACGTGCGAATAGTCAGAGTTTAATGTAGTAACGTCGAGTTCGACCTAATCTAATGTGAAGTAAATAGTCGTTCATTTATTGTATATCGTGCGGCCACAGTTCGTTCGTGTGTAGCATTACCCAGCGGTTCGTCGTGTCTTTAGCTAGTGTACTTAGCCAGGGTGTGTGGCCTAAATACGTCGCCCACACCCGAGGAGTCCTAGGCGGAGAACCGTTGGACATGTACACAGGAGATTCGGCGTCGGCGATTGCAGAACCATTACTGGTTGGATTATATTGATTTGGAACGTGGTACCCGGAGAAGAGCATCGTTGATTTCCACTATCGTTTGGGATTCAACCTCGTGAGGATTACAACTCGGGCCGGCCTCGTGGACGGAGGCTGGCTGGCTGTCATCAATGCTGTCGAGCATTTGGATTACAATTATTACTTTTCTGCTGATCAAGGGAGTTTACAAGGACCGACTCCTGTACCTGGAGTCTCTTTATTCCTCATTGAATCAGACGGAGTACCCGAACATTCTTCTACCCTCCAGGCCTTACACCCCCGGAGGGAACCCATTGTCTCCAGGCGGTACCAGTGTTGCCCTATCTAGTTGCTACTATACGACAGGTGGTGTCAACTTAGACCCATCGTAGGATTCCTGCTATTCCTAGTGACTCATGCTATTGACTGACTTTACGTATATTCTTCGCCATACAAGCGCAACCCTAATTCTCATTCTGTAACCTAATGTTGCCTAATAATAATAAAATACCCTCAAATACTATTTATTTGTCAATGCCGTGTTCTTGTGGGTGTTCACCATCTATATTTGATGTACTGTCTGGCCAGTAATTAAAGTACATAACTAGCAGTGGTTTAATCTATCACAATCTTTAATACAGTCAGGGTTTTGTAACCCCTCAGTTACACTTTCACTACCACACTACATAAGGTTAACCTTTCACTACCATACGGTTAACCGTCTGTAGTGTGGTAGTGGAAGGGTTAAACAAGCTTCTCAGAGCCAACGTGTGACACCTGCCACTGTGCCACAGCCACCTCACGCACCTTGAAGTCGCTGCCAGTCAACAGATAAAGGTCCTGCCATTGGCAACTGGCAGCTGCTAATCCACCAGAAGAGCTTTAGCTAAATACCAGGGACCCAACAACCTTGATGTTCCCAGTAATAGCCAGGGTGGAAAGGTGCAAGTTGACTCAGCAGTACGGCTCAGTTGACTCAGCAGTCAGCAGCACGACTCAGTTGACTCAGCAGCACGACTCAGTTGACTCAGCAGCACGACTCAGTTGACTCAGCAGCATGACTCAGTTGACTCAGCAGTTGACTCAGTTGACTCAGTTGACTCAGCAGCACGACTCAGTTGACTCAGCAGCACGACTCAGCAGCACGACTCAGTTGACTCAGCAGCACGACTCAGTAGCACGACTCAGTTGACTCAGCAGTTTCAGTTGACTCAGCAGTTGACTCAGTTGACTCAGCAGCACGACTCAGTTGACTCAGCAGAACGACTCAGTAGCACGACTCAGTTGACTCAGCAGTTTCAGTTGACTCAGCACTCAGCTGAGTCTAATCTCATCTCATTTAATTTAATCTAATCTAGTTTCCCAGTGTAAATTACATTGTGATATGAAATCTTCTTTTTACATCTTTATATCTTGTAATAAAAGTTGTCATGGTCCTGTTTCATGCTCTATTTTCATGCTCTAAATACTGCTGCTAATAATCTTAATTTTAATTAATTTAAAAACAAAGTTTGTATATATATATATATATATATATATATATATATATATATATATATATATATATATATTAGTGCTGTCAATAGATTAAAACATTTTTACGAATTAATCGCACAATTTTCTGTATTTAATCTAGATAAAAAATCGCATTTTTCTACTTAAGACCGAAGCTTGTAACAGATATTTACTTGAGTAAAATCATGGAATTGATGTAAAATCAACACAAAGAAAGTATACCGTAATTTCCCCCCATTTTTCGACCCTGCAGCTTATATAACGGTGCAGCTTATATGTGACTCGACGTGACCAAACCCGAAAATGTAAAAATCGAAATATTGCTTTTTTGACTGCATTGAAATGTTATTTATCTGTTTCCTTATTTGCTAAACTTAATACAACTTGTAAATGAGTTAATTCTTGTTATTTGTCCGACAGTATTGTGTCCCAATGCTAATTACATATGGTAATTAAACATTAAAACACCTGCGGCTTATAGTCCAGTGCGGCTTATATATGTACACATCATTCAATTTAGCTGCTGCGGCTTATATTCAGGTGCGGCTTATAGTGCGAAAATTACGGTATTTAGATTCAAAGACTATTTTAATAGCTTTCTTTGAATACAGTTTCTCTCCTGTGAAATACAAATGTTCAACAAAACCATCAACATTGACTCAGCTAGACCTCTTTCTTATATCCGGGGCGCTAACAGAAATAGAAAGTTGAAAATGTTTCACTCCATAGATTAATCTAGATACATTTTAAACTATTTAAATGAATCTCCAAAGTTAAAGCATTAACTTTGACAGCCCTAATATATATATATATATTAGTGCTGTCAAACGATTAAAATATTTAACTCGATTAATCGCATGATTGTCCATAGTTAACTCGCGATTAATCGCAAATTAATCGCATTTTTTTTTCTTTCTTTTTTTTACCTTAAACAGATCTTTTTCAAGTTCCAAGTTTTAATACTCTTATCAACATGCAAGTCAACAAATGCTTGCTTTGTGCAGCCATTTAACACAAAAGGATGACCCTCATGCATTGCAAATTTGCATCAAATTCAAAACAGAGTGATGCACAAAATAACTTAAAAGAAAATAATAATTTAAAACAATGAATAAAGTGTGCATGAAATAATAGGGGAAAGAAAACGTTAGGAACTTGTTACATTCACACACACAAGGGCTAATTAATCACACACCCCCCTCTCTCCCTCACACACACACTCTCCCAGCTCTTTTTCTCTTTTGCCCCTTCCTCATCTCTCTCACCCCCCTCTCTCTCTATATCTCACACACACACACACACACACACACACACACACACACACACACACACACACACACACACACACACACACACACACACACACACACACACACACACACACTTCAGAAACAAACATAGTATCAATGAGAGCATCAATAATACACCTGAGTGAAGTCTAGAAAAAAAAAAAAAAAATTGTAGTTAATCTTGAGTTAAAAAAATTAGTGGCATTAATAGAATCGGGAGTTAACGCGATATTAACGCGATATATTTGACAGCCTTAATATATATATATATATATATATATATATATATATATATATATATATATATATATATATATCTTGTGGACGACGGTATACATTCATAATCAGTAGACCTCTCAGCCCTACTAGACTCGTCCACTAATAGATTTTGCACCGTGATGTCTCTCTCTCTTCCCTCTGTGTCTTGGAGAAGACGTGACATGTTGTGTTATACTTCGCAGGCCTTGGAGACGAGGAAGGATCTCTGGTTGACGTCACACTCGTCCAGGAAGACGAGAGATGATTGAGACAATGGGTGAGTCGTCTGTTATTCTGATTTTATTCAGGAACTGTTTGATTCACACCTTATCTGTCGGTTTAACTGTTGTTGCAAGTTGTAGTGAAGTTGTAGGGTTTGTTCCAAGAACAAAATACCATGTTTACATTGAGTTTTAACGATAAAGATTTTGATCGATTTTATAGTAATTCTATAGTTTCTATCAAAAGTTTTTGGATTTCATAAAGGTAAAAACATATATTGCGACACAAATAGAGAGACAGACGAACAACAGACAAAAATAAACAAAAAAGCATTTACACACATGCCAGACAGTATATGAATTGAAGATTCAATTTCAACCCAGACTAAAAAAAACGTTGGCATTTAAAGGAGATGAAATATTTTCTCTTTGATTCAATTGTGTTCATATGTCTTTCATCCTGTCTCAAACTATAGTTTGGGATCCAAAATGGGTCACTGGGCTTCTTCTGACGGATCCCCATGGCAACCACATGACAACAGATATGTCACAACGAGCCTGGGTCACATGACAACAGATATGTCTCAACGAGCCTGGGTCACATGACAACAATAGTAATGTCTCAACGAGCCTGGGTCACATGACAACAGTAGTAATGTCTCAACCAGCCTGGGTCACATGACAACAGTAGTAATGTCTCAACCAGACTGGGTCACATGACAACAGTAGTAATGTCTCAACCAGCCTGGGTCACATGACAACAGTAGTAATGTCTCAACCAGACTGGGTCACATGACAACAGTAGTAATGTCTCAACCAGCCTGGGTCACATGACAAGAGTAGTAATGTCTCAACCAGACTGGGTCACATGACAACAGTAGTAATGTCTCAACCAGCCTGGGTCACATGACAACAGTAGTAATGTCTCAACCAGACTGGGTCACATGACAACAGTAGTAATGTCTCAACCAGACTGGGTCACATGACAACAGTAGTAATGTCTCAACCAGCCTGGGTCACATGACAACAGTAGTAATGTCTCAACCAGCCTGGGTCACATGACAACAGTAGTAATATGTCAGTGATATGTCTCAACCAGCCTGGGTCTCAGAATCAGAAGTCTTCATTAACAAGTAAGCTGCACATACAATAATTTGTCTTTGTCATTTGGTGCATCAATATTAACAGACAATATCAACACTTACAAAGCAAGTATGAGACATTTTTTTTGTATTATCTTTTATATATATATACAATGGATTATATAAACTAAATAAAAATACAATAGAATAGAATATAGGAATAGAATCGAATATCTCACGACGCGAGAAAAAAAAAAACACTCATGTGGTTCCCTGAGGTGGACAGAGGCCGTGTAGCACAGTGTGTGATTTCCCTCCCTGGTCAGCCCTTGGAGATAAGGCCTGCGGGGTCCACAGTTATCAGTGAAACGCTTCCCTGCTCCAGAACCAGCACAGTATCTCTCCTCCTCCCCTCGAGAAACAAAACACCAAAAGACCGAACAAACAAACAAACCAAAAACCACCCCTCGTCATTACGCCTGCCCGGGGCGAGAAAGCAACCAAAGCGCCGACGGAGTTACCCAAAATGGTACGAGTTGCTAACAGGAAAATCTGTCTGCCGAGACTCCGGTGGTATTGCCTTTGTTTCGTGTACAAGCTCGGTTCAGACAAGCCGGCCCTCGGACTCTGTTCACGCCCTATTAGGTTCTAGTCACAGCCGGCGGGCCAAATTGTCTCGTCCTCGTCCGAAAACGACGTCGGGCCGGATCCGTCCTCGCTAACAAGCCGCTCTGAGGAGAACAGGCTCCAGGCGCCTGGTGGTGGAGCTTATCCAGGGTCCAGCAGCCCCCCACCCACCCCAGAACCCCCCCCCCCCCCCCCCCCCCACCACCCACCCCAGCAGCCCCCACCCACCCCAGAAGCCCCCTACATTAGCATAGTAGGTAGTAATATAGGCATAGTAGTATATAAACATATTAGCATAGTAGGTGGTAGTAATATAGACATAGTAGTATAAACATATTAGCATAGTAGGTAGTAGTATAGGCATAGTAGTATAAACATATTAGCATAGTAGGTACTAGTAGTAATATAGGCATAGTAGTATATAAACATATTAGCATAGTAGGTGGTTGTTATATAGACAGTAGTATACAAATATTAGCATAGTAGGTAGTAGTATAGGCATAGTAGTATAAACATATTAGCATAGTAGGTAGTAATATAGGCATAGTAGCATAAACATAATATATAGTTTTAGTTTTTTTGTTTTGCATAGATATATATATAATATATATATATATATATATATATATATATATATATATATATATATATATATATATATATATATATATATATATATATATATATATATATATATATATATATATATATATATATATATATATATATATATATATATATATATATATATTTGTTTTGTAAGGTTTTAAATTAGTACACTTATTTGAGTAGTGGAAAAGGGGTAGGATTAAATAAGTGTATACTTCTTCCTACTCCTTTTCGAACATGTAAATTGAGTTATGTTTTGCTTTTGTTTATTTATTTAAATATTTTCATTTAATTTCTTGAGATCAATGATTTGTTTTGATTTTATATTGTTTGTATTTATTTACATCAAATAAAAAAAAGATATTAGCATAGTAGGTAGTAGTATAGACATATTAGCATTGTAGGTAGTAGTAGAGACATGTAAGTATAAATCTTTATTTGTCATCAGATTAACACACACACATGCGATGGGCGACCCACAGGAACACACACACACACATGCACTGAGTCGCTAACTAAATGTTCTCTGCACCTCCTCCCATCCCGTCGTCCTTCCCCCCAAGGGCAGCCTGTCCGATCCACCCGTGCTCTCTGTTGAGCTGAGCAGCGGTCACCCCTAGCTAAACCCGCCAGCGGGGGACGTTTGGTTTGCCTTCTTTTTCCTCTGTTTCCGTAACTCCAGCATCACGTATTAAAAATGATTTCCTGTGGGTGAGAATAGCATGTCGAGGTTTCACTGAGCCAATGATACACCCCTCCCCCCAACAAAGAGTGGATCGTTTAACTTACATCTGGGCATCTCTGTTTGATGGCATTACAGAATCTAGCTTTAAAGTGTACGCAAGATGTCACACTCTGGCAATGAGCTGAACAACAGTTAACTGCTAACCTCGCTAAATGTTTACCGGTAGAGTTCCGCAGTGTAATCGGTAACCCGAGGTACAATGGCGGTAGCAAATAGTTCAGCTTGTTTTTGTGTACAAAAGTTGGACCACAACAGGTGGCGTAGCGGAGATTGCGCTTGTCACCAACGCAGGAGATGCTGGGTTCGAGCCCAGCTCTCGGCGTTGCTACCAGCTTGGCTGGTCGTTCATACTAATACAATTGGCAGTATTAGGGGGTGGGAAGCTGGTGGGTGGGAATCTGGCGTTGTGGACAGCGACGCCTACAGGTCAGGTCTCGGCGCTTGCTCAGCGGGGCAGGACTTGGTGGAGATAGCGTGCCCTCCGACGCGTTACACTTCACCAATGAGAGTCCTCGCTGCCAAGTGAAAAAGAGCGTCACTGGCTTGACGGCGCACGTCTCGGAGGAAGCGTGCGTTCGACATCAGGACACCCTTGTACCGACTCGTGGGAGAACATGCGTACAACAACCAGGTAGGGGAGGGGGGGAATTGGCACAACGACTAATTGGGACGGGGAGAAAATCAGAGAAAAATAGGAGAAAGAGAAGGTAAAAAAAAAATATAAAATAAAAAATGTTGCCCACAAACTCGAATTCATCAGTCATTATTGGGATATTCGACTTAGCGTTCCATAGATTTGATTATGAAAATAATGGTTCCTGCTCAACTGAAACAAACAAAGACCTCCAACACTTGACCTCTTTAAAAAGATTTTCCATGACACTTTGCAACTGGAACAGCGTAGGGGAGAGTGGGGTAATCAGTGCCAAGGAGCAAGTAGTGCCACCCCTGTTATCTAGAAAACCATAGAAGAAGTTGGTCATGTGACAACATATTCTTGAAGAGGCATCCATTTTATTCAACCTGCAGGGAGACACCTGGCTTGAGAGGTAAGCACATTTAAGTTCAAAAAACTTTTTTTTGCCCTCCAAAGTAAAATTTGTATGATCAAGGTTTTTTTATTGCTGTGTTTGAACAATTATAGACAACTTTGAAAACAGTTCACACATGTTTTAGTGATTTAGTAAGCTACACCATGAGTCTATACAGTTAGCATGATGCTAGCTCAAAACAGCTGGGGGATGCATTTTTTTCAAAATGGTAGGCTTGGGGTGATTTGTGCCAAGGGCCTGGGTTAAGTTGTGCCAGGTGTTCTGTTTGTTAAGTTGCCCCAACTTATAATTATTAACTATATTACTTTATTGTATTTTATTGTTATTGTACATTGTATTCTTACATTTGATCACTAAAACTATGTGATATTCTTAATTTTAGACCAAAATCCATCATGCCATGCAGATATACAAACGGAAGACAGACAGGGTTTCAACTCCTCTTGAGAAGTTGGAAAGAGCAGTGAAAGAGGTGCAACAGGGGAAGACTATACGTCAGGTTGGAAAGGAGATGAAGATCTGCAGGATGCTTTTACCGCTTTTGAGATAAAAATGATCTGTTTTACGTAAAATTATCAATGGCACAATTTACCCCAGTGTATTCTCTCTAATGGCACAACTTACCCCGCACCGGGGGCAAGGTGTGCCACAAAACCACTTTTTTTCTAAAGCTATATTTCTGAAACAGTTTATTTAAGATCCAAAGTGATTGTCCCCAGGGATGCACAACATCCTAAACTATATGTACATATTTTAGTTGGGGGCATTACTGTAATCCCCTTGCTTTAAAGGCACTTTAAGTAAAAATTGGCACTACTCACCCCACTCTCCCCACTCTCCCCTACATATACTATTTGAAGAAGAAGAAGGACGTCTTTCTTAGAACTTTGGAACCCCTCATGTACCTCTGACTATCCACCAACATCAGTGTGTTGTGCCTTGATGTAATGTGACCATAGATATTTAATTTTATTATATTGAATTTTATTTAATTAAACTTAACTTTTTTACCTTTTATTATTATTTATCATCGTAAAAATAAACAATAAAAAGACAATTTAAGAAAAGAATGGTGAGTTGTTTACCGGTAGAGTTGTCCCCCAAGGAACAAGTGCAGCAACAAAAGCTCCGCTTGTTTTTGTGTACAAAAGCTGGACCACAAAGTCGAATTCAGTCATTATTGGGATATTCAACTTATTCCATAGATTTGATTATGAAAATAATTTAGTGAGTTGCAGCCCTTAACCCTTTCACTGCCACACTACCAAATGGTTAACCCTTTCACTGCGACCATACAGAAGGACAAAATGTTAACCCTTTCATTACCACACTTCAAATGGTTAACCCTTTCACTGCGGCCATACAGAATGTTAACCCTTTCACCGTCACACAACAAAGGGTTAACCCTTTCATTACCACACTACCAAATGGTTAACCCTTTCACTGCGACCATACATAAGGTTAACCCTTTCACTGCCACACAACAAAGGGTTAACCCTTTCACAACCACACTACAAAATGGTTAACCCTTTCACTGCGACCATACAGAAGGTTAACCCTTTCACTGCCACACGACAGACGGTTAACCTTCTGTAGTGTGGTAGTGAAAGGGTTAACCCACATGCTGATATATATCCTCCTGACCTCCACCCTCTCTCTCTCCCCCTGGCCGCCACTGAAACCCTGCAGATACGCAGCGTGCCTTGCAGGCCGTGGAGCGGCTCCAGGCCAGGCTGAAGGAGCGGGGCGAGGTGCCCACAGAGGAGAAGCTCAGCCTGCTGAAGTCCGTGCTCCAGAGCCCCCTCTTCCACCAGATCCTGGCCCTGCAGAAGTCTGTCCAGCACCTGAAGGAGCAGGTTAGCCTCTCAACACATCATGACACGTGTTTGTGAATTTAAATCCTGCTAGATTTGTTTTTTTGTGATAATTTTTTTTAAATGTATTATTATAATTATACATTTTTTACATGAAACAAGACAACACAATACAGTAATAACAACAATAAACAGGACTTCACAGGACATAGTAGCAACAGTAACAACAACGGAAATAACAGACACTAATAACAAACAATAAAACAAAACAAAAACATTTAAATACAATTGTGTTACCAGAGACACCACAATTTTTTTTTTTAAATGTAATTATATAAAACATTTCCTCCCCCATTCCTACCCCACCAAATCCTACTAGATTCGTATAGACCACTGCAACACTTCCGGTATTCTGAAATCATGGGAGAGAGAGCGGGGGGAGAAAATGAATGAATGTGGATGAGAGCCTTAACATTTAGTGGTTGTAACTACGGCTGTGGGAGTGTGGGAGACATGATCCAATAGACTTGTATACGCCTATCGGGGAGTAGGTGCAGAAAAGTGAAAAATATAGTATATAAAAGTTATATAGACTATATTTTCTCCCCCCGCTCTCTCTCCCATGAGCTCAATGTAACACGGAAGTGCAGTGGTCTATGGGCGGTTTAACATTTTATTTGAAGGAACAGATCAATCAGATAGATACCAGTTTCCTCTCTGTTCATTCAGTAGAAATCTGTCCGGCTGCAAGCTAGCTTAGCACACATGAATGTAAGCGTATATGGACCAGCTAGACTAGCTGTTGGCCAAAAAACACCTATCCCTGTAGTTCTAAGCTAGGCTAGCTGAACCCTATTCGCTTCCATTCATTGTGCTAAGCTAGGCTAACATGCAGCAGCCAGATAGCTTAATACTGAACACACAGATGCCACAGAGAGAGGAAATTGGTATCCATCTTTTTGTCTGACTCTGGAGAAGACGGTAGGCGCATTTCCCATGATGTTGGCGTGTTCCTTTAAACATTCTTTTGACAAACACAAACACACAAGCCTTTATATACAAAATTACCTTTCTACACCCGAGGTTGTTCCCTTACTTCCGGAAGATCCCACTGGCAGGGTTCCCACAGACATTGCAAAATGAAATTCTTTCAAGTACTTTCCTAAGCACAATTTTTCATTTTAAAATGATACAATTAACTTTTAAATGCTGTTTTTTATAGAGAACAAATCAGATCCAATATTTATGGCTTAAAACCAATTTCCGACAATTACTTACACTTTAAATACAAAAATGTAATTTCTTGATTCAGAACAATTTTATCATGGATGAACAAAGCTTTCAATGCGAATGGTTGATTTGAATTTCAAGGACCTTTTAAGCACCTTGCTAAAAAAAATGCTGTTTTCAAGGAATTCCAGGCCTTGACCTTTTTTTGTCAAATATCAAGCACTTTAAGCACTTCAAGGACCGTGTGCGAAACTGCGAATCTACCCTGCACTGGTTACTGTCATGGTCACCCTCTTCATCCTCCTAATTCATTCTCTGTGGAGCTTTACATTTGTGTCACTAGGACTCAGAGAGCAGGATAAGCTCTGTGTCTGGCTTTGGGAGACGGCAGTGAATGTTCTCTAGTACACACACGCACACGCGCACGCACAGACACACGCACACGCACACGCACACGCACTAGCACACACACACACACACACACACACACACACACACACACACACACACACACACACACACACACACACACACACACACACACACACACACACAAAACCCTCCCTGGGCAATGAAAGAACATATTTTAAAGCTGACATTCAGTGGTATTCGGCTTAAATGTTTTATTTTTCTTCTTTTAAGTATTATGACGTTATTTTTTTTTTTTCGTCCACTTTTTCTCCTCCTGTTTTTCTGTATTTTCCTCCCATCCCAATTTAGTCGTTATGCCAATTCCCCCCTCCCCATCCTGGTCATTGCGCGCATGTACCCCCCACTGCCTCTTTTCGCCTGACAGCGCGGACTCTCATTGGTGAAGTGTAACGCGTGGGAGGTCACACTACCTTCACCATTTCCCTACCTCGCTGTGCAGGCGCCCTGACCGACCTATAGGAGTCGCTGTTTACAACAACCAGATTACCACCCACTGGCTTCCCTCCCGCTGACACCGGCAATTGTGTCAGTATGACGGCCGGCCAATCCGGAGGCACCGCTGGCAGCCGGATTCGATACTAGTGTATCTGCGGTGGTA
This sequence comes from Notolepis coatsorum, assembly GCF_963971535.1. NCBI lineage: Eukaryota > Metazoa > Chordata > Actinopteri > Aulopiformes > Paralepididae > Notolepis > Notolepis coatsorum. The sequence continues at coordinate 196,022,952 of NC_140168.1, forward strand.
GACAGACGCTTAGTCCGCTGTGCTACCCGGCCGCCTGTATTATAACATTATTCTGTAAATGGATTAGCCTAGTGGTTGCATGACAACTTGACTATAATCCAACACCCACAAGGTAGAGGTAAAAGTTCACGTCAATAGTATCTCAATAATGTCAATAGTATCTCAATAAGGTCAATGGTATCTCAACAATGTCAATAGTATCTCAATATGGTCAATGGTATCTCAATAAGGTCAATGGTATCTCAATAAGGTCAATGGTATCTCAATAAGGTCAATGGTATCTCAATAAGGTCAATGGTATCTCAATAAGGTCAATGGTATCTCAATAAGGTCACGTTTCTTGGTATATTCAGCCAGTGTGGAGTGGACCGAGTTACTATTAATTTTTTGTTTCTGAGGAGTCGAATAGATTCTTTGTTTTGGGCTTGTGTCCAGAGCCCCCCCCCCCAACCAAATACAATGAAGTTACATAACGCTGCTGTTAGCAGATGGTAAAAATCTTCAGATTGACATCTGTTTTGGAAGTTAAATCCTGGATTTAGAGTGGGTTTCATTTAACTTGCTCACAAATTAGAAGATGAAAATCTAAACAGGAAACATGGTTTTCTCCCCCAAAAAACAGCAGCGATATAAGCAGAGAGAGAGAGAGAGAGTCTCAAGTCAGCTCAGTCAGTCTGCTGGAAGCCGAGGAACTCTTTTCTTCTCGACTCCGTTCCCTGGAGTCAGAGACTGGAGCGCTTGAGCGCCCGGGTCACAGTGGATCTGAGCGAGGGGGTAAGCGCTGCAGACGCGGAGGGAGGGGGGGAAGTATGCAAGCTATGTGGTGGGAGGCAGGGATGCAGGAGCTCTCGTACCCCTGGTGGAATTCACATTAGAAAAGCTGGTAATTTCTGGTTCCGAGGGAGCTTCTCTTCAGACGTGTCGCATTCCTACACGCAACGTCACTCATCACGAGAGATACGTGTGTGTTTGTGTGCAGTATGTACCGTGTAATGTAGGCCTTTGTGCGTGAGTTAAAAGTACCGTAATTCCTCTAATAGTAACCTGCATTCTATTAAAATCCGGGTCTCTATTAATATCCGGGTGCGCTGTTGAGCTAAGCAATTATAAGCCGGCCTCCTAATACAAACCGGGTTACTAATATACGCGTGAGCGAACCTCTCCTTACTTCCGTATGGAACACGGGTCGCACGCAGCACGTAACACAACAACAACAGAGCTGAAAGCAGCTGACGGTAAAAGAGCACGTTGCTACCTACAGTACCCAGAGCTGCTAACTGGCTAACGCTATGAGAGCCAACGTTGCCACCCACAGCACCCGGAGCTGCTAACTGGCTAACGTTATGAGAGCCAACGTTGATACCCACAGCACCCGGAGCTGCTAACTGGCTAACGCTATAAGAGCTAACGTTGACACAAAATGTTGATTTATTCATTATGATCTGTTTGAAAATTTGAAATATAGGCCTCTCTCTTATACATGCCTCCTCCTAATACAAGCCTGGTACCCGCTACAGTTGAAACAAATACATAATAATATATGCACTTTGCTACTAAGTAATCTACTTTGCCTATATTACTACTTACTATACTAATATAGTAAGGCGGCACGTGGTGTAGTGGTTAACACTGTCACCTCACAGCTAGAAGGTCGTGGGTTCGATTCCCACTTGGGGACCAGGTTGCCGTGTTGCCAGTTACCCAGGTGGGGTATCTCCCGGGCCTTTCTGTGTGGAGTTTGCATGTTCTCCCCGTGCTCGCAAGGGTTTCCCCTCCCGATAAGATAAACCCAATGGAAAAACATGCACAACAGATCGCTAACACTGTCGCGTCTCCCTGACGAAGATGGACAGGAGCACTTGGATTGGTCCCCAGGCGAGGCGCTCGCCGTAGCCCTTGTCTGCTCCTGGCTGCCCTTGGGGGGAAGGATGACGGGATGGGAGGTGCAGAGAATATTTCATCAGCGACTCATTGCATGTGTGTGTTCCTGTGGGTCGCCCATCGCATGTGTGTGTGTTAATCTGATGACAAATAAAGACTTATACTTACATATGTCTATACTGAATGAATGAAAAAGTTTATTTTTTAACATGTATTCTCCATATTCCTCCAAACAAATCCCAATATCAAGCTCCGTCATACATAACAATCATAATGAAAAAGAAATTAAGCAAAAAGAGCAATGTAGTTAGTTTGTTGACATGTTCAAAAAAGGAGTAGAGGGAAGCTAAGCTTATTGATCCCTACCCCCTTACATTTACTTTTTTTTTCTTCCATTACATTTAACTTGATTTAACATAATTTAGTATAATACATTATATACTATACTTTGACTTATAGTACAAAAAGAAAAAACTTGAGTCACTTGACAGCAGTAAATACAATACCACACTACATAACACAATATAACATTACTTTGTTTATCCGCATTACTCAATTCTATATTTCTCTAATGTGTATTTTTTAAGCTGCTTTTTAAATTGTGCAATATGTTTACTCATTGTATTCAGGTAAATCATTCCACAACTTCACTCCACAAACGGATATGTTTCAAGTTTCTTTATTAGTTGTCATACAGAAGTACAGAATACTTTTATACAAAATGCTTCTTTCTATTACGCTCCAGAGACTGTGCTAGACAAAAATAGATAAGTATAAAATAAAATAAGTATAGCAAGTAAAAATAGAAGTCACGTACGTGGACACAAGTGTTCAGTATGTACATATGTACAATGTTCAATGCAGAGTAGAAGTAACTGAGTTACCATGCAATATACTAATATACAATATACTATATAGTGCAAAGCAGAAATGGGATGAGGTACAATTTACAGTAAGGTGTAATGAGGTATGGGTTGTAGTGCAAGTTCTTTACCAATAAATATAAAGTGTGTTTAGGTGTTCTAAAGTGTGTAAAGTGGGTGCTGCAGTGAGTTGTTTGTTTAAAGTGAGTGTGTGCGTGTGGATGTGTGTGCTGTGAGTGCATTTGATGGTTGTTACATAGTGTTATTGTTCGTTGAGCATCCTGATGGCCTGGGGATAGAAGCTTTTTCTGAGTCTTTCTGTGCTTGCCATGAGACTCCGGTATCGCTTGCCTGACCGCAGCAGTTCAAAGAGGCAGTTGTTTGGGTGGCTGGAGTCTTTGATAATTCTCTTAGCCTTACCCATGCACCGCTTGTTGTAAATGTTCTGGAGAGTGGGAAGCCTTAAGGATCTTCTGACGGCGCCTGAGGAAGTAGAGGCGTTGCCGTGCCTTCTTCACAACACTGTCAATGTGTGTGGTCCATGTCAAGTCCTTGGATATGTGGACTCTGAGGTACTTGAAACTGTTCACTCTCTCAACCGGTGCCCGGTCGATGCTGAGGGGGCTGTAGTCCCTGACCCCCGACCTCCTGAAGTCCACAATCATCTCTTTTGTTTTGCTGACGTTCAGGGAGAGGCAGTTCTCCTGACACCACTGCAACATATTCTCTACCTCTTCCAGGTAGGCCCTCTCGTCGTTGGCAGAGATCAGGCCCACCACTACTGTGTCATCAGCAAAATTTGATGATTGTGTTGTTGTTCCGCTGTGCCACACAGTCATGTGTGTACAGGGAGTAGAGGAGGGGACTCAGAACACAGCCCTGGGGGGCCCCTATGTTGAGCGTGATGGATGAGGAGGTGCAGTTGCCTGCTCTTACCACCTGGGGTCTACCCGTCAGGAAGTCTAAGACCCACTGGCAGAGGTCATAGTTCAAGCCCAGGTCCCTGAGCTTGGCTATGAGTTTGGAGGGGACTATGGTATTGAATGCTGAGCTGTAGTCGATGAACAGCATTCTCACATAGTTCCCCTGCCTCTTGTCCAGGTGTGATGCTGCTGTGTGCAGTACATGGGCTATGGCATCCTCCGTGGACCTGTTGGGGCGATATGCAAATTGCAGGGGGTCCAGGTTGATGGGGAGGGAGGAACAGATGTAGCCCTTCACTAGCTTCTCAAAGCACTTCATGGCTATGGAGGTGAGAGCTACAGGGTGGTAGTCGTTGAGTCTGGACTTCTTCAGACAGGTGGGGATGACAGCCTGTTCTAAGGACAGGTTAAATATGTCAGTGAATACCGGGGCCAGTTGGTCGGCACAGACTTTTAGGACGCAGCCGGGGATGCCGTCCGGTCCTGCTGCCTTCCTGATATTCACTTTCTTAAAGGTCCTCCTCACCTCATGTTCTGTTATTCTGAACACTGAATCTCCATCAGCAGCGCCCCCCCCCCTCCATTGCAGTGGTTTGTAGGCTGGTGTTGTTATTCACAGCCTCAAACCTTGCATAGAAGGTATTGAGATCATTTGCTAAGGAGATGTCACTATTCAGTTTGAGGGAGGTGCCTTTGTAATCTGTCATCGTTCTGAGGGGTGGACGGTATGGTCTAAAATGTATATCACGGTATAATTTGAAGCATAGACGGTAACGGTATATATCACGGTATCAGTGTTTCCGTTAGAATAATTTTTTTTGCCTGATAGGCAGGCTATATAAAGAATGACATCCTCAAGGCATGTAGATTTATAATATTTTAACTTAAAACTAGGCTACTTTTGCGTATAAAGTCATTATATTCCAAATAAAATAAGTCCCGAGTCCGTGCTGCTCCCATTGCAAACAGCCGGGCTGGATGCTGGATTTTGCTAGAAGCATATCGCTGCTGTCGGGACAAAACCTCATAACTCCATTTTTTTTTTTTTATTATATAAATCAACTCCGTAGATCATCCTCCATATGTGTGTGTGGGTTTTACAAAGTTTAAACAATGGGAAAGCATTCAACCGATCATCTGTCTAAACCTCCTAACTCTATTCACCCTCAAATCTGTGTTAGTTTTTTTCATCTGCTGAAAAGTTGGGTTTTTGGAGTTATGAGGTTTTGTCCCGACAGCAGCGATATGTAGCTGCAGAGCCGCAGAGCCAGCGGCGCTTTCAGGTCTGGTCACAGCTTTCAGCCGTTGGGTGGGGGGGGCGCTGTTGAGCGGACCTGACCTGAAAGCGCCGCTGGCTCTGCGGCTCTGCAGCTGCATGCTATTCGCAAATCCACTGCTCCAGCCGTCCTCCCGGCTCCCGCTGCAGCCGTCGTTATCATAACACTACACGCATATCATAATGTTTACAGCAAACTGTAGTTGATCACCAGGTATGTTTTATTAACGTAGAATAATTCATATAAGAAAAACGATAGGGACATCTCTTACCCTTCTCCACTGGTTAAAAATGCCAGGAACTGAAATTGAAACTTGCTGTGCGCCGCGGTGATATGTGTTTATTATGAAATGACAATTGCGTGTTGACACGCCCACTGCGCGAAGCCTCCTAAATAACTTTTTCCAGTTTGCACATATCTATTATCTATGACTAATTCTATCTATTTTTAGGGGCAAATGCGATTGAAATAGTCGCACTGTGGTTACATGACGTCATTGCTATTTTAGAGCTGCTCTATAGTCAAAATCCATACCGTAGAGCAAATTAATACCGTTTATACCGTATACCGTTTATACCGTCCACGCCACATGCCTCTAGAGTCAGCCTGTTCTGCCTCTATTACTGCTCTCCTGACGTTGTATCTCGCCACCTTGTGGTCATTCATGTTGCCTGTCACAAGCCCGGCGTTGTAGGCTGAGGTGCGCACTTTCAGAGCCTCACGGACGGATTTATCTACCCAGGGCTTTTGATTTGGCTAAACTCTAATTGTGGTAGAGGGGATTGTTTCTTCTACCAGAGTACAGACAAAGTCAAGCACCGTTTCAGTGTATTCATTAATATTGGCTGTGTTATCACGGAACACACTCCAATCTGTGCATTCCAGTGCAGCCTGGAGTGTCTCCTCTGACATCACAGTCCAACGCTTAACCTCTCGCGATACTACCGGCGCGTGCTTAAGACTATTTATACTTTGGCAAAAGAAAGATGGCGGCGTGGTCCGACTTGCCGAATGGACTAAGAGCCTGTGCCTTGTACCTGTTCTTAAATTGCGAGTATACATGGTCTAATATGTTCTCGCCTCTGGTGGGACAGGTCACATGCTGATAGAAATTCGGCAACACCTTTTTAAGACTCGCGCTGTTGAAATTGCCCATGCTTTTCAGCGTAGTGTGTACCATTGGTTGTTTAAGATTCCCTCTCCCTCTTAAGTTATATTCTCCTTCCCTGTCTCTGAACCATCTTTGAATGTTGCCTTGGATTAATTTATATCTGGCTTTGTATACAATGAGAGCAGTTTTGAAATCAACTAGGTCCATACATTTCAATGTTTGTAGCTTTATAAATAAGTTATTTGTGTGTTCATAATATCCTACATGGTTGATTATTCTTATTGCTTTTTTTTGCATGGTGCATATTGGTTGTAGAGTGCTTTTGTAGGTGTTACCCCACACTTCCGCACGAGTAGCTCATATATGGAAGGAAGAGCATACAGTACAGTGTATACAGTGTTTTTTGGTTTAGAATGTGTCTTATCTTACATAAAACACCAACACTTCGTGCCAATTTTGTTCTGACATATTTGACTTGAGGTTTCCAGTTGAGTTTGTGGTCTATTATTACACCCAGAAATGTATTCTCAAATACCCTTTCTAGTGTAATACTATCAATCATTAGATAGAAATGGGGAGACTGTTCCATGTTTGACTGCCTTTTATGGAAAGGACGTTTTGGCCAAACGTAGTCTACGTTGGACCATGCAGTCACCTCTGGTGTCTGACCTGGTGCAGAGTCCAGTGTTTCTTTTACATGAGGGGGAGCTAGTCCATGTAGGCATGTGTAGATGAGACAAGAGCTTTTTAAGACTTTGACATTTTCAAAGCTCAAAAAGCTATGTTGTTTCAGAATATTGCAATGGTGGCATGCCAATGGTTTCCTGGCAAATACCTTGATGGCTCTATGATAAAGCTGTTTCATGTGTTTCATGACAGTGACACCAGCAAATGACCAGTTTGTGAAGCAGTATTCAATGTGTGAGAATATCATGCAATGAAGATATGTTTTTGCAGCATCCAACTGTTAAAAAGGCAGCATTTGTCTAAAATTAACTAAATTAAAATTAATTGTGCGTTTAACTTTTTTGATATGTTTCTTAAATGATAGGTTCGAGTCCAAGATGATTCCGAGGTACTTGAAATGGGAAACCAATTCCAGCCCCCCCCCCCCCCCCCCCAGAAACACATTAGACTTTGTGATTCTAACTGGTTGTTTGCTGAACATCAACTGTACACAACGTGTAAGTCGCTTTGGATAAAAGGGTCAGCTAAATTACTAAATGTAAATGTGTGTACACACACACTCAGACCTGCACTTCATCTATCTTAGGTTCAAAGTTATCCCTTAGTTATTTGACAAAATGTTATTGTTCTTATTATTTCCTTTCCCACAAAAAGCAATAATGTACCGTATGTACCCTAGTTGCTATTGCATGTACTTATTTGTGTTTCATTACACATATATGTACATGCTTACCAACTGTTTCACCTGTTTTATTGCAACACTACTATCACCGACTTCTAAGAAGGGAGATCCCCCCTTGAATGGCCCTTCTAAGGTTCTATTGCCTGTGGTGCTTTTTTCCTATTGCTAGGCTTTTAGTGAGTTTTTCCTTACCTTCGTGTGTTGTATGTCTGGGGAGTGTTGCATTAATTTAATTTATTCATTTTACATTTTATTTTGGATTTACTGGTGTTTTTGTTTTGTTTATTGTGATGTTTCTTCTTGACTTGTTTAAAGAAGACGTGTCCGGCCCATGGGGACATTAACGTGTGTTGTCGGGCCTTACAAATACATTTTATTTGAATAAACTGAAGTTAACAAGAAATTATATGAAGTTTAAACTCAAGTTTCTGTGGAGGAGCCAACTAAAGCTACTAACACTTGGTCGGCCTCTCCACTCGGAACCAATTTGCAGAGAGGATGCAGCTTGTGCCTTTGTAGTGAGACAAGAGGAAACACACACACACGCACACACACACAGTCTGTCCCATGGCGCTGCTGGCGAGGCCCATTGTCACCATGGCGACGAGGCCTAGGCCCTCCAGTGAGACAGAGGCCTCTGCCAGTGTGTGAAGTAGGGCAGAAACGATTTCTTAAATGTGCAAGAACCAAACTGGAACTTTAATCCTCTTAGCCGCGGCCTCGGCCGACACACAAAGCCTGTGCACGGGGACGGCAACTTAGCGGCGCGCTACACTAACGGTTCTGTCACTAACTCAGCCTCAGCCTTGTGGTTCTGTTTGTAGCTCGCTACACCAACTCAGCCTCAGCCTTGTGGTTCTGTTTGCAGCTCGCTACACCAACTCAGCCTCAGCCTTGTGGTTCTGTTTGCAGCGCGCTACACTAACGTAGCCTCAGCCTTGTGGTTCTGTTTGCAGCGCGCTACACTAACGTAGCCTCAGCCTTGTGGTTCTGTTTGCAGCGCGCTACACTAACTCAGCCTCAGCCTTGTGGTTCTGTTTGCAGCGCGCTACACTAACTCAGCCTCAGCCTTGTGGTTCTGTTTGCAGCTCGCTACACTAACGTAGCCTCAGCCTTGTGGTTCTGTTTGCAGCTCGCTACACTAACGTAGCCTCAGCCTTGTGGTTCTGTTTGCAGCGCGCTACACTAACTCAGCCTCAGCCTTGTGGTTCTGTTTGCAGCGCGCTACACCGACTCAGCCTCAGCCTTGTGGTTCTGTTTGCAGCGCGCTACACTAACTCAGCCTCAGCCTTGTGGTTCTGTTTGCAGCGCGCTACACTAACTCAGCCTCAGCCTTGTGGTTCTGTTTGCAGCGTGCTACACTAACGTAGCCTCAGCCTTGTGGTTCTGTTTGCAGCGCGCTACACTAACTCAGCCTCAGCCTTGTGGTTCTGTTTGCAGCGCGCTACACTAACTCAGCCTCAGCCTTGTGGTTCTGTTTGCAGCGCGCTACACTAACTCAGCCTCAGCCTTGTGGTTCTGTTTGCAGCGCGCTACACTAACTCAGCCTCAGCCTTGTGGTTCTGTTTGCAGCTCGCTACACTAACGTAGCCTCAGCCTTGTGGTTCTGTTTGCAGCTCGCTACACTAACTCAGCCTCAGCCTTGTGGTTCTGTTTGCAGCGCGCTACACTAACTCAGCCTCAGCCTTGTGGTTCTGTTTGCAGCGCGCTACACTAACGTAGCCTCAGCCTTGTGGTTCTGTTTGCAGCTCGCTACACTAACTCAGCCTCAGCCTTGTGGTTCTGTTTGCAGCGCGCTACACTAACTCAGCCTCAGCCTTGTGGTTCTGTTTGCAGCGCGCTACACTAACGTAGCCTCAGCCTTGTGGTTCTGTTTGCAGCTCGCTACACTAACTCAGCCTCAGCCTTGTGGTTCTGTTTGCAGCGCGCTACACTAACTCAGCCTCAGCCTTGTGGTTCTGTTTGCAGCGCGCTACACTAACTCAGCCTTAGCCTTGTGGTTCTGTTTGCAGCTCGCTACACTAACTCAGCCTCAGCCTTGTGGTTCTGTTTGCAGCGCGCTACACTAACTCAGCCTCAGCCTTGTGGTTCTGTTTGCAGCTCGCTACACTAACTCAGCCTCAGCCTTGTGGTTCTGTTTGCAGCGCGCTACACTGACTCAGCCTCAGCCTTGTGGTTCTGTTTGCAGCGCGCTACACTGACTCAGCCTCAGCCTTGTGGTTCTGTTTGCAGCGCGCTACACCAACTCAGCCTCAGCCTTGTGGTTCTGTTTGCAGCGCGCTACACTAACATAGCCTCAGCCTTGTGGTTCTGTTTGCAGCGCGCTACACTAACGTAGCCTCAGCCTTGTGGTTCTGTTTGCAGCGCGCTACACTAACTCAGCCTCAGCCTTGTGGTTCTGTTTGCAGCGTGCATCGCCAACGTACGCCGTTCGAAAGGGGACTTTGTTTACCAAAAACTAAGGGCGCGTTCACACCTACTCTGTTTGGTCCACTTTAAGTGGACCATGGTCCCTTTAAGTGGACCATGGTCCCTTTAGATCGATAGTCCGTTTGGTTTGTACAGGTATGAACGCAAACCGAACTATAATGAGGACCAAACAACCGAACCATGGTCCTCTTGAAAAGTTGGGACTCGGTTCGTTTCAATCGAACTATAGTACCTAATCCAGGAAGCAAAGTAGCCTACTCCTCTCTAGACTGGCGCCGCACGCGGACAGTCTCTCTCTTCCTCCCTCTCTCTCTCTCCTCTCTAGACGCAGTCTCTCGAGCTGCGCCTGCTTCTATGCAGAGCTGTCTAGTAGTTGACAGCTTACGCAGGAAGGAAAGGTCTCTCTCTCTCTCTCTGCCTCTCTCTCTCTCTCTGCCTCTCTCTCTCTCTCTCTCTCTGCCTCTCTCTCTCTCTCTCTCTCTCTCTGCCTCTCTCTCTCTCTCTCTCTCTTCCTCTCTCTGTCTCTCTAGACTGGCGCCGCGCGCGGACAGTATCTCTCGTCCTCTCTCTCTCTCTGCCTCTCTCTCTCTCTTCCTCTCTCTGTCTCTCTAGACTGGCGCCGCGCGCGGACAGTCTCTCTCGTCCTCTCTCTCGCTCTCGCTCTCGCTCTCTCTCTATATCTCTACTCTCTAGTCGACTTGCGCCACGCTCGTAATGACAGTATATGACAGTATCTCTCTGCTTTATCACAAGAGACGCTGTCGGCAACTGTTTACGTTTGTGAGTGCTATAGTCCAATAGATGAACGACTTGGTGACAGCATGTCCTTTGTTTACAAATTAGATCCGCACCAAACAGGGTAGTGTGAACGCAGACCAAAATTAAACAATGTATCATTTTCACATTTGGTGCGGATCTAATTTGTAAACAAATTAGAAAGTCCGGACTATCCCTGGACTTTCAGATGTGAACACACCCTAAGCTTGGATTTCTCAGGCGCGTAATGTACAGTCAACTACACATTTCCTAAGCTCTCTACGACTGTAGCCCCCACAGCTAACATGCTAAATGCTAACTCCTAATGTGTAAAACAACAGCGTTTAAGCTCGAGGACACAATATGGAATGTTTGTGAAGTGATTGTTATGCATTACGATTGTCCTTTGGGATCGAATTCAAGTGAAGTCATAAACACTACACCCTTTCGCCTGATTGAAATAAAAAAAAATCTTTTATGCGGTTTTCCAATTGATGTAATTCATTAGCTGCACAAGCAAAGCAATTAAGGCGAAAGCCTCCAGATGGCTCCCCAACTCGCCATGATGGAAATATTGCATTCAGAGCTGCGTCATTGTTGGAACATCAGCTAAGAGCCATTATCTTCTGAAGGATTAGGCTGCCATAGATCCAGCTAATTATGGTTGGATAACCAGCTATCTGGCAGCCCGGTGCCTTTAGACACCCAAGCTAATGTAAGAACTTTGGGATTCAAATTAAACTACGATTTGCAGTGGGGATAAGATGTGCAGGTTTCTAGGTAAAACCTTTTGATGGTGTTTCATTGGGTTTCCTTCTAATGTCGGCTACTCATACATTGCCAGCATTCACATTGTGCAGCTCTGCACATTTTTTTATCTGAATATAAAAATACGAGAAAGAATAAACAGTGTAAACAATATAATTAACTCTGAATATAAAACTATGAGTGTCTGTACCCTAACTAGCATTGTCTTGGCACCCACATAAGCAATAATCTCAAATGGAAAACCAACACAGACCACATGTACAAAAAAGCCAATCAAAGACTCTTCTTCCTCCGTCAGCTCAAAAAAATTCAGAATCAGAAAACATCTAAAATAAATAAACAAATATAATTATGTTTATTATTGTAGGTGGAGGTTTTTTATAAGCCTTCTGGGCTTTTCTGCCTCTTCCTGCACTGTATATCTTTTGTACTTTACAGTTGTCATTATTGTGTTGTTGTTTTTATACTGTGCGAAATAAACTAAACTAAATTAAACTAATTCATCAAGGTTGAGTCCACTCCACTCTGGCAGTCAAAGAGCTGACATACAAATAAAAAAAGGTCTACATTAAACATAAATGACACAGCGGTCACCATTTCAAAGGGAGTTTATTTACTTTGTGACACAATAGCCAAACAAATGTGCTAGCCATCAATATATTATGCCAAATGATTAGGGCATATTAAAAAAAATAAAAAAAATAAATGTAATTATCAATTAACCCATTCTCTGCCACGCTTATATCCATCGCTGTTTGATCTCTGCCAGCACTGTAAGTCTATGGAGATGTTCACCTTCTTTGCAGGGCTATAACGTTTTAAATTGTATTGCTAAATTGACATTACTATGGCCCATTCAACATCGATTATCTATCGTTCAGGATGTAGGAACGTTTTACTTTTTCATTCACACATTCATACGAAAATACCGTCTAGAGTATAAATATGTTTTTATCGTTTTCTGCAGTATTTCCCAGAACGTGAGATATAGGCACAAATGCATATTAGATCATCAAATGCAGTTTGATACCGATCGACGCTATATTAAAAATGTCAACTGTACATGGTCCTAAACGTTATGACTGATCATGCGCGGGTGAACGGAGGGGGGGGGGGGTCGTTTATAATTCCGTGATAGTCGTTAGATGCTTCATGTAGTATGGGTGATATATTGATCAGAGCAGTTTGTATCGAAAATGATAAACAAAAACGCTGAAACTCACGTCAGTCTCCTCGTACCGTTGGGCGATGAGAGTGGAGCAAACAGATCCAAGTTATGTGGTGGGGATCGAGGCGATCCATTTCCGGTTTGTATATTACTAATACACACCCAAATCATGTAGATTATTGAGTTATGGCAAAGATCCATATCCACGGTGCGTGTATTGAGTCCCGTGACGATAAACGAGTGGCCGGACGGAATAGGGAGACGCACCGGGATCACAAGAGATCCACTTCCGGTTGCAACTCACCAATCAGCCACCAGGTGGCAGTATTGAAGCGTTGCAGAGTTGTGCTGGCTCACACAGCATCCGACAAGGCTCCGTGAGTGAAATATGAATACCATGGCGAAAATATGAAATTATGATCAGAATCACGTTGGAAAGGGTTAACAAGTCCGAGTCCTCGTCTGCACCTTCCGAGTCCAAATGCAGTCAATGCTCGAGTCCAAGTCCGAGTCACGAGTCCTGAAAATCAGTCCAGGACTCGAGTACTACAACAGTGTCAGTGTTACGACCCTGGCTCAGGGGCACGCAACCTATGTGCCAACCAACACCAAAACCCCGTGCTCTAACTCAAAGTGCTACTAACTCAAGGAACTATTAAGGTAAATGTAACTAAGATACTAGTGCAAACCCAACGGACAAGGACTGAAGAACCTAACAGCTCTTTCTCCAAACACAGACACTGCATGTGTGTTACTAGGTCTGCCTTTAAAGCTCCCAGCAGGTAACCAATCAGCACTAATTGGCTAATTGGCAGGCCTCACCTGCATGCCCGGTGACACAGGAGTGATCAGGCCTCTAGTACATAACAGTCAGGTCCATGTCATTTTTAACCAGAGAATATTGACCAGAGATATGACTGTATAGGCATCTTGTTCTTATATACCCTTACAAATACATTTTAATTTATTTGATTTGATCTCATTATTAGTAATATACATTTATTATTGTACATCTTTTCTCTTGTGGTTCCAGGGAAGTGTCCCAGCGTCAATCGGAGGCAAATTCAGTGACCCCTTCTCAGACATAAACCCCAATGACGGCCATCTTTCCTACCCGGACAATTCCGCCGTCCCGCACATCAACGGCAAGCCGTTACCGGAGGACTTTGAGCACGTCATTCAATCTATGGCACAGGTACGGTATGACCAAATCTATGGCACAGGTACGGTATGACCCAACTGGAAAAGGGTGAGGACAGCTGGTGCTGTCTGTATGCTGGGTTTGAGTGACATGTCAACACAGGCCTGATGTAACACAGCATTACAGTTCTGCTTGTCTTTCCGCTGAACCTTCTCCCTCCACCCTATTCGATTTGTAATAATATTATATATATATATATATATATATATATATATATATATATATATATATATATATATATATATATATATATATATATATATATATATATATATTCTATGATATTATTATAATATTAGATGTATTATCTCCATCAGGGGGAAGACTTGGGAAGTTATGTAATCGGTTGCATATGCACATGTGTGTGTGTGTCTGTCTGTGCGTGTGCGTGATTCTATCTGTAGCTAATCTAACAAACTACTGGACAGGGACCGGATTTCTGGAATATTTTTCTGATCGGTCAATGACAAGTATCTTATTCCATTGAAAAACATGTTCAATATGAAGCTGCACCTTTTGAGTGCAAGATGGCCGTTTACACAGGTTCACTGCTCAGAGCCTCCCGGTATCAGCTCTCTGGACCCTGTTTACAACATGGACATGTTATAGTGAACCTATTGTTGTTGCTGTACCTATGCATTAAAACATTCATTGTTGATAGAGAGATAGAGAGAGAGAGTGAGAGAGACAGAGAAAGAGAGATAGTGAGAGTGAGACAGAGAAATAGAGAGATGGACAGAAAGAGAGAGAGAGGGAGATGAGAGAGAGTTTGACAGAAAGAGAGGGAGATGAGAGATAGATATAGAGAGGGCGATGTAGAGAATGAGAGAGGAAGAGGAAGTGAGGGAGAGAAAGAGAGAGGGAGAGAGAGAGGGAGAGAGAGAGAGAGAGAGAGAGAGAGAGAGAGAGAGAGAGAGAGAGAGAGAGAGAGAGAGAGAGAGAGAGAGAGAGAGAGAGAGAGAGAGAGAGAGAGCGCACCTTTCTAGCAACCGCCACTCTTAAGCGCTTTCTCACATCTAACATTGACATCATGGTGGACACCTCTCAGTCACCTCTTCTTACCGGTCTTAGTAACTCCTTAGCTAAATAATCGCATGGCTTTGCAAGATGAGAGCCACACACGCTCCCCGCCGTGCGCTCGGCCCCCTAGGGGCCACTTCAGACAGACTTCTAACGGGAGCCTGTGGCTTTGAGGCTAGCTGTGATGCTAACGTAACAGTATTTTGTATATTTTTTGTATTTATTTATTAAGTAAAAAAAAATTAGACATAATAACCATATTGTGAAGGAGAAGTTTGAAGCTTAGAGGCTTCCCCTGTTTTGTAAAATCAAACATACAAAAATATACATATTATTAAAAAAATACGAGTAATACATTCAAAAGATATGTGTTAACACAAACATAGAAATAAAAATAAATCTAACCCTAACTAACCGTACTGTCATGCACTTGTCCTAATAAACTAACCTACACTGTAGCACTCAACACTTTGATGAACATTGTTACTCAGCTGATAGAGTTGTACCCTTCCTGATGACTTGTCGTACAGAACTTGTAAGTCGCTTTGGATAAATGTAAATGTAAATACATACACACAGTACATACATGCATAATACTGTATACTGCGTACATAATAATACATAACCACCCTCCCACCTGCCTACAAACCTACCCATGCGAGGCCCTGTGCAAGATTTAAACGCGAGGCCCCCCCCCCCCCCCTAAAAGAAAAAAAATATATATATATATAATTTTTATTTTAAATTTTTTTTAATACAGTCAACATATTCTTAAATAATAGCGCTGCCCGAGGCTGGGCATGATACAGTCAACATATAGCAAGAGAGAGAGCGAGAGAGAGCTCCCGTTCTACAGTCAATATACAGTGTTATCGCTGCACAGACCCGGCAATGCCCCTGACCCTCCACCAGAGCAAGGCCAGAGAGAGAGAGATAGAGAGAGAGCATGTCTGTTTGTGTGTGTGTGTTAGAGAGAGAGCATGTATATGTGTGTTAGAAAGAGAGAGAAATATATAGAGAGAGAGCATGTGATTTTGTGTGTTAGAGAGAGATATAGAGCATGTCTGTGTGTTAGAAAGAGAGAGAGAGAGAGAGAGAGAGAGAGAGAGAGCATGTGTGTTTGTGTGTTAGAGAGAGAGAGCATGTCGGTGTGTGTGTGTGTTAGAGAGAGAGCATGTATGAGAGAGATAAGCAAAGATGAGCCCCTAAAGGATATTCAACTTTTAATGGAAGAACAAAACAGAAGGAAAAGATAACTTCACAAAGGCAACATGAATATACATAGATCCAAAAGGACAAAGATCAACACTTAAATCCAAAGAGAAGAGGGTCTATACCAGAGAAAACAAAGTAGCAAGGAGCCAATGGCCGACATCAGCTAAATAGGCTAACTGCAAATAGAGTAGCCAGGTACTGACACCAGGCCACACACAGCTTTGGCCAACGCTACCCAAGCTACACAAACGACCAAGACAATTCACACACAGCACATGTCGTATCTCCAAATGTTGTGAAGTAACATATGTTTTGCCTGGAAAAAAACATCGTTATAAACAAAGCATTCGGGAGGGGAAGGAAGGAAGAGTGGGGTAATGTCCAATGGACATCTTACCTGCACCAAGGAACGCAGGGCGAAAGGCCGCAACACAGGTCTCCACGTTGACGAAAGGCCTCTCGCTGGCGGGACAAAAAGAAGCTATGGCCGGAGCCTTGTCATGGTGCAGGCCCGACTACATCTTCTGTCAAAGATGATGTCGTAGTCAGAGTGCCAGGGCCTGCTATTCTCACGGCTAATGTCAATGGTCGTAGCACAAGCTAACAGCTAACTCTAGGCTAACTGATAGCATCAAGCTAACGTTCCCAGCCGAGCGAAAACGAGCAGCTAACGTCGTAGCTAAACAGCTAACTGGCTAACAGTTAGCTCAACCCGGCTATCGCTAACCACTAGCTAACGCAGAAGCAAGCTATGCGGCTACCACTGAAAAACTGTACAACGTGAGAAAAGCAATACAGGCCAACACTTCAGACAGCCGCTGTGTTTTCCTCTTCTCATCCGAAGATGGAAGGGAAAAAGAAGGCAATACACGTCCCACTACAGAGTGGTGTTTACCATAGCGGTGCCGGCAACAAGTCCCTCGCGGACTATAGCCGACTTGAGCATGGAGATATTCTCATAATGAAACACCAAGCTCACCTCCCTCGCACCAGGTGCTGACACCAGGCCACACACCGTTAGCTACTACAACAGCTAGCCGGCCCGTTTGGCTCCCGAGAGAGAGAGAGAGAGATATATCCACGGCGGGAATAGAATAGAGTGCATTAAAAACTCACCAAACGTCCAAGAGGATGGAGACAACCGCGTGGAGTTGACGAAGTTCATCTGCCGAATGACCGTCCTCTTCATCTTGGCATAACAATGCTGCACGCGCTCTAGGTTAGCTAACGCTAGTTAGCCTTTAGCTAAGCTAGCTACTAGCCGACATCATCATGGCTATCCCGACTGAACCACACGTTAGCACTCAATATTATAACGTAGCTAAAGCTAACTAGCTGTCCCTGCCTTTAGCCGGGATGGCTAGCCTGACTGAACTGTCTAACATGCAACAACTTTCATCTTCAGTCCATCTGCCGAATGACCGTCCTCTTCGTTTTGGCTGGCATAACTAAGCATAACCTCCAAAGCTGCACGTGCGAAATAGTCAAACGCAGCTGACGCACGCCAGCGTACACATAATGTAACCCCTCCCTTCTTGAAACCAATAGTATGTCTGCTGCAGAGCTCCAATAGAGAATAGTGCAGAGCCGCAGAGCCAGGAACATTCTACAAACGTGTCTAATGTGAAATATATAAGCATATAAGCAAAACTAGATTTTAGGTCTGTGATGAAAAAGGGCCTCGCGGGAAGGGGGGCCTCGCAAAAAAAAATGTATTTATTTATTATTTTTTTTTCTTTTTGTGCGAGGCCCCCCTTCCCGCACTGCTCGCACACCCCCTGAGGCGGCCCTGAATCTACCCACCCACATAACCAAATGCATACCTACATGTATGACCTATTTATCTATCTACTACTTTTGGATATGAGAATTTTTTTGTAGTTTGCTTTCAAAATAACAGTGTGTGTCTTCATGTGTGTGTGTGTGTGTGTGCGTGTGTATTTGTGTGTGTGTGTGTGTGTGTGTGTGTGTGTGTGTGTGTGTGTGTGTGTGTGTGTGTGTGTGTGTGTGTGTGTGTGTGTGTGTGTGTGTGTGTGTGGTACAGGGCCGCTACGTGGCGGCCGTGGAGCTGGTGAAGCCCGTCTCGGGGGGTCTGGGCTTCAGCGTCGTAGGCTTGAAGAGCGAGAACCGAGGGGAGCTGGGCATCTTCATCCAGGAGATCCAGCCAGGAAGCGTGGCCCACTGGTAATGGGAGAGCGTCGAGAGGCCACCACCACTCAACCACACACAAGACACACCCATTTAGAATCTTTATTTATGGTGTCATGTACAAAGGTCTAAGGACCACACAGAATAATAACTGGAGCTGGCTACACATGAGCAAAAGCAGCCTCTCTCAGTAAATGCTTTCAAAACAGTCCCGGGTAGGTAGGTAATAATAAACACAAGACGTTGTTCCAAAAATAGTAAATTATATTTATTATGCCGGGTATGGATTTAAACCTCCACTGATATTTAAATAGGCAACAAAGGGAAAAAACAACCCACAAACAATTAACAAACAGGGAGAGGGATAAAGGGAGAACACACAAGGTAAGTATAATACAAAGTAAACTAGATAAGCGCCCACAGACACTCACCAACCAGCCAGAGGTTGGTACTGGGAAAACCCCCAGCAAAGGTACCAAAGGTACAATTCCACACTCAGTGGGATTAGGCCTAAAGCCAACAAGAGAATACTTACTCCAATGGAGGAGTGGCGCAGAGGCCAACAATATCTATATACATATACCAGTACTTTAGTCCACCCGAAGCAGTAGATAAGCACAGTATCAATTCCACCACAGTGGCAAACAATGGCAACCTCACTCTACTCTGGTCACTGGCAATTGACAGAATGAGGCGCCCAGACGTGTGTGTGCTGTCAGGTATTTGTCTACCCGCCCCTCTCGAGGTGATTGCCATCAGCTGTCATTCATTAGGCAATCAGCACTCTTCAGTGTAGGGACGGGCAGCACCTGACAGGGAGAGAAAAGAGACAGCATTAGCTCTCGTGTTCACACACACACACATCACATACAAAACACAACACATTAATTATACTAACCTGATGTTCAGAAGGTGTCATAAATACAGTAATAATGGTAATGACCAACCCACGTACCCAGGTACGTCACACCTCCCCCATAAGAGCGAACCTGTAGGGTTAGCAAAACATTATTACTTATTACCCAACATCCGATTAGTACCACACACCAGGGAAAACAGAAACAACAACAACCTCTGCTTTGACAGGCCGCTCCGCCGATACCGTCCTGTCAACAGGAGACAACAAACTGGAAACTTCCTGGGAAAACAAATAAAGCACAAAAAATCATCTCATCGCGCTTAACAGGACAGCACACAGGGAAACAAAAATCAGCACATTGCCCTGGCACCATCACAGCGCCCATCTCCTTTCAAAATGGCGTCACAAAAATAACATGGTCAGGATCCAAAATGGAGTCACTCAAATTAGACTCACATTACTACCAGCATACCTGGCCGCTGCCACTCGTGCCAACCAGCTTGGTAGGGAGGAATCATTGGGGTGATTATTAATCAACTCACAACACAAGTCAGTCAACAGAGCGTCTTCAACCTCCACTACAGGGATCACACTCTCCCCAGCGATATCGTTCCCCATGATAAAATCAACCCCCACACCTTTTGGTTTCTGGGCTGACCCTCTTTTCTCCTGTCGCTTCCTCAGCGTATGACATCTTTTTACCACATGGCCCATTTTTTTACAATAATTACACACCACCGGTCTCTTAGACGGCGGTGAGCGTGGCTGGAACGCTGACTCACGAGGAGTGAATGAGCCACCTTCACCACATACATTAGGACGTACAGAAACACGTTTGCGTGACCATTCAAACTCATCTGCCGAAATCGCAGCCTGTCGGAGTGTTGACACCCCCTGCCCATGTAAATAGAGCACAGCTTCGACCGGCAGGGTGGCTTTGAACTGCTCCACAAGTACCAATTCACTCAATGATGCAAAGTCCTTTACCTCACACGCAGAACACCACCGATCAAAATTAAGTTTCTCCTCCCGGGAGAACTCAACATGGGTTTGGGAAGGAGACTTACGGCGGTTGCGAAAATGCTGCCTGTATGCTTCTGGTACCTCTTCGTATACGCGCAAGACAGCACTTTTCACTTTCTCATACACCACGCTGTCTTCATTCGATAATGACCCGCACGCCACCTGAGCCCTACCAGTGAGTCTGTATTTCAATAAAGTCGCCCACTGGTCCTTTGGCCAATGCAAAGCCCATGCCATCTGCTCAAAAGCAGAGAAAAATTATTCCACCTCAGACTCCTGAAAGGGGGGAACCAAGGATATATGATGGCTAATATCAAAGGGTGCCTGGGGGTCGGAAAGTACTGGAGAGGAAATGGTGCTACGTTTAGCGTCACCACACTCCAACTCCAGTTTCCTCATCGCCAATTGAAATTCCCTATCAGCCACCTCCTTTCTCTCCAGCCTGTCTCCCTCCTCCTTTCTTTCCAGCCTGTCTCTCTCTCTGTCTCTCTCCTCCTTGTCTCTCACCTCCTTTCTCTCTTCTCTGTCTCTTTCCCTCTCCTCCATCTGGAGACGGAATAAACGCAGCTTAAAGCGTGCGCTCAATTTACCAGAAGAAGCAGTAGAACCATGGTCTGAACCTAGTGCAGAGTCAACACTCTCAGGATCCGACACACCACCATCCTGATCACAAACCTCCATAGCTCTACTCATGAAAAATCTATACTCTGCACTCTGCACTCTGCACTCTGCACTCTGCACTCTGTACTCTGCACTCTGCACTCTGTACTCTGTACTCTGTACTCTGCACTCTGTACTCTGCACTCTGTACTCTGCACTCTGTACTCTGCACTCTGTACTCTGTACTCTGTACTCTGTACTCTGCACTCTGTACTCTGCACTCTGTACTCTGCACTCTGAATACAGTTTATGAAAGAAAGTATACTGCCGTAGCAACACACAATACTACCCACAATACTACAACAAATCAGACTTCAATAAGCCCCACAAAATAGCCACTCACCTATAGTACTCAATAATGTCCCTGTGCAACACTCAACAGCCACATTATGCAGTATGACAACCTGACCAATTCGATTTAATATCCACATCTAACATTCATGAAAACAATAAATGTCGGTTCTAACCACCTAACTAGGATCACACTGGGTAACACTAACTACCCCGTCTAAACTACTTCCCTAGCGGAATGAGGACTACACATATATTCAGTCGCTTACCGATTTCATTGCGCACTCCACCGGAATAGACGACGCGTGCCCCCCTCCCCCTAACCAAGCAGGTGATCCACCCTTTACCTATGTGGAAAAAAATAGAATGGTTAAGAGCATAACTTACAACAATGGTTTACAACAGTCAAGTGTGCAGCACGGAAAAATGGATATATAATAATATAACTTACCAAATGAAAAAACGCAACCTACCTGACACGCTCCAATCGACAAGTCCACATGTCACATAACAACAAGGAACTATACAATTGTGCAAACTAACGAGCCCCCATGTCATGTACAAAGGTCTAAGGACCACACAGAATAATAACTGGAGCTGGCTACACATGAGCAAAAGCAGCCTCTCTCAGTAAATGCTTTCAAAACAGTCCCGGGCAGGTAGGTAATAATAAACACAAGACGTTGTTCCAAAAATAGTAAATTATATTTATTATGCCGGGTAGGGATTTAAACCTCCACTGATATTTAAATAGGCAACAAAGGGAAAAAACAACCCACAAACAATTAACAAACAGGGAGAGGGATAAAGGGAGAACACACAAGGTAAGTATAATACAAAGTAAACTAGATAAGCGCCCACAGACACTCACCAACCAGCCAGAGGTTGGTACTGGGAAAAACCCCAGCAAAGGTACCAAAGGTACAATTCCACACTCAGTGGGATTAGGCCTAAAGCCAACAAGAGAATACTTACTCCAATGCAGGAGTGGCGCAGAGGCCAACAATATCTATATACATATACCAGTACTTTAGTCCACCCGAAGCAGTAGATAAGCACAGTATCAATTCCACCACAGTGGCAAACAATGGCAACCTCACTCTACTCTGGTCACTGGCAATTGACAGAATGAGGCGCCCAGATGTGTGTGCTGTCAGGTATTTGTCTACCCGCCCCTCTCGAGGTGATTGCCATCAGCTGTCATTCATTAGGCAATCAGCACTCTTCAGTGTAGGGACGGGCAGCACCTGACAGGGAGAGAAAAGAGACAGCATTAGCTCTCATGTTCACACACATCACATACAAAACACAACACATTAATTATACTAACCTGATGTTCAGAAGGTGTCATAAATACAGTAATAATGGTAATGACCAACCCACGTACCCAGGTACGTCACATATGGCCACATAAATACAATGTCTAAAGTGTTTACACCTGTTTTTATACACCAGCTTTTCTACATCTGTTTTTCTACACCTGTTTTTACTTTTTACACACTTGTTTTATACACCTGCTTTTATCTCATCACGCTCTTATTGATATTGATAGATATGATTTAATTGAATTTTACCATGTGCTTATTTATAATTTGTATCATGTTTAATTCATGATGCAGACATAACGTGAAACTGAATGAGAACGGTCAATGTCTGTATACTGTGTGAGCTGTGATATACCCTGAATTTCCCCAAGGGGATTCATAAAGTATCTATCTATCTATCTATCTATCTATCTATCTATCTATCTATCTATCTATCTATCTATCTATCTATCTATCTATCTATCTATCTATCTATCTATCTATCTATCTATCTATCTATCTATCTATCTATCTATCTATCTATCTATCTATCTATCTATCTATCTATCTATCTATCTATCTATCTATCTATCTATCTGTCTGTCTGTCTGTCTGTCTGTCTGTCTGTCTGTCTGTCTGTCTGTCTGTCTGTCTGTCTGTCTGTCTGTCTGTCTGTCTGTCTGTCTGTCTGTCTGTCTGTCTGTCTGTCTGTCTGTCTGTCTGTCTGTCTGTCTGTCTGTCTGTCTGTCTGTCTTTCTATCTATCTATCTATCTATCTATCTATCTATCTATCTATCTATCTATCTATCTATCTATCTATCTATCTATCTATCTATCTATCTATCTATCTATCTATCTATCTATCTATCTATCTATCTATCTATCTATCTATCTATCTATCTATCTATCAATCTATCTATCTAAAGGACACAAATATTATCAGTGCAATTGAACATTGTGGGTTATTCTGTTCCACATTCGTGCCCAAATTGGCAATGTCAACCAAAAGTTACACACACACACATAGGATGATGAACCTGACAATCAACATACAGCTCATGGGTACAGCAGTGTCTTCTCCCAATTGCACGGCTGCCAAGAAACGAAACGGAAGAAAACAACAAAACTGGACTTGAAGAAGTCTTTATTTGTAGCTACATTGTCATGCAGCGAACACACACATGCAACACACACACACACACACACACACACACACGCACACACACACACGCACACACACAGTGCAGGAGAGCACCGAGGCAAACACAAACAGATGACAACAATTACAATAAACAATCTTTAAATTCCAAGTCTGTGTTTGTGTGATGTACATGTAAATGGTGTTAGTATGAATACTGTGAAAATAAACTATGAAATAAATGCCGTAAGCTACTGCTTGGCTAGCTTCAGCTTGGCTAGCTTCAGTTTGGCTAGGGTCAGCTTGGCTAGCTTCAGCCAAGCTAGCTTCAATTTGGCTAGCTTCAACTTGGCTAGCTTCAACTTGGCTAGCTATAGCTTGGCTAGCTTCAGTTTGGCTAGCTTCAGTTTTGGCTAGCTTCAACTTGGCTAGCTTCAACTTGGCTAGCTATAGCTTGGCTAGGTTCAGCCCATTACCGTAAGGTACCATTAGCTCCAGAATTTCATTGGCTACAAAAACGGTCGATAATTTTCACCGTCAGAGGTAACTGGTCCGTTCAGGGCTAGCCGGAACCGGACGTGGTCACTTGCCCGAAACCGACGCTCATATAGGTTGTTCGGCCTTGTAACCCGAGATTGGAAGCACGTAATAGGTAGAGTAGGGTGTCAATCGAACGACCGCCATTTTAGCTTTCCAACGACGTGTAGGTTGATGGGCAAAAAATACAGCCCAAAGCCTACAGACGAGGGCAAAGTGCCCGAACATTAACAGGTTAACTCAGCGACTTCCGCCCTGTCACACGCCCTCATCTCAGTGCCTCACCGCATCTTCCCTCCCCCCTCACCCCTCCCCCTCTCCCTAGCGATGGCAAGCTGAGAGAAGCCGATCAGATCCTGGCTATAAACGGCCAGCTCCTGGACCAGACCGTGACCCACCAGCAGGCCATAGGCATCCTGCAGAGGGCCTCGGAGAGGGTGCAGCTCACCGTGGCTAGGGGGCCCATCCCTCAGCTGGCCAGCCCTGTGGTGTCACGGACCCCCTCCGCGGCCAGCACACTGTCGGCCAACTCCAGCGCAGTAAGAGTCCACACATGCACGCACGCAC
Source organism: Notolepis coatsorum (assembly GCF_963971535.1). Classification (NCBI taxonomy): domain Eukaryota; kingdom Metazoa; phylum Chordata; class Actinopteri; order Aulopiformes; family Paralepididae; genus Notolepis; species Notolepis coatsorum. Next base: position 196,047,461 of record NC_140168.1, read on the forward strand.
ACACACACACACACACACACACACACACACACACACACACACACACACACACACATGCACACACACACACACACACGCACACACGCACACACGCACACACACACACACACACACTAGAGCTGTCCCCGAAGCCTGTTTTTGGGCTTCGAACTTCGTCAGGGTTTTTTGAAGGGACGTTCGAACCTTTGTTTTTAATTACAAATTATTTTTTTAAATAAATTATTTTTATATCATTTATTTTTTATAAAATATCCTCAAATTAAATCATCAATTTGAATAATTTTAATCTGATTAAATTAATATTTTTTTTAAAAATTAAATCAACGTTCTTTAAGGAATATAACTTGTCAGTTTCGTCAACGTAAATAATCCAATAAGGGCACGGTTGGTACGAAAGTGATGGTGACGTCTTGATGGAGCGCCGAGTGCCAAGCGGATGCAGATAGGCTTTTAACATTTATGATAAATGTTTTATTAAAAACTTTATGACGAGTCATATACTATGAATAGTATAATACTATAATATTAGTGTAGCCTAATCTTTATCTGCAACTGTGAAGAAAAACTCCATTGGTTTAAACAGAATGTATAGACACGTACATCCATATGTATACCGTACTTTTCGCACTATAAGCCGCACCTGACTATAAGCCGCAGCAGCTAAATTGAATGATGTGTACATATATAAGCCGCACTGGACTATAAGCCTCATGTGTTTTAATGTTTAATTACCATATGTAAGGAGTAGAGCCTGCGGCTTAATTTGACTCAACACAGGAAGCCTCACCCGGCCCGGACACGGAAAGGATTGACAGATTTCATTGATTGCTCTTTCTCGATTCTGTGGGTGGTGGTGCATGGCCGTTCTTATATTGAGCTTTAAGTTCCCACCTCTACAGAGAATGACTCCCACCTCTACAGAGAATGACTCCCATTGGGACACAATACTGTCGGACAAATAACAAGAATTAACTCATTTGTATTAAGTTTAGCAAATAAGGGAACAGATAAATAAAAAAAATCGGTTTTTGTCCACATATAAGCTGCACCGTTATATAAGCCGCAGGGTCGAAAAATGGGGGGAAAAGCCGCGGCTTATAGTCCGAAAAGTACGGTATATGTTTTATTAAAAAAAAATATTCTAATGTTGATTTAGAATTCGAACACCAACGTAACGAACGAAGGTCCGAATGTTCGAACGTTTGGGCTCAGCCCTAGCACACACACATGCACGCACACACACATGCACACACACCCACCCACACACGCACACACACATGCACGCACGCACACACACACACACACACACACACACACACACACACACACACACACACATACACGCACACCGGAGGAAGCACACGTGTGCACGTACATACACACTCATGTACACTGTAGCACTCAACACTTTGATGAACATTGTTACTCAGCTGATAGAGTCGTACCCTTCCTGCTGTCTTGTCGTACAAAACTTGTAAGTCGCTTTGGATAAAAGCGTCAGCTAAATGACCAAATGTAAATGTAAATGTAATGTAAATGTTGAATGAGAGTAAGATAAGATAAGATGAGATATTCCTAAATTAAGGCGTCATAGCAGGGGAGGGGGTAGGGGAGGTACAGGTATGGGCAGTGTATAGTAGAAAGACATAAATCTAGGCAATACAATTAGATCTGAACAGTGCAAACTATATAGTTAACTCTGAATATAAAATATGAGAAAAGTAAACAGTGTAAACAAAGGTGCAGATGAGGGACTGTATGATGATCGGTCATATTATACGTTACAATAAATATAGGCAATAAAGTATTTGAATCTGAATATATACTATGAGTAAGGGTAAAAGTACATACTGTATGTGGACACATGTGCACCGATGCAGGGGGTAAACAATACAAACAGCATTGTTGTGTTTACCTACAGGCATATACATGGTTTACCAGCTGCCAGGAGATCTAGCGGCCCTGTGTACACCCTGAGCAGCCTGCATCACATTCATCACATCCGCTGTTCGCAAAGCACCTTCTTCATTTGTCTATGATCATGTAAACAGTACAAACCCACCCTCGCTCACTTCACCTCCCTGCCAAACGTCAGCCTAAACCGTGGCCAGTAGAAGGGGGGCGGAGATTTTTGTGGACCAACCAACCGAACGACAGATGGAGTTATAGAGCACCCTCAAATGCAATTCCTCATGCAGACCCACGAGTAGTGTCCCACAATCCCTTGGGGGAGGCAACGCCATGCATGAGCGGTCTAGTGTGTGCCAGAATGAACCAGAATGAACCCCACCAGGCTCAATCCATACGCGTACGACTCATGTTTCAAAGATTCAACATTACTCGATTTGTCCCGAGGGGTCAGATGGTCATCAGTCCTCTACAGCGCGGCTTTTCAGACGGAGGGTTGAGACCAGTCATGGACTGGGACCATAATTCCTACCGGGAATTTGACTCAGGCAGGCCAGGCCAAAAGAATATAATCATAGCCGCGCGGCGGAACGCATTTATAACGGGATGCATCATGCATCCGATCCCACAACTTCATCTCCAAATGTGGCCTTTCTCTCCGGGTTGGCGCGGATGAAGGTCTTATTAGCGCATCAATGTCTCTAGCTTAAGTTGTAGCTACAGAGCCGCCATGTGTTACGACAACAAAGAACACGTTAAACCAACAGATACAGGTGATTAGTTCCTCCCTGACGTAGTGACCTTACAATTAATGTTTACAATAATAATAATAATAACAACTTTATTTGTACAGTACTTTTCATACAGAAGTTGCAGTTCAAAGTGCTTCACAACAGTAAAAAAAAATACAGGCATAAGCGAGCATGAGAAAGATAGAGAGGTAAATCACAGTGTTTCACATTAGGATCTAGCATCCCAATAGGTTCTCTGTTTACAGTTTAATTCAGTAATACAAATAATAAAAATAGTTTAAAATGATTCGGTTTAAAAATAGTCAAAAAATTATAAAATAAAACGGACATACAACAGGGTATTTAACATACTACAGAGCAGTGCATCATTAAGAAGTAAAAAGTGTGATAAAATAGTTCAATTTTGAATTATAAAATGGAGCAGACATACAACAGGGTATTTAACATATAAAATAGTTCAATTTTGGATTACAACAGAGCAGTGATCTTCATTATAGTAATATTCAATATTCAAGGGGCTTTCACAATTAATACATTTGGTAGTAATAATGGCACACAGTCTTAAATTCATATCAGCAGGGCCGGGGTGAGGGGGGTGGGGGCGAGTGCAACGCGCGTAGGAGGAACGCCATGTTCTTATCTCCAGCACACTTGAGAGTGGGGGGGGGGGGGGGGTGAGGACGACCTCGACAGTCTGGGGAGTGGAGATGTGAGTTGTCTCGGCAGAGAGGAGGGAGGAGATAGCGAGATACAATTTGCATAGAATCGACACATGAGTTTGATAGGAATTTTCATTTAAATGCCTGAGCAAAGAAGTCGGTTTTAAGCTGTCTTTTGAAGATATCTAGTGAGTTTGCTTCTCTGATGTTTTGGGGTAGTTTATTCCATAGTTTTGGGGCATAGTTGATAAAGGCTGCATTACCGATCCTTTTTTGACTGTTTCTGGGAGCATCTAGTAGTCCAGCAGTTGATGATTGCAGTGTTCTTGCTGGCCTGTAATTTATTAGAGTGTTGGTGATGTAGCTAGGTCCCTGTCCATTTAGAGCTTTGTATGTAAGGAGAAGGACCTTAAAGTCAATTCTAAATGTTACAGGAAGCCAGTGTAAAGCAGCTAAGACTGGGCTAATGTGCTCTCTCCTTTTGGTCCTAGTTAGCAGTCGGGCTGCAGAGTTTTGGATAAACTGAAGCCTCCCTGTGGTTTTCTTAGGGAGACCTGTGAAAAGTGCATTACAGTAGTCTAACCGGCTAGATATGAATGCATGAATTAGCTTCTCAGCATCGTTTTGATTAATAAATTGTCGTACTTTTGCTATTTCTGAGATGGAAGAACGATGTTTTTGTCACTTTGTTAATATGAGAATTGAAGTTCAGTTCTGAATCTATGATACCCCCGAGACTAGTGACCTCAGATTTGATCCAAGGGGTTAGTCCTCCCAGGTTCTTTATTAACGTTTCTTTTTTTGTTTTGGGGCCGATAATTAGAATTTCAGTTTTGTTCTCGTTTAGTTTCAGGAAGTTCTTACTCATCCATTTATTTATTGCCAGTAAGCAGTCTGTAATGGAGTTAATCGCTGTATCATTTGGTTCAGCAGATATGTACAATTGTGTGTCATCCGCATAGCTATGGAAACCTACATTATGTTCTCTGATGATATCACCCGGCGGTAACATTTAAAGGGAGAAGGACCTAAGCAACTCCCTTGTGCAACTCCATAGTTGTTGTCATATATCTCAGACATGTGGTCTCCTAGTTTAACATAGCATTTCCTCCCTCTGATGTATGTTTTAAACCAGCTTAGTACATGGTCTGAGAAACCGACAAGGTTTTCAAGACGATCAATTAGAATATCGTGATCAATTGTATCAAATCCTGCACTGAGATCTAACAGGATAAGGATGGAGATCTTACTCTCATCAGAGTTTAGCCTGAGGTCACTGATTATTTTGGTGAGGGCAGTTTCAGTGCTATGGTATTTTCTGAATCCTGATTGAAATTCTTCTAAGATGTTGTTTTCTTCAAGAAAGGAATTAATTTGAACTGAAACTATCTTTTCGAGTACTTTACTAATGAATGGTAGGTTCGATATTGGATGATAATTTGCCATTACATTACTATCCAAGTTAGGTGTTTTTAGTAGTGGCTTTACAACTGCTGTTTTAAAGGCATCTGGGAAAGTACCGGTTCTAAGGGAGGTGTTTATGATATCTAGCACAGGGCTTGAGATACTATTAAACACCCGTTTGAAGAATGCTGTTGGTATAGGGTCGATGTCTGAGGTGGATGAGTTGCATTCTGAGAAAGTTTTGGAGAGTACGTCTAATGTGATGGATGTGAATCTTCTCATGGTTACATTGCGCGGTTTGCTGTAATCAATTTTATTTCCATCATGAGTAATGCTGGCCCTGATCAAGGTTATTTTGTTATTAAAGAATAGTGCAAGTTCTTCACACTTAACCGTTGATGACTGAGGAGGTGTAGGGGCAGTGTTTAGTAGTAGATTAATAGTGGAAAAAAGGATTCTAGAGTTTCCAGAGTTTTCTGTAATGATTTTAGAGAAGTAGTCTTTCCTTGCTAAGCGGATGGTTTTGTTATAGGCAGTTAAAGCATCTTTGTATATATCACAGCATATGGTGGTTTTTGTTTTTCTCCATTTTCGCTCTGCCGCACGGCATTTCCTTTTTTCTTTGTTGACTGCATTATAGTTCAACCAGGGCGAGGCTCTGGTTTTCTTCTTTTTCGTTTTTAGTGGGGCGACATAGTTTAATTTTTTTTTCTATCATTTTATTTAAAGAGCTGTCATGAGTATGTGGTTCATGTAGTCCAGGGGTGGGCAACTTTGTATATAGTGAGAGCCACTAAATTTCCACACTCAATCTGGGGGGCCGCATTGTTTATCGGCAGTCCCGCCAGTAGTACCTCATCACTCAAATAGCCCATAATAAGACATATAAACTATTATAATTTGTTGTAACTTTGTTTTTTATTCCATTTCAAATGCATTTAGTAATGCTTAATTTCAACTTTATGAATTTATAAATACAGCTGAATTTGAAAGTATTGCTGTGTAACCCAAATATATACAAAAATGACTAATTATAATTAACACTTTCTCTGCCTAGGACGCCTAAACTCGTCATTCCCCGCCATGCTAATTCTGCCAATGACGCCGTAACACGTCATTGAGATCAATATTTCAAAAATCTGTAATCGCAATCATATTTCTCCCGCGGAGACTTGAGATCTACTGTTTGTAATATTCCGCTTAATGTCACTCTTAGTGTCTATAGGGAATGATAGAATCGGGCGACTGCTTATTGGGTTACCGTTTATTCACACGTCCCGGACAGCAATGACAACACAAGGAACAGCGCCTGCATATGAGATGACTGGAATACGTAACACGTCATCACGCACGCATCATTGCTGTGCTGTGGTAGGCTATGGGCTACACAGATATCCCTAGGATATTACATCTCCCTTCCTAAGATGAAACTCACGGTGGCAACCTAGAATCCTGAAAACATTACTTTACAATATACGGTACCGTTTGTTCTATATTCACACACCTGTGGACCATTATTTATATTTAAACAATATAAGCAGAAACGGTATACTTAAACAATATAAGTAGAAAACGGTCTCAAGACATGTCAATTATTATGATAATTACAATAATTACAATATTTCCTCTTCTCTAATTTTTTATTTTTTTTTTTACCTTACCTCAGTCACACAGATGACACTCTTGTCTGGGTTGAGTTTCACCCCTCTTTCCCTTGTCCTTTGTAGCATGACGCGCAGGTTGGCATCATGCTCGGCTCTGGTGTGGCCGTAGACCAACACGTCGTCCATGATGGCGGACACACCCGACAGTCCCTCATATGTGTCATCGATCCGCCTCTGGAACTCATCCTGCGCTGAGATGATCCCAAATGGGAGCCGTAGGAACCTGTATCTTCCGTGCACCGTGTTGAAAGTAGTTAACTTTGATGATTGTTCAGTCAGTTTGATCGCCCAGTAGCCCGATCTTGCGTAGAGTACACTGAAGTACTTTGCTCCGGCGAGCCTTGGGGTTATGTCGTCCAATGTTGGGAGCGGGTAGTGTGGTCTCTGGATCGCCCTGTTGAGGTCTCTGGGGTCCAAACACACTCGTAGCCTACCGTCGCGTCTTTCCACAACGACGAGGGCGCTGACCCATTCTGTGGGTTCTGTCACCTTCTTTATGACGTTTGACTTCTCCATGTTGTCCAGTTCCTCTTTGAGACGCCCACGGAGAGCGTATGGAATGCGCCTGGGGGGGTATATGACTGGCGTAGCCGCTGGGTCTATGCTGATACTGCATTCCCCTGGGAATAGCCCGATGCCCTGAAACACATCTGGAAACTCCTGCCTCACGTTAACAGGGTCCTCTACCTGTGCATCCACAACGTGTATCATTTTTACTAAGTTCAGATCTAGGCATGCTCTTAAACTCAATACAGGGGGGGAATTAGTGGTCACAACATCAAAATCCAACATTTGCACATTTTCTTTATGCTTGCATGTGAGTTTGCATGACCCCTCTACCTTGAGAGCATGGCCAGTTTGGCCACCATATCCTGAGAGTCGGCTGGATGGTGGGCCTAGTGTCACTTTACCGTACATCTGGTGGAAGGTTGCTGTTGGCATTACGTTCGCTTGTGCACCAGTGTCAATTTTAAACTTTATTTTGTGCTTGTTGACTTTACCAACCTCCAACTCAGCGAACGCCTGTTCTCGCTTCGTGTCTGCGTGCTCCGTTACGATGGAGTCCACAAACCATTCATCATCCTGTTGCTTTCCGACCGCGTGCACGTCCTGGCTAGCGTTAGCCCCTGGGCTAATCATTAGCTTCATCTGTACCTGGGCTAGCTCGTGGGAGCGTGCTATGTCCATGGCCTTCTCGAACATTAGCGCTGCCCCGTGGCTCAATAGCTTCTCACGGACCCTTACAGAGTTTGTAGCGAAAACAATTCTATCTCTAACCATCTCCTCACTATTGGGGTAGTTACAGTCATTCACGAGCAGTCTTAGTTCTGTAACAAACTGGTCAAAACTTTCGCTAGGCCCCTGGACCTTCTCCTGAAATTTGTACCTTGCAAATATGGGGTTCGCCTTTGGCATAACATACTCTTCATATTTGTCGTAGTAGCTTTTAAGCTTCTTCCTGTCGGCGTCGGACAACTGCCAGGTGTTGAAGATGTCTCTTCCCTTCTCCCCGATCCATAATAGGAGGTAGCTGCATTTGATTTCCTCCGTCTTGCCGTTGAACGGTCCGCTAAACATTAGCTCGACGTCCTGGCGGAATTTTTTCCATGCGTCAGGTAGGTTTGAGGATTCCCAATGCATCGTCGGCATTGGTACTGCTGCAGCCTCCATATTGTCCTTCTTTCTCTTTCTCTTTCTTGGCATGGGTTCGAAAAAGACCCGGCTTCTGGCACCATGTAATATTCCGCTTAATGTCACTCTTAGTGTCTATAGGGAATGATAGAATCGGGCGACTGCTTATTGGGTTACCGTTTATTCACACGTCCCGGGCAGCAATGACAACACAAGGAACAGCGCCTGCATATGAGATGACTGGAATACGTAACACGTCATCACGCACGCATCATTGCTGTGCTGTGGTAGGCTATGGGCTACACAGATATCCCTAGGATATTACACTGTTGATCCCCTCTCAACTCTCCAACGGTTCAAGAGCGCCATCTGGTGGCCGATCGGCGGATCGCCCAAACCGGAAACCGGAAACGGAAACTGGTGCTCATCCAAATTCGGTCCGATCACTCGCTATAGGTCCCGGGACTCAAGCTAGACACAATGGATAGCAATCCGTTACCAATAACTCGATAAACAACATGATTTGGACGTATATACTATTATACAACCTGGAGATGGATCGCATATTTCAACATCCCATAATAGGAATATTTTTGCTCCACGCTCATCGCCCAATGGCCCGAGGAGACTGGGGTGAGTTTCAGCGTTTTTTTTTACCGTGTTCGATACAAACTGCTCTAATGATCATATCACCCACACTAGATGAATCATCTAACGTTGGCCACTGAATTATAAACGACCCCCCCCCCCCCCCCCCATCCGGTCAACATCAGATGATAAGTAGTAACTTCTAGAAGCACGTCCATTTGAAAAAAAATTCTCGCGCCGATCGCTATCAAACTGTATACAATCATCAATATAATGCATTTAGGGCTATAAATCACATTCTGCAGAAAGCTGCAGAAAACGATAAAAACATATTTATACTTTAGACCGTATTTTAGTATGAATATGTGAATGAAAAAGTATAACGTTGCTACACCCTGAACAATAGATACTTGATGTTGAATGGGCCATAGTAATGTCAATTTAGCAATACAATTTAAAAAGTTATAGCCCTGCAAAGAAGGGGAACTTCTCCATAGACAAATAGAGCTGGCAGAGGATGGTATAATGATGTACATAAGCCTGGCGAAGAAAGTGTTAATGCTTCTATTAAAATAAATGTATGAACTTAAAGCCCACTGCTCAACAAACAAAAAGCAGCATTCCTGCTGCATTTCACTACAACAGTAAATCAAAAGTGCAATAATAAATGATTTTGTTAAATGTATAAACTTTTATCCTGCTACTAAACAAAACATTCCTGAGTGCTTCATATCCATAACATGCATTTCAGTGTTATTAGTGTTATCTGAACACTACAAAAGTAAACAAGTAGCCAAGTGCAATACTCAGAATAATGAATTCCTTTTTGTGCAATTCTACATGCCTCCCATTGACCCTTTATCAAACTGGCATGACATTCACCCTCCCCCCACAGTGGGTCAATAATGGTTCTGTCTTTAATGAGACACTTGTGGTGGGCGGCTACGTGGCATAGTGGGCAAGGCGCTCGCCACGAAATCTGGAGACACTGGGCTTGCCTGTTCGAGCCCAGCGCTCCACATTTGCTTTCAGTTTAGCTGGTCGTCCGTACTAATACACATTGGCCGTATTAGGGGGTGGGAAACTGATGGGTGGGGATCGGGCGTTGTGGACAGCGACTCCTACAGGTCGGTTGGTGCGCCTGCGCAGTAGAATCAGGAAGTGTCGGGGGCAGCGTGAGCCTCCCACGCGTTACTCCTCGCCACTGAGAGATCGAGCTGCGCAGGTGAAAAGATGCGACTGCTGTTACCTCAAGTACCGGAGGGGACTTGTGCTATGTATGACTTAGTCCACATTGCAGCCGGCTTGTGGGAGGCAAGAAACAGCGTCCGTGACAGGGGAGGGTTGAATTGGATGATACGAAATTGGGATGGGAGAAAATATAGAAAAAATGGGAGAAAAAGTGGATAAAAAAATGAGACACTTGTGGTCTCTCCTGTTGGCGCACAATAGAAGGAATGTCAACTTCAATGTTTGTGCATGCGATCTGCATCAGATGAAATAACGTTTCATTTATGTGTGCACACGCGTGCACATCCGTGCGCGTACTTCTCCTCAGAAAAGTGCTGGGACGGCGTGGTACCGCGTGGCATGACCACTGCACCCCTGATTATTAGTGACCCACAATAGATGGAAATTATGTTAGCGAACTTACCTGATGTATAATGCAGTGCAGCATTGGATGGACACTCAACGCCACTCTGCCTTAGAAGCCCGGCGAATCCTGTGTGTTTCCTTTCGATGGGGGGGGGGGGGGGGGGGGGGGGGGGGGGGTGGGCGGGGGGGGGGGGGGGGGGGTGCTCCATCGGTAACAATAGCGGACAGTTTATCAAACCCCCCATATTGCTGCAGGCACTTATAACAGTGTTAAATATGTCCACACTAGCGCTGACCCCTATTAGTCGAATAGTCGACTAATCGATCGAAAGGAGCCATAGTCGACTGCCAACCTCTTAGTCGAATGTAAAAAAATTAGATTTCTTTTTTTTGTATAAATATTGGCCTGGGGCCGCATGGAGCGTCGGTTGCCCCTCCCTGATGTAGTCTGATAAGATTAATGAACTTTGATTCAGCCTTATCATTTAGGAGCCTTTTTTGAACTGTGATTTCTTTTTTTGTTTTAGAAAGGGTTATTTGTGTATCAAAGAATATACAGTGATGGTCGGAGAGAGATAATTCAGTTATTGACAAATTTTTTATGCTTAGCCCAGTTGTTGTTATGACTAGGTCTAGTGCATTTCCAAGCCTGTGAGTAGCATTTGTTATATGCTGTGTTAGATCAACTCTAATTATAATTGTTAGACTAGAAGTCTTTATTTGTCATGCAGTTTTTTAACACACACACGCGAGATGGGCGACCCACAGGAACACACACACACATGCAGAGTCGCCGATGAAATGTCTCTCTGCACTTTTCCCATCCCGTTGTCCTTCCCCCCATGGGCAGCCGGGAGCAGATAGGGCGTCAACGTGAGCCGCGCCCCGGGGACCAATCCAAGTGCTCCCGTCTGTCTTCGTCAAGGACGCCATAGCGTTAGCGATCTGTTGTGCATGTTTTTCCATTGGGTTTATCTTATCGGGGGGGAAACCCTTGCGAGCACGGGGAGAACATGCAAACTCCACACAGAAAGGCCTGGGAGATACCCCACCTGGGTACCTGGCATCATGGAAACCTGGTCCCCAAGCGGGAATCGAACCCTGGACCTTCTTGCTGTGAGGCGACAGTGTTAACCACTACACCACTGTGCCGCAGCAGATTTCTGAGTTCGATAGTTCGGGAGTCTGTTTTCTTATTAAAGTGGATGTTCAGGTCTCCATTTAGGATCACCTTATCGTATCCGGTAACACATAATGAAATCAGTTCAGAGAGTTCCTGTATAAATATTGGTGAGTGTCTAGGCGGGCGATATATTGTGACGCTAATGGTTGATTCTGTTTTGAGTTCAATGGCAAGGTATTCCATCGACATGAACTCACCTAGTTCTGTGATTCTAAACAAGAGCTTTGAGGAGAAAATTACAGCAACACCTCCTCCTCTTCTGTTTTTTCTCTGTATTTGATGAAAACTATAGTCTGGTGGGCAGGCCTCTATCATTATTGATGTAGCTGTGTCATTATTGAGCCATGTCTCCACTAAGCAGATGCAGTCTAAGTTATTTTATTTAATCAGATAATTTACTAAAAATGTTTTGTTATTCAGCGATCTGACATTTAGGAGGGCTAATTTTATTTGTTGGGCTTCTTGAGAGGGGATCTGCTTTGGTTTGATCTTGATGGCCTTGAGGTTAATAGCAGGTGTGTGCATTGATTGTGTATAGCATTTACCATGCCATTGGCTGGTTATGATTACCGGTATGTTTTGAGAGATGGCATGGTGGTTGTACTATACTGTACTGTACTCTAGTGCATGATGGGTTGATTTGATTAGCTCTTTCGGGGACATTTGATCAGACAAGGTGGCCTTGTGTGATATGGGGGGAGGGGAGGACGCCTTGTGCTGCTGCTGCACCTCGTGGCGAGATTGTGTCCTTCGTGATTATCTCTCGTGCTGGTATGAGTTTGATGTCCTTGGCGGCCACTAAGGCATGACGTATGTTTTTGGCAAGAAGCCTCGATCCTAAGCGATTTGGGAAGAAGCCATTTCTTTGAAAGCGTTCTGGATTATTCCAGAAAATATTGAAATTGTCAATGAATTTCAGGCCGTGTATCAGACAGGCAGACCCTAACCATGAATTAAAATTTAGGAGTCGACTAAAGGCTTCTTGTCCTCTACGAAAGCATGTAATTGGTCCACTGATGGACACATCAGTGTCCATGTACACAGACTGATGTTTGTCTAGTGTGTTCATTAAACGTGTGAAATCCTCTTTCAATGTCTCTGTGCCTGTTTTCCTTCGCGGGATGTCAAACGATCCAGAGTGAATGACAATTTTTGTTATTCCTGGTCTGATGAGTGTTGGAAGTATTTCGGACAGTTCTTTCACAGATGTGTTGTCTAGACATATATTTTCTGTGTTTGCCATTTCCACATACCTTGTTGTAGAATCTCCAATCAGTATGCAGTCTGTTTTCTGTGTGAGGTTAGCATTGTTCTTGCCAACAGTTCTGGGGCCGTTTGTTTTTGGATTAGGCCTAGTCTGCCGGTTCTTACCACAGTACTGTAGCCTTGGTGAAATAGCCTCGCTAGCTGTACCACTAGCCTTCTCAATAGCCGCCATGTTAACGCTAGTCTCGTACCTTCGACGTTGGCTACCGCAACGTTCCTGTAGCGCTCCTCGGCGCATGGTAGTCTCTTCGCTGTTAGCCGTTAGCTCAATCTGGGTCATGTTTGCTAGCCGCATTGCTCGTGGCTCTGATTTCCTCGTCGTCTCGTCGTTAGCGTGTGCTCCGATGTGCCGGCTGTTAGCTTCGCTAGCATTAGCGTGAGCTCCGGCATGCCAGCTGTTTACTTCGCTAGTGTTAGCGTGAGCTCCGGTATGCCTGCTATTAGCATCATTAGCGTGAGCTCCGGTAAGCTCGCTTTTTGCTTCGCTATCGTCGTTAGCCACGCTTCTTCTAAGTCTCTTTGCTTTGGGTGTTGATATGTGTGTTTCCGAGAGTAGGATGAAACTATTTCCTGGCGGTACCGGGGGTGAGGTAATAGTCGTGTTCCTGGTTCGTTTATTTCTCTTTTTATCCTTGGCGGTGGTCCACTGTTTTGGTTTAGCTCCTAGCTTGTGCCAAGGACCGTCTTTTGGGTGGTGCTGTTCTGTAGCTACTAGCCTAGGCCAGGTCTCAATCATGGTATTGTTGGCTATATTTGTAGTAGCTTCATGAATAGAGTCAAGGAGTCGCTCATCCTGTTGAATTTGGTACAGGAAGTAGAAACCCGAGCCTCCAGCTCTAAAATCCTCATACCCATCCTCAGGCAGTTAGTACATTCTGTAGGAGAGCCGAGTCCCGGCATCTTCCCTTATTTCCTGTCTTTTCAGGTTAGGCTAAACTGAAGCTAAGCTAGGTACTTAGCTGGTGATGGTGAGCCTTGTTGTCTTTCAGCCGGGGTCTTTATGAAGTATTCTCGCCTTTCATAAATATCCTCGCCTTCAGCAGTGCCCGACATAGTCCTTTGTGTTTAGCTGATAAGACTTCTTCATCTCGCTGGTCCTCCCATGGAGAGATCTCGCTACTCGTCCTTTCGACGAAGTACTGCGGCCATAAATCTAAATAAATAAATTCACAGTTCTGGAGAAGTACCATAGGAACTGGGAGTTAACGTACATATTATTTAGAGTTGAAAGGGCTATAATAAATCATTAAGGTAGCGATAGGTAGAAAAACACGGAGCAACAGTAAAAAGCAGCTTGCATAGCAGAAGCAGGAAGTATGAGATACAATGTTTCTTACATGTTGTTGTTTTATTTTAAATGTTTATCTTTTAATTTGTTTCCATTAGTGTCTCGATTGAAATAAACAAATTAATGAATTAAATTAATTGGATAACTTTATTTATTCTTGGGTAGGAATGCTAATATGACGTTACATGTTACCTATTTGTTCACTATAATAGAATTCAACATTGCCTACATAACTGCAAGTATAACAGGAAAAAGTTCAAACTAAAACAAAACATGCAACTGTAGAAAAGCTTCAAATCACAGCAAACATTATTTAAAGAAGAGTGCTTCATATTAGTGTGTGAACTCTGTGGAAAGGTGATGGGCAAACATCTGGAATTTACTATTCAATGAGCAGAAATAAGAAAAAAGTTTAATTGTAATTAGTTTAATTACAGCAACCAACACTGTCTATAGCTAATTTCACTGTTCATAACAACTGCAGGGGGTGCATTTGTATATAACTCGCCCATTTATACAGTCAACAGCTGCAAAAAGAATTCTGATTGTATACAAGTTGTAACTGAGGGGTACAATTCCCTGACTGTATTGTTAGATATGGTATTTAATACCACTACCTCTTGTACTTTAACTTCTGGCCATCCAGTACATGATATAAGTATGATGAACACTTTCCCACCTGATGAAACGAAGTCCACACAAATGTACAAATCGAATATTTAATATAGCAAAGGGTATATACAACGTTCACTTGTTTACACTTATGATTTGAAATATGCACTTGTATGGCAAATGAGTATTCGTAGGTAAATCAACATTGAATGTCCAATCTCTGGTTACGCAGGGAGTAAGTATACAACCTGGATATTTAGGAACTATAGCGATGGTACTTAAATGATTATAGCTGGATACACTAAGGGGGGGGGGGGGGGGGGTCCCGCTGGTTGTAAGACAGTAGGAGGGGGGGGGTTAGAGAAGCCGCTGGCGGTATCCCATCTGGCCGACGATTTCTTGGGAGAATTCAAAGTCTTGAACACGGTGCCCACAGAACCTCGGTCCGCAGACGAATACAGCTGGACCCTCTGGTGGACGGTAGCTGCCGGTCCACAACGGAGAGACGTAAGGCGACCTCACTGGTGTAGAGCGCCGTCTCACCTGGAGTCCTCTCCGGGGGGTAGTTCCAACACTCCGCAGTGTTGGCCGTTATCCATGGAATAATCGAAGCACTCAAAGCATAATCCAAGCCGTGGAAGGCTCGCCGTCGTCCGGGTAGAGTAATCCAATATACAGGTCCAGTCGCCCTGGCCCGGAGCTCCTCGGATGCAAGCACCACTAGGGGTCTGCCCAGCCTGGTTAAGCGTCCAGATAACGTCAGGAACGATGGGGGTACTGATAACTTTAGAACTCTAACCGAACGATGCACCATACATAAATAGACTATTATTAGCTTAATAGAATACGTCCAACTCGACGGTATAGTGCCAAACTATGACTATTCAACTATTAATCCACACGATATCTCAATGCCTATTCTGAGGCCAAGTAGGCCTTACTGCACCACACGTGCGTCGTGGGTGAGGCTTCGCGTCTGTCACTCTGTTGGAGGGTAAATAACTGGACTAAGAAGAAAGTTCTACTTTACTTGCGCCATATATATATGCGCTATGAACAAATAGTACCATTCGTATTTCGCCAGACGTATTCCTACGCGGAACCGGGGCTTGCCACGACATGTTGGGCGGCACGATTGAACTTGAACCTAGGGGTATGGCAACCTGGCGCCAGGTTCTCGTCCAATGGTAGAATGAAACTATTATGGGCTGTTTAGTAGACTAAAGGGATATTCAGTGCATATTGTACAAGGAATATACAGGGGATATCAAACGATATACAAACACTATTTAAATATATATATATAAATAAATATATATATTCGGTTTAATCTGATCCTTCACAACACAAGTCAATAGGAAAATTGTCTTCGCTCCACGGAGCGTGATTTTTTTCCGTAGCCTTTGTTTGCGAATACGCTCTCTGATTGGCTAGCCCGCGTACAGCGAAGACCCTCTCTGATTGGTTTAGCTAACAAAGGCTACGGAAAAAAATCACACCTCCAACGGAGGATTATCTAGCTACAAACATCAACCTGACATGCCCGCGCAGGCGCGCTGCGCTGCCTCGCGCTGGGTGACAACAGACAAGTTAACTCATTCCCGCCGAACGAACATATATTAGAGAGCACATCTCAGCGCAACTAGAAACACTTATACTGACCATGGCCTGCTTCGGATTTTAGTGGCCTGACTGCGGGCAACAAAATAATATAATATACAAATAAATAAAATAAAAAACATTGCCAGTCTGACAGGGCTCCCGATGGTCAGTCCGCTAGTGGTTGAGACCCTAAAGATGGTCACAGGTACGGCCGGTTGGTATCATAGGGCCGGAATATCATTATCATGATACTTTCTGAATTTGGAATTATTAGATTAGATTAGATACGATTAGATTCAAATGTATTGCCATCATACAGCACAAGTACAGTACAATGAAAATAACTTTGACATCCAACCAGAGTGGAAATGTAACAGTAAAGTGCGAAAGTAATATACAATGTACAGGTGATTAAACTGGGTACAAAATATATAAAGTAGTACTACTGAGTAATAGTGCTAATCAGATGTATGTACAGAGATACAGGTATAAAGACACTATGGTAGTAAGTCATACCGGCCAGCAGCTTAACTAGTACGAGTAGGTAAGTTATATTTACAGATATAGATATAGTATCTACAGATATGTAAAAGGGAATATATGCAGATATGTACAAACAGATGTGGATAGATATATATATACAGTACTATATATATATATATATATATATATATATATATATATATATATACTGTATATACAGCAATATTGTACATGCTATCATACAGAGTTATATGGGTTATATGCAGGTGTATAAGTACAGTAGGTATATAGATGGGTTATATGCAGGTATATTCAGACAGATATGGATATACAGTATATATATGCAGTAAATATAAATATATAAATGTATATATACACGGTATACACAGGACTATTGTACATGCTGACTAGGGCTGTCACGTCTTTCCAAAACCAAGTTTGAATGAATCCAAAGTAAAAATAAATAATTAGTAGAAACTTTTGTGTCGTTTCTGTAGCCCCTCCAGGCAGCCTCATATCTTTTCAGATTGGTTAGCCATCCCAAAGCAATCCGCTCGGATCACTGTGTATTGTTTCTGTGAGGGACAGCGCACACCCTAAACTAGAGTACACTCATTTCTGACATAACATCACGATTGATGCTCTCGCTCTCCTTCAGAATGATCCTAATCTCCATCGCAAATGGTTCATAACGCTGCTATAAAGTGGAATTCTTGAAAAAATAAACACAATAGTATTGATGACGTGCACCTTTGTGTGGATGGTATACCTTAAAATACAGGTCACTTTAGGAAAAAGCAAAGGTCACTTTAAAAAACATAAATGTATGTGTTTGTATAGTAGGCCTATAGTTAGTATAGTTAGTATAGTATAGTTACAAATAGCATAACTGTATATTGTATAGCATATTGTATAGTAGTGTATATACTAAAGAGGTCCTGCATTATATATAGGACTCATTACCTGTAATTCGTAAGCTTGGCATTGTATAGTATCTTATCTTAGTACCTTTTATCATGTCTATCATGTCTATCTATTCTATTTTATTCTATTATTTTATTTTTTGCGCAATCATGGCGGGCATGGCCACCTTCATGTGACTACATGTCTTGTGTATGTATGTGACGAATAAATCTCTTGAATCTCGAATCTTGAATCTTGTATACAATGCGACTCCCAGCCTGCGTTACAGACGGTCTAAACGGAGTCCTCAAATTTATTCAGAAAAACAAGCTGATGGTTTTTGAATGAAGAAATTATATTTCTTTATGAAGCTGCTGGCTATATTTTCTTTATGAAGCTGCAGGCTATATTTCCCTGCCAAGTCCATCCCCTGAGCCTGGGGTACATTTTGTTAGATGAGCTTCCAAACTAGCCCACAAAATCAAACAGGAAGAATGATGAGTCTCTGGAGGAAAGGTTTGAAAAAAACACACTCTCCAACAAAACAGCCGGCATCCATTCACTCACATAAAGACACACAATACAAGTATGCAGACCCTTTCTGATGCCAGTTGAATCACAGTGTAGTAGTGTACTAATTCACTCCTATCACAAAATAAAAGGGAATTAACCCCCAATGCTTTTAATTTGACCCATCACACAATGATTCATATTCATATGAATTCATATAAATTGTGTTACAATTTAAGAGGAGAGTCTAACTTCAAGAAACAGAATGAGTATGTGTATTTCAGTTTGTGGTGTGAATCTGTGGAATGGCTTGAGTGTGGAATTAAAACAAAGCACAAATAAAAATTACTTAAAAAAAACATATAATAGGATTATATCTCAGAGGTATATGGATGAGGAGGCGTTGTGTTGACCGCTTGAACGTTCCAGGGGTAGTGCTCGGCGCGATTATCATTAGTATTATTACTGATATTTTCTTTTCATAGTGTGGAAATTTGGGTTGTATGAAAATTAGCTAATATGAGTTGCATAAAATAATAGTGTGAAGGGGGTAGGAATACATAAGATTACACTTCATCCTACTCCTTTTCGAACATTACTGTGTTATTTTTTTTTATCTGTTTATTACTTTATTGTTTTATTTAAATGTTTTTATTTATTTCATTTGTTTTTAATTTGTGTTCGAAGTAAATCATTCATATACCATAATATACACTGTAGATTCACAATGTATTTTATTTTATTATTAACTTGTATTTAGCCAGATAAAACATTAAGAACAGGTTTCTTATTTGCAATGTCGATCTGGTCATAAAAGTGTCAGCTAATGTATGCATGACCTGTAGTACATTATTGAACAGTGCTGAAACTTGGGTGTTGCAGTGTTGAGTGCATAGTAGTAAAGATGTTGATGTCGATGTTGACTGAAAAATCCTGGGTGGGGCGGGTTCAGATTTGTCACAGTTGAGTTTCAGAAAGTTTTTTTTGCATCCAGATTTTTATGTCAGAAAAGACACTATGGTAGTAAGTCATACTGGCCAGCATCGTAATTAGTAGAGTAGGTAAGGGGTATGTACAGATTAGGGCTGTCCCCGACTAAGGATTTGGATAGTCGACTATGATTGGCCAAAATTAGCCGATAGTCGACTATTAGTCTACTATACATTTTATATATATTTTTTAAGTAGCATTTCTTTTTAATATATCTTTTTTTTATCATTCCATTTGGGCTGTGGGGGTGCTTAATGTCTGAAGGAGTCAACGGCAGGCTTCTTGTCCTCTGCAAAAGCATGCAATTGGTCCACTGATGGATACATCTTGATATTTGTCTAGTCTAGTGTGTTCATTAGATGGGTGAAATCCTCTTTCAGTGCCTCTGTGCCTGTTTTCTTAGGCAGTTAGCCTCTGGTATGCGTGCCATTAGCCACGCTTCTAGGCCTCTTTTTTTTGGAAAGAGTGATACAAAAAAAAAATATATATATATATATAATAATTTCTTTTGTATTCGACTAAGAGGTTGGCAGTCGACTACGGCTCCTTTCGATCGATTAGTCGACTATTCGACTAATAGGGGTCAGCCCTAGTACAGATATAGAAATAGTATCTACGTATATGTAAAACGGATCATATGCAGGTATGTAAAGACATATATATATATATACAGTATATACAGCATTATTGTACATGCTATCATACAGAGTTATATGTGTTATATGCTGGTGTATAAGTAGGTATATAGAAGGATTATGTGCATGTATATTCAGACAGATATGGATGTATCTTCAGGATGTGGTCAGTTGTGATTGGAGGATCAAGAACAGATGGCAGGACTTGAGATAGGTCAATTGTTGCTATACCAACCTAAATAATAACCTTTGACCCTTGCGCTGTATTGAAGTCTCTCTCTCTCTCTCTCTCTCTCTCTCTCTCTCTCTCTCCCTCTCTCTCTCTCTCTCTCTCTCTCTCTCTCTCTCTCTCTCTCTCACCCCAGTGGCAACACGTGGAGACCATTGAGTTGGTGAACGACGGCACCGGTCTGGGGTTTGGCATCGTGGGAGGAAAGACCACAGGCGTCATCGTCAAAACCATCCTGCCGGCCGGCATCGCTGACCAGGTGAGGGCCGTGTGTCGGCAATATGTATGGTGATATACCAAACATATCGCAAGTCAATATCTTGAGTCTCCAGTATTTGTGGTGAGCACCTTGCCCACTGCACCATGTAGCCGCCCCCAAATTTTACTCAACATTTGAATTTAAAATGTTTTTATTTTAATTTTAATTTTGTTTTTATATATACATTTTTTTTTGTGTCTATTCATTCTGTTTAACCAATGGGGTTTTTCTTCACAGTTGCAGATAAAGATTAGACTACACTAATATTATAGTATTAACACTTTGTGTGCCAGCCACGAGAAATCTCGTTAGTTCATGCCATGCGTTGAGTGCCAACCGACGAGAAATCTCGTTTTTAATCGTTATTTTTTTTATTGTCGATTTCCATACATTTTTCATCAATCTAGCCTCACGTTACCAGTGGGGATCTGTCTGAGCTCGAACAGGGGAAATACCGCCCCCTATCGTCTCTCCGTTGGATTGGACTGAATTAAATGGATGGGAAAAAAAGAGTCTGGAATCCACATTTTACTTCTCAGGCATGTAACCGGAGACAATCCCAGTCATTGCCCACCCTCAGAACAGCGTGGATTATGTATTTACAGTACCCAGCGTTGGATCAATAAATGCGATCGATATTTGGAATGGCGATCAGGAATTGGAATAATCTTTTTGGAGAACATCTGATCTGAGGTAAGGAATCTATTTTACCAGTCTTGGGATAATCAGAGCTCTTTTCACATATCAGCGTGTCCCATATGTGTGTGTGTGGCTGTGAGTGTGTGCTGATTAGGAAATAAGATAATCGATTTTTCAGCCCGCTTCTCTAGCATGCATAAGTACACATATACTATGGATAATCTAGTGTTTATTTGAAAACGATTCATAAATAGGCCGAAAAATGACAACGTGTTTTGTGTATTCCACTAAAGAGCTACTATCACAGAATCTTTTTTTCTTCTTCTGGAAGTTTAAAAAAACGAGGGTTTTTCAAAATGGTATAAAACGGAAATAGAACGATTAAAAAACTATCCGTTTCGACAATGTTGACTGAAAACAAGTCATTGATAAGCGACGGGCGTATTAGACACATAGCCATAATTTAAGATATAGTTTATGCGTTCGCAAATATGATCGCCCTCCATT
Source organism: Notolepis coatsorum (assembly GCF_963971535.1). Lineage (NCBI taxonomy): Eukaryota > Metazoa > Chordata > Actinopteri > Aulopiformes > Paralepididae > Notolepis > Notolepis coatsorum. The sequence goes on from NC_140168.1 coordinate 196,068,770, forward strand.
GACTACAGCGTTGGCACTCAAGCGCTATTTTTTGCTCCCCCTGCTGGCACGGAAAGTGTTAAAACTGATGAGTTATATTCATTAAAGAAAGTTGATAAAAAATGGTTAACTGTTACGAATGGAACGTTTTGATGGCATGATGTGGTGTGGAACCCAATTGCAGTATAGGCCGAGGAGAGGATAGATAGGAGACGGAAGGCGTTGGTTGCTTCTTTCAAAATAACGTGCACTTTATTGACACACGGAGCATAATATGAAAAGAACACTTTAAAAAGGAAAAGAAAAGAGAGACCGTGGTCTCAAAAAACAATATAATCACAACACTAACAGAGTACTCACGACGATGAATAGCAAACAAAAGTAATGATCCAGTAAACAGTGCTGAGCCAACAACACTTAAGTACAATGACTAATTAGAGACAAGAGGATGATTAGTAAATGACACACAGCTGGGGAGATGACTAAACAGAAAACATAACAAGGTAAATATACAAAACATGACAAGACCAAATGCACATATACAAGAGAGAGCCGTAGTTCAGGTATGGGAAATGTCCATGGACAGATGGGGGTTGTGAAGCAGGACCAGGGGGAAAATGTCCATGGACAAATGGGGGTTGTGGAGCAGGACCGGGGGAACCGTTACAGTTAACTGTCTGTAGTGTGATAGTAAAGCGTTAACCTTCTGTAGTGTGATAGTGAATGAATTCTTTATTTCGAATGTTTACAAATAAATAAACAATAAACTAAAAAAAAATTGAAATGTTTACAAATAAACAAACAAAAAGGATAGTTTTGAAGCCAAATGGCTTATAGAACAACAACAAAAGGGTTAACCGTTTGTCAATGAGGCAGTGAAAGGGTTAATAACGAGCTCCTCTCTCCCCTCCTCTCCTCTCCTCTCCCCCTCCTCTCCTCTCCTCTCCTCTCCTCTCCTCTCCTCTCCTCTCCTCTCCTCTCCTCTCCTCTCCTCTCTTCTCCTGTCCTCTCCTCTCCTCTCTCCTCCTCTCCCCTCCTCTTCTCCTGTCCTGTCCTGTCCTCTCCTGTCCTCTCCTCTCCTCTCCTCTCCTCTCCTCTCCTCTCCTCTCCTCTCCTCTCCTCTCCTCTCCTCTCCTCTCCTCTCCTCTCCTCTCCTCTCCTCTCCTCCTCCAGGATGGCCGCCTCCACAGCGGGGACCACATCCTGAAGATCGGGGACACGGACCTCCACGGCCTGGGCAGCGAGCAGGTGGCGCAGGTCCTCAGGCAGTGTGGCAACCGGGTCCGGCTGGTGGTCACCAGGGGTCCCGGGGGGGATGACGCCCCCTCCGCCGCCGCCGCCGCGGTCCTCCTGCCCACCGCCGTGGGGCTGCCCACTGTCGCCGAGCAACAGGTAGGAGGGGACAGGGACTATTCACCAGTGGGGTGTAGACCAATCACAATGTTGGTAGATGGACAGGTGGATGGATGGATGGATGTAGATATAGATAGATAGATAGATAGATAGATAGATAGATAGATAGATAGATAGATAGATAGATAGATAGATAGATAGATAGATAGATAGATAGATAGATAGATAGATAGATAGATAGATAGATAGATAGATAGATAGATAGATAGATAGATAGATAGATAGATAGATAGATAGATAGATAGATAGATGGATACAATAGATAGATAGATACAGTAGATACATAGATAGATAGACAGACAGACAGACAGACAGACAGACAGACAGACAGACAGACAGACAGACAGACAGACAGACAGACAGACAGACAGACAGACAGACAGACAGACAGACAGACAGACAGCTCAAGATAGATAGATGTATTCAGTACTATAGTAACACATTGTACAGACGACAGGCTGGGTTGATTGATCACCCCTGAGGCAGAGGGGTGTGTTTATGTAATGTTGGGGGCGGAGCTTGGGCTGAGTGCAGAGTGGGCCCTTCTGCATGGAGGCCCAGTTAGTCTGCTGGCTGGATTGGCTGATCTTGTGAGATTATTTTCTTGTTAGTAACTCCAAGAAGCCAGACGGCGCCATACAGAAGATCAATAATACTCCACATCCAGCCGGAGATGTGGTTTGGGACAATGTACCGATGGACGAAGGTCTCTGCTGGCAGCGTCTGTGAATGTCCATGTTGTGCTGATTGAAGCTAAGGTTGTTGTCCAGTGTAATGTCAACCAGCTCTGCCTTCTCTCCCTTGAAGGAGCACGTCTTCTCCAGAGTCAGACAAGAAGATAGATACCAATTTCCTCTCTCGTACGTTCAGTAGAAGCCTATCTGGCTGCAATCTAGGCTAGCTGATCCGTGCCCGCTTCCATTTGTTCGTACTAAGCTAGGCTAGCTGGTCCGTACCCGCTTCCATTCGTTTGTGCTAAGCTAGGCTAGCTCATCTGTATCCACTTTCATTCGTTTGTGCTAAGCTAGGCTAGTTCATCCGTATCCACTTCCATTCGATTGTGCTAAGCTAGGCTAGCTGATCCATTCCCGCTTCCATTCATTTGTGCTAGGCTAGCTGGTCCGTACCAGCTTCCATTAGTTTGTGCTAAGCTAGGCTTGCTGATCCCTATCCGCTTCCATTTGTTTGTGCTAAGCTAGGCTAGCTGATCCGTTTGGGAGCATGTCTATGTTCCCCGGGTCCTATGTTCCCCGGGTCCTATGTTCCCCGATTGATTGATTGATTGATTGATTGATTGAAAATGTTAGACCACCAGCCCTGATTCCAAACTCTAACCTTAACCAACTTCGAAAGAGGACCTTATCTTAACCAGTTTGAAAAAAGGCGGATATTAATAATTAATAAAATAATAAAAATGTATAAAATGTTCAATCAATTAATCAATCAATCAAGGAACATAGGACCCGGGGAACATAGGGATGATCCCATCCGTTTCCGCTTCCATTCGTTTATGCTAAGCTAGGCTAGCTCATCCGTATCCACTTGCATTCGTTTGTGATAAGCTAGGCTAGCTCATTTGTATCCACTTCCATTTGATTGTGCTAAGCTAGGCTAGCTCATCTGTATCCACTTCCATTTGTTTGTGCTAAGCTAGGCTAGCTCATCCGTATCCACTTCCATTTGTTTGTGCTAAGCTAGGCTAGCTCATCCGTATCCACTTCCATTCGATTGTGCTAAGCTAGGCTAGCTCATCCGTATCTGCTTCCATTAGTTTCTGTTAAGCTAGGCTAGCTGATCCATACCAGCTTCCATTAGTTTCAGTCAGGGTTCAGGACTGGCCATAGCACAGAATCAGCCCTCCTTAAAGTGTCAAATGACCTACTCCTCGCCGCTGACAACCGTGACTGCTCTGTTTTAATGCTGCTTGACCTCAGTGCAGCTTTCGACACTGTTGATCACACCATTTTATTAGATTGTCTCCAACATGGGGTTGGTGTCAGTGACACTGCACTAGCATGGTTCTCCTCCTATCTCACAAATAGAAGCGTTGCTGTCAACATCACCAACTGCTCCTCCCCCTCAACCTCCCTCTCCTGTGGGGTCCCGCAAGGGTCCATCCTTGGCCCGATCCTGTTCTCCCTTTACATGCTACCCCTTGGTTCAATCATTCAGAAGCACAACATCTCTTTTCACTGTTATGCTGACGACACACAGCTTTACGTTTCCCTGAAACCTAACAACCAGTCTCTACTTAACAGTCTCATATCCTGCCTGGATGATGTTAAATGTTGGATGGCACAAAACATTCTACAACTAAATCAAAACAAATGCGAAATAATCCTCTTCGGTCCCCCAGACGCTGTCACCACCCTTACCAACATCCTTGGCAACCTGTCCTCCCTGGTCAAGCCCTATGTCAAGAACCTAGGTGTAATTTTTGATCCACAATTTAAATTTGACAGACAAGTGAACTTAGTGGTAAAGGCATGTTTTTCCAACTACGCACCATTGCCAAACTCAAAGCCCTTCTCTCCCCTACAGACCTTCAGAGAGTGATCCACACCTTCATTTCATCTAGATTAGACTACTGCAACTCCCTCTATATAGGCATTAACCAGTCTTCCCTGTCCCGCTTACAACTGGTACAAAACGCTGCTACCAGACTGTTGACCGGAACCCGCAAGAGAGACCACATCACCCCTGTCCTTGCCTCCCTTCATTGGCTCCCAGTACGCTACAGGATTCTTTTTTTAGGTTCTCCTATTTGTTTTTAAAGCCCTTAATGGTCACCCCCCCTCCTACATCTCAGACCTCCTATCCCCCTATTCCAACACCAGGTCCCTCAGGTCAGCCGATCAGAGGCTCCTGACAGTCCAGAGGTCTAACGTCAAGCTCAGGGGGGGCCGTGCCTTTGCTATCGCAGCCCTTGAACTGTGGAACAGCATCCCCACCTCCATTAGGCTCGCCCCCTCGATAGATGCCTTCAAATCGAGGCTCAAAACCCACTTCTACCTACTAGCCTTTCCCGTTCACTGACTCATGCCCTGTTTTCCTATGTGTTTGCCTGTGTGCCCTCCCATAAAACGGTGTGTGATTCTTGACTTTATGTATCTATGTGTACCTACTCTCTGTACAGCACTTTGGTTGACACGCGTCATGTGAAATGTGCTATATAAATAAATCTGATTGATTGATTGTGCTAAGCTAGGCTAGCTGATCCGTTTCCGCTTCCATTAGTTTGTGCTAAGCTAGGCTAGCTGATCCGTATCCGCTTCCATTCGTTTGTGCTAAGCTAGGCTAGCTGATCCGTACCCGCTTCCATTCGTTTGTGCTAAGCTAGGCTAGCTCATCCCTATCCGCTTCCATTCGTTTGTGCTAAGCTAGGCTTGCTCATCCGTATCTGCTTCTTTTCGTTTGTGTTAAGCTAGGCTAGCTCATCCGTATCCACTTCCATTTGTTTGTGTTAAGCTAGGCTAGCTCATCCGTATCCACTTCCATTTGATTGTGTTAAGCTAGGCGAGCTCATTCGTATCCGCTCCCATTAGTTTCTGCTAATCCATGATCAGAACAGCCAATCAAGAAATTTAACTATTCTCCATTTTCCCTGCTGAAGGATTTGGGGTGCTTTTTCAATGTATGTGATGTATAGATTGGGGGGAGATGATCACAGCTAAAACGGTGAGATCGAAATGTGCATGGAAGACGGTGATAGAAGAAGCGGTTCAGAGGCAGTAGCCAGTAGAATGTTTAGCAGCCAGCCGAATGTTTTGCATTCCTTGCAAGAACAAATTGATAAGAGCGAGTGTACTGTAGGCCCATAGCAGGAGGGAGAGAGGTTCATCTTAATGAAACGTGAAATGTGTGTAAAGGTTAAACGCGGTTGTCATGACAGCGCGGCACATGACAATCAGAAGGCGGGGCCGTCGTTGTTACGACGAAGATCTATAAGTCGAACGGTGTTTCCGGGTGTAAGGCAGACCAAGAGCGAGTAGGACTGAGATCACACAGAAGACACTCTCTCCTCTCATCACAGAGAGGAGGGGGGGGGGGGGGGGGGGGAGAATGCCACATCATCATTAGCTTCGGCTAACGCGAGGAGGGTTAGGCTAAAGACCAGGCCTGAACACTATTGGACTGAATAACAAAAGGACGATAGACGAACACACCGAAAGATCATTAGAATAGACTCTTCAAGGACAATACAATATGTTAACATCTGAGCTGAGGTTTCTGTTTATCAAATAAAACCACGCTTTTCCTTGTAAGGTATTTCACGTTGTCGAAGTGTCGGATTCTTACGGAGGTGGAGAATTATTATGGTTTGCGGATTGTACTAACGGGGAGAGATAAGGATCTTATCTGCCAGTATAGGAGACGTCAGGACCATTAAAATGACACAACGCAGAGGAATTGGATGGAGAGCCAAGCAGACGAAGACGTGATACTGGCCAGTTTGATCAGGATCTAACACTGCAGACCCCTGGGGAACCCCTCAAGGACCCCTGGAGGTCCCCGTACCCCACGTTGAGAAGCACTGAATTAGCTCATCATCAAAAACTGCGTCAGATTATACAGAAGCATAACCGACAGTGCACAGATCACTAGCTAATAGGGGCGTAACACAACGCCACTATCTGTATCTGTTTAGAGCTCCACAATATCCGAGTGAACCCGAAGTGCCAGAAATACATTTGACATCACACCGAAGATCTGGGTCCATAATATTTCAAAAGAGCCATTCAAAAGGAATTACTGATCTAGAGTCAGCAGCAGTCTGTTCGTTTTAATAAGGCCATGATGATGTAAGACGAACATCCCTAGTCACTGGCCCCAGATCTGTGCTCCTGCCCTGGGCAGCCCTGTGAACAAAAGCGTGCCCTGCTGGTCCATCTTGGTCTCCGTCAGTCCCTCGCACCCCCAGATCTGGAATGAAAGGCAGAACAGAACAGCGGGTCACGTCGTCTCAGACTCAGAGAACGCTGGCCTCGTTACTTTGCCGACGGGGGGGGGGGTTCACAGTCTAAGTGCTTACAAACAGCGATTTCCCGGCTATTTACGACACCGCTTTTTGCGTCTGCCTTTACATGAAAATGCAATATCGATGAGTCACTCTCTCTCTCTCTCTGCACAAAATACCCTCTCTCTTCAGCCACGCTGCCTGATTGGTCGAAGGGTGTCACATTAAGTCAGGTGGCGCCGAGGAATGATGGCGGCCGGAAAGGAGTGGAATGCGCGTTGGCAGCCGTGTGTGGAATTAGAGGAGGCCGGCGACGACTCGCCTGTTGTCCAGTCAGTCGGGCGTGGATGTTGCTAGGTGGTGATAATAACCCTGCGATGACTCATCGTTCACTCGCGTGTCTCTTTCTACAGGGTTACGAGGAGGAGGAGGAGGAGGAAGAGGAGGAGGAGGAAGGCGAGGCTTTCGACGTGACACTGACCAAGAACGCACAGGGACTGGGGATCACTATCGCCGGCTATGTGGGAGACAAGAACTCAGGTGAGGGACGCCAGTGATACAGGATATATATACATATCTCCGACCCGCCCTCTTTTATAGATCCTCCAATCGCCACTTTGTTTGAACCGAGGGCGATCGGAGGGTCATGAAAAGAGGGCAGGGTTTGAGACAGGTCAATTGTATTAGTATATCATGGTAAATTATAAATTTGTTCTTCACATTTTACTAGGGATGTCCGATATTATCGGCCTACTGATATTATCGGCCGGTATTGGCATTAAAATGTGATATCGGAAATGATCGGTATCGGTTTTCAAATATTTATTTTTTATTTTTTATTTTAAATGTTTTACATTTATTTAACCTTTATTTACCCAGTCAAGCAAGTAAGAACAAATTCTGATTTTATTTATTGTCAAAAGTATGCATAATGTTGTGTTAATTCCACAAAAAGAGATATGTGTAATGTTAATTACCTGAAATTATTCAGTTTTTTGGGGGGGGAACCCTGCATATATCGGTATCGGTTGATATCGGTTGATATCGGTATCGGAAATTAAGAGTTGGACAATATCGGTATATCGGTATCGGTAAAAAAGCCAATATCGAACATCCCTACATTTTACCCATTCACTCACACATTCACACACCGACGGCGGAGGCAACCATGCAAGGTGCCGACCTTCTCATCGGGAGCAGTTAGGGGTTATAAGTGTCTCACTCAAGGACACTTTGACACGCTGCAGGGAGGAGCCGGAATTTAGCCGTGAACCTTTCAAATTACACTGAAAAAGTGATGGATACATTTTTGTTTTGATTGAATATCGGGTCGCTGTTTCAAACCCCTCGAAATTAATAATGTGAATCACTGAGCATAACATGCAATAACATAACCTGTAATAACTAGTGCTGTCAGGCGATTACAAAAATGTATCTAATTAATTACAGGATTTGCAATTAATTAATCTAATTAATCACATTTTAATCACATAACCATTTTAGGCCTGATATTCTATATTATATAATCATATTTCAAATGGCATAATAATAATAATAATAATAATAATAATAATAATAATAATAATAATAATAATAATAATAATAATAATAATAATAATAATAATAATAATAATAATAATAATAATAATAATAATAATAATAATAATAACTTTGTTTTATATAGCGCCTTTCAGAGGACCCACGGTCGCTTTACATAGGGGGGGGGGGGGATGACAAATTAACAAACATAGTGGACAGACACAACATATACATATAAAGTGAGAAAGTTAGGGGTTAAAGGCCAAGTTGAAGAGGTGGGTTTTGAGCAGTTTTTTTTTTTAAATGAGTCCAGGGTTGGGGCGGTGCGGAGTTCTGCGGGGAGGGAGTTCCAGAGGGTGGGAGCTGCCACACTGAAAGCTCTGTCCCCGAAAGTCCGTAGTCTGGTTCGGGGGATGGAGAGCTGACCAGTGTCCATGGATCACAGGGACCGTGACTGAGTGTAGGGGTGGAGGAGGTCAGTGAGGTACTGAGGTGCCAGGGCGTGAAGGGATTTGTAGGTGAGCAGGAGGGTTTTGTAGGTGATGCGGGATTTGATGGGGAGCCAGTGGAGGTGGATGAGGGCGGGGGTGATGTGCTGCCAGGGTTTGGTGCGGGTTAGAACCCTGGCAGCTGAATTTTGAACATACTGGAGCCTGTCCAGGGTTTTGCTTGGGACCCCGGACAGGACCCCGTTGCAGTAGTCCAGGCGGGAGGTGACGAAGGCGTGGATGAGGGTCTTGGCTGTGGTGTCGGAAAGTGATGGTCGGAGTCTGGAAATGTTTCTGAGGTGAAAGAAGGCGGATTTGGTGAGGGAATTGACATGGGATTGATAGGAAAGGGTGGAGTCCAGGATAACGCCCAGGTTGCGGACCTTAGGGGATGGGGAGATGGAGCAGCCGTCTATGTTGAGGGTGAGATCCCCAACCTTCCGGAGCAGGGCCTTGGGTGCCACAACCATGAGCTCGGTTTTATTGTTGTTGAGTTTGAGGAGATTAGATGACATCCAGGTTTTTATTTCGTGTGTCTGGATGGCAGAATTCAGTACTGTATCTACAAAACCTTCTGTTTAATCATCCTTTATTAATTTGCTTAGATTTTTCAGGTCTGGTCAATTTTAGCATGGTGTTATTCACAGTCAAAGATAAACATTTTTTTATTGATATTCTCATTTGGTTCATTACAATTTACTCAAGCCTAGTAACTAACAGACACAGTATTTCTGACACTGGGAATACATTCCCTGAGATCCATAGATGTCCCTACAATCAGATACCAAGAACATGTAAATGGACCATATTAAAAAAAGTCTGTAAATGTGTATTCTACGTTCTTATGGAATGAATTATTTTTTATGAATTTTGAGTTAATTTTCATAACGTGATAATTTGCTGTGTAATTAATTAATCTAATTAACGTGATAAACTGACAGCCCTAGTAATAACATAACCATTGTATGGATTTAAGTGTGGTTTCTGAACGGGGCGGTACCCCGCCCCAGGGGGCAGTGGCGGCTCGCCACTAGGGGCGCAAGGGCGCCGACCCACCTGCTGGCCAGCTGCTGTTAAATCAGAGAAGAAGACAATAAAACTTTTTCGTTTTTGTGTTTTATAGCCCTATAAATAATATAAACATGTTTAAAATGAATAATATTTACTCATTTTAAGTATGTTTGTATTTCCAATGCACAATATAACGTTATTATCTAAATTAAAAAAACATCGTTTTCATGAGCAGGAAGTGACGTTTTTTTTTATTTTTTCGTATTTCTCGCCCGGGCTAGAAGCGATAGCGCTCTGAGTGCGCGTCACAGTTTGATCGCTGTCTCCGTCACAGCCAATCAGTGCATACGGCGTTGTGCGTTGAAATATGACTATTATGTTGGAATCCGAGCGCGATTTGAAGCAGTCTAGGCAGCAGCGTGAACTTCCGTGAAGAATTTCCATAGCCGCATTTCGCGGAGACGCTCTCTGATTGGCCGACGCCAGTATTTTTTTCCATGGCAGAATTTCACAGAGACGATCTCTGATTGGCCGAATCCAATTTCTAATGTTCCAATTCTAGCTTCTAGCTTGGTTCCTAGGTTGGGCTAGGTTGTTTGTCTTAGCGTGCCGTGACTGCAAGTTCTTTAGACTGTTAAGCTTAGGCACTCTTTCAAAGTTGGTTAAGGTTAGAGTTTGTCTTAGAGCATGGCGATAGAACGCCAGGTAGTTTGCAGTCTGTTCGAGCGGAAATGGACAAAGGAATGTACTTGTTGAGTGTTGTGCTAACGAGCTCAGCTAACACTTGGCTAACAAGCTATATGGCGGATTATACACGTTTATCAAGCTCTCCTGCCCTGGACGTTTCAACTAAACAGTGAGTCTCTCTCTCTCTCTCTCTCTCTCTCTCTCTCTCTCTCTCTCTCTCTCTCTCTCTCTCTCTCTCTCTCTCTCTCTCTCTGCTTAACGTTAACGTTTGTAAATAGTTTTTTTTAGGAGCAGTACTACTGCTGGCCATTCATGAAGCGAGACATTGCTGATTGTTTATTTATTTTATAACACAAGACTATGACTACCAACTGCCTAGCCAGCCGTGTATCAATCTTGGATGCAATAATAACGTTACTTACCACACTGACTATGTCGATGGCTCATTGATTTAACTACTGCAGCTCTCTCGGATTGAAAATACGTGGATTATGGCTTGTTCAATATCGTCTATGTTTGAATGAATGAATGAATGAGAACTTTATTAACAGATTGCAGAATGGGTACAATACAGTACGGCTCAATACACACAATTGTTAAGGGGATGCAGACCAGAGAAAGACGTTTGTCTTGTTTACATCAGGGTCCCAGATTTTCGATTCATATCGATAGTTTAATAGCTAGCCTTGGCTCGTTTAACAATATGCAAAATATGTGTACAGCCCTGTACTCATACTGAAGTTATTCTTGGTATATAATAGGTCTGATTGTGTAACGAATCGATTCCACGTCGCGCTGTGTGTGAGAGAGAGAAGGAGAGAGGGAGAGATCTGCCTGTGTTTGGAGACGGGCGAGTTTTGTTTCTAACTTTTCTATTTATATTGTGTTTCAAGTTGTGAATTAGAGTCTAGACTATACTTTATTTGACTGGTTGTGTGTTGTTGTAGTAACAGCTGAGCGACTCGTTCATAAGAGCCGATTCATTGCCGTGAGCGTGAGTCGAATCGCTCACGTCTTGCCATGAGTCTTGCGTGGTACAGTACTGTACTGTACATGTTTGCAACATATTTGGTATAGCGCCCCTAGTGGCGAAGTACCCACCGGCCGCCACTGCCAGGGGGCCTTCAGAGAGGGTCAGAGGGCCGCTGGGTGCAGAGCTGAGAGGGGCCACTCGTTTATTTGAGTTATTATTAGGGATACACCGATCCGATATTGGTATCGGTATCGGCCGCCGATATCACTAAAATAGCTGGATCGGGTATCGGTAGGAAAAAATAATAGGATATATTTTTTTTATATTATAATAATAAATAAAATAAGAAATAACAATTCATTACATTTATATCTATGTGTTAATTTGTTATATTTAGTTTCACTAAGTTAGGCAAGTAATGTTTTATGTCAAGCCTGATGTTGCCTTGCACAAAAGAATGATCCCAGTCTCTTCCACACAGTGACAGTGAGGCATACCGTTTATTAATTGAATGAATGAAGTTTATTTTCTGTCTTTGTTTACAACAAATCAAAAACACACTTGTGATCCTTTACAATTCTTAAAAACTAAATATATTTTAATATAAATGAAAAAAAAAGGTGGACATTTTATTAGTATTTTTTTACTTTTTTGAACAATGGGTATCAGATCGGTATCGGCCGATACCCAAACACAGGTATCGGTATCGGGACTGAAAAAGTCGGATCGGTGCATCCCTAGTTATTATCTGTTACGGTGAGGTAAGGTGGAGGTAGAACCCAAGGCAGCAGGACGAGAGTGAGCAGGGATATGAGGCAGGAGACAACGATCACGATTTTAAGAGCTTTTACTTAGCCACGACAAATGTACAAAAAGCACACAATAATAGGCACAGTCGCACTGGCCCTAAATACAAACAACACCTAACCAGAAGATGGACTGAACACATGAAAACAAAAGTAACATACACTTACTTTAGACAGAACACAACTACAGGGCAAGGACGACGTTTGACAAAGACATCACAGGAACAGGTAACAAGGAGGAATGACTCCACAAGCATCTCAACAAACCACAGACCATAAATACTGACACTAATTAACACTAATTAATAATGGACGACAGCTGGGGGAAGAAAGGCATAATAACTAGAACTAATACAAATATCAACACAACAGGAACAAGGACTAGGCTATACAACACACAGAATCAGAGATACAAACACAGAGAACAACCTAAACAGATAACAATTGTAACATCAACAATAAATGCAACGACAGCAAACTGTTTAGGAGGTTTATCACCACAGCGTGCATCATCTGTAAAAGATCACTAGATGGCGCCATGATACCACTATTCACCTCTTCATACTGTCTGTTCCTTGTGTGGGACAGCGAGACCCATTGTTCACACTGTGGTGTTGACTCTCCCAGCCTTGGGCAGGTCTGGGAGTGTAACAATTATCATTGTTTTAATATCAGAACAACAACTTGACCGGAACCAGAGAGGAGCCTACATGCAGTGAAGCACAATCAAAATCCAAAATCACACTTCAGAAACAGGGAAAGTGTCACTTTTTAACAAAGAAACGGTTTATTTTTTGTAATGTTTAATTTATACACATTTGGTCGTAAAAAGTATAATGATTCAAATCAGAATCCAGAAAATAACAAAAATACCGACCAACAAATTGAGCCAAAACATTAATGACTGAGAATTTCATAGATACCCATGATAAACAGAAAACAATCATAACTGAGAGCCGGAAATGTAATTCCCATTGTGTGTGGGGGGTTGAGGGGGCGTTATGGAACATGGACGTTAGGGGGGTTGAGGGGGCGTTATGGAACATGGACGTTAGGGGGGTTGAGGGGGTGTTATGGAACATGGATTTTAGGGGGACGTTATGGAACATGGACGTTAGGGGGGTTGAGGGGGCGTTATGGAACATGGATGTTAGGGGGGTTGAGGGGGCGTTATGGAACATGGATGTTAGGGGGGTTGAGGAGGCGTTATGGAACATGGATGTTAGGGGGGTTGAGGGGGTGTTATGGAACGTCATGGATGTTAGGGGGCTTGAGGGGGTGTTATGGAACATGGATGTTAGGGGGGTTGAGGGGGTGTTATGGAACATGGACGTTAGGGGGGTTGAGGGGGCGTTATGTAACATGGACGTTAGGGGGGTTGAGGGAGTGTTATGGAACATGGATGTTAGGGGGGTTGAGGGGGTGTTATGGAACATGGATGTTAGGGGGGTTGAGGGGGTGTTATGGAACATGGACAAAATGGGGGTGTTATGGAACATGGACGTTAGGGGGGTGTTATGGAACATGGACGTTAGGGGTGGCGTTATGGAACATGGACGTTAGGGGGGGGGGCGTTATGGAACATGGATGTTAGGGGGGGGGCGTTATGGAACATGGACGTTAGGGGGGGTGTTATGGAACATGGATGTTAGGGGGGCGTTATGGAACATGGATGTTAGGGGGGAAGGGGCGTTATGGAACATGGATGTTAGGGGGGGGGGTGTTATGGAACATGGACGTTAGGGGGGCGTTATGGAACTTGGACGTCAGATAGGGGTGGGTTGTGGAACATGGATGTCAGATAGGGGGCGTTATGGAACATGGATGTCAGATAGGGTTATAGAACATGGATGTCATATAGGGGGGTTATAGAACATGGATGTCAGATAGGGGGGTTATGGAACATGGATGTCAGATAGGGGGGGGTGTTATCGAACATGGATGTCAGATAGGGGGGGGGGGGGGGGGGCGTTATGGAACATGGATGTCAGATAGGGGGCATTATGGAACATGGCTGTCAGATAGGGGGGGGGGGGGCGTTATGGAACATGGATGTCAGATAGGGGGGGGGGGGGGGCGTTATGGAACATGGATGTCAGATAGGGGGGGCATTATGGAACATGGCTGTCAGATAGGGGGCGGTCGTTATGGAACATGGCTGTCACATAGGGGGGGGGGGGGGGGCGTTATGGAACATGGATGTCAGATAGGGGAGCTTTATGGAACATGGATGTCAGATAGGGGGCGTTATGGAACATGTATGTCAGATAGGGGGGGCGTTATGGAACATGGATGTCAGATAGGGGGCGTTATGGAACATGGATGTCAGATAGGGGGCGTTATGGAACATGGATGTCAGATAGGGGGGCGTTATGGAACATGGATGTCAGATAGGGGGCGTTATGGAACATGGATGTCAGATAGGGGGGGGGGGGGGCGTTTGAGAAGCACAAAAGGCTCATGGAAGGGGGGTTTGTTTACATCAGCAGAGACTGCAATTATTTGTATGAAACATTATTTACTATACAAGAAATCCTTAGAATTATTCTATCTTATGGCATAATACATCAAAACAAAATGATTTCGAGGCACTGTGAGCCAACCGCAAGCCTAGAAGATACATCTTGGGATAGCGGATTCACACCAGCCCTACTTACAAAATTGCCGGCCGTGACATTGTAAACAACATCACCTCTAATAGCTTTCTAACATCAGACACTGTTCCAAGGACGACATTTTCCTCTGTTTGTTTATTCGGTTATGAAAATATACCATTTTCTGGTCCCACTTCTCTGAGTTTAAAAGTTATCTCCACATACTACATACTGCACCTTTCATTTAAAGAGACTTGTTTTTTCAACTTGCAGTGAACAGGGAACATGAAATATGGCTTTTAAAACGCTTTGAAACACGCATTGCCTTTACGTTTATGTTTATTTGATTATATAATAAGAATAAGAACAAGTTAAAACATTGTGCAGGAGAGTAGAGAAGCCAAAAATGTGTTATACGAAGATACGGCGATACCTCCCCTTAATATCATTTTTCATACAGGACAAATAAGAACAATAATTATGAAGATATGAAGATACCTTCCCTTAACACATTCCCTGCCACGCACTTTCAGCATCTTATACCATTCTCTGTCAGTACTGTAAGTCTATGGAGATGTTCACCTTCTTTGCAGGGCTATAACTTTTTAAATTGTATTGCTAAATTGACATTACTATGGCCCATTCAACATCGATTATCTATCGTTCAGGATGTAGCAACCTTTTACTTTTTCATGCATACATTCATACGAAAATACCGTCTAGAATATAAATGTTTTTATCGTTTTCTGCAGTAATTCCTAGAACGTGAGATATCTGGCATAAACGCATATATAGATTATCAAATGCTGTTTGTTGCCGATCCACGCTATATTAAAAATGTCAACTGTACATGATCCTAAACGTTATGACTGATCATGCGCGGATGAACGGAGGGGGGGGGGGTCGTTTATAATTCCGTGATCGTCGTTAAATGCTTTATGTAGTCTGGGTGATATATAGATCAGAGCAGTTTGCATGGATAATAATAAACAAACAGACTGAAAGTAACGTCAACATCCTCTTACCGTTGGGCGATGAGACTGGAGCAAAAAGATCCCAGTTATTTGATGGGGATCGAGTCGATCCATTTCCGGTTTGTATAATAATAATACACGCCCAAATCATGTCGATTATTGAGTTATGGCAGCGATCCATATCCACGGTGTGTGGCTAGAGACCCGCAACGATATGCGAGTGGCCGGACGCATTTCGGAGACGCACCGAGATCCAACCGGCCATTTCCGGTTTGGCAACTCGCCGATCATCCACCAGGGGGCAGTATTGAAGCGTTGCAGAGTTGTGCCGGCTCACACAGCATCAGACCAGGCTCCGTGAGGGAAATATGAATAACATTGCGAAAATATGAAATATGATCTCAATAACGTTGTATGCCGTGGATTGGCAGAATTCGCATGAACTTGAAACCCGTCGTACGACGTTTATGGCGCAGGATGTGTTAATATCATTATTCATACAGAACAAATAAGAACAATTGGCCTCATGCATGAAGCGATATAAGAACAGATTTCGTTCTTAACTAGCATTTCCTCTTACTTTGTTCTTACCTGGGATTCAGCAACGTTTTCTTAATGTTGCTTTTTTCTCAGGCAAGAACGAATTATAAGAGTGGTCGAGAGCACTCTTACCGAAATAAGAAACTCTTACCAAAAATTAAATTAAAAAAGCATACCATTTGTTGTGAAGGGCCAGATTAAACTGAATATATATATGTATCGTTTGATATACCTTGTATATTATTTATATACACGGAATATCCCTTTACCTGCGTACAGACCAGAGTAATATTCGCTCTCCTATTGGACAGCGGCCCCAGGCGCCAACGACCAAGCCCCCAACGGCAAGTTCAAAGACAACTCTGGGCATGTCAGAACATGCCCAGAGTCTGCGTAGTAATACGAGACAAGAACTGAGGTTGGGACTAGATATTCACTTAAGTATAAATACGGCGCAGGTGTAAACGGCAGTACCTTACCTAAACCTTACCCCACCTTCACCACGAGTCAACGTGCAGTGAAGTGAGCAACCTTGCATCTAAATAGAGCATTGAGAACCACGTGCGAATAGAATGTTAAAGTGTCAGAGTTTAATGAAGTAACGTCAAGTTCGACCTAGTTTAATGTGAAGTATAGTGCACAGGAGAATCGGCATCGGCGATTGCAGAACCATTTCTGGTTGGATTATATTGCTTTGGGACCGTGACCACCGGAGAAGAGCACCGTTGATTCCACTGTCGTTTGGGATTTAACCTCGTGAGGATTACCATTCGGGCCCGCCTCGTGGAAGGGGCTGGCTGGTTGTCGTCAATGCTGTCGAGCATATTGGATTACAACTATTGCTTTTGTCTGCTGATCAAGGGAGTACAAGCACCGGCTCCTGTACTTGGAGCCTCTTTATTCCTCGTTGACTCAGACTGGGTACCCGAACATTCCTCTACCCCTCCCGGCTTTACACCCTGGAGGGAACCCAGTGTCTCCAGTTGGTACCGGTGTTGCCCTATATAATTGCTATACCACAGGTGGCGTCAGCTTAGACCCATCATAGTATTCCTACTATTCTCATTGACTTATGCTCTTGACTGACTTTACGTATATTCTTCGCCATATAAGCGCGACCCTAATTCTCAATGTGTAACCTAACGTTGCCTAATAATAATAAATAACCCTCCAATAGAATTTCTGTGTCAATGCCGTGTTCTTGTGTGGGTGTTCACCATCAATATTTGATGTACTGTTTGACCAGTAATTAAAGTACATAACTAGTAGTGGTTTAATATATCACAATCTTTAATACAGTCAGGGTTTTGTAACCCCTCAGTTACAATTGGTCCTTCGAGCCGGAGGGTATCAGTGTAATATTTAATATAATATTAATATTAACCATGGCCAGCGGTGAACACTCCCCAAGCGGCTCCCCAAAGCTAGAACGCCCGCAGCGCAAACGTCAGCCACCTCCCTATCTGGAGGAATTCGCTTTCGTTCTACCCCCTAGCTTATCTAAACAGACGTTAAATACGGATAAAGCGGATAGTCAAAGCATGTCCAATCCTATCGACTTGGCGACCCTGCCAGTAGAGAACCCAGTGGGTTCAGACCAAACTGACTCAGCTCACGGGGGGGACCAGGTGGGACATGACATGACTATACCTCCAGACAGCGTCACCGGGATAGACCCCGGAGCGCTCCAGGATAAAGAAAGCGCTCCAGGGATAGAACCCGACACACAACCAAGAGAAGAGAACCGCGCCCAGGAGATAGACCTCGGAGCGCGCCAGGAGAACAGATCTCCAACAAGCCCTGTCAGAACCCGATCACCTCCGTCAGTGTCATCCCCCAGCGAGGCGGACCAGATACTGGCGCAAGCTTTGATCGCCACACTGACAGCCTCCACCGAAAGAGACCGACTTCAGGGTGAACGCGACCGGCTTCAAGCAAAGACGCTTGGTGAGCGCGAACACTCCGCCACGGAAAGAGAGCGCCTCCACGCGCAACTCCAAGCGCAAGCCCTTAGTGAGCGCGAACAACGAGAGCGCCTCCAGGCGCAACAATTAAGCGAGCGCGAACACTCTGCAGCGGAACGAGAGCGCCTTCACGCGCAACTCCAAGCGCAAGCCCTTAGTGAGCGCGAACACTCTGCAACTGAACGAGAGCGCTTACAGGCGCAGCAAAGGAGTGAGGACGACCGCATAAGACTGGAGGAGAGGCGCCTTCAGACGGAAGAGAACATCGAACGAGACCGCGCCAATGCACAGCGCAACGCCGCCAATGCCCAGCGCGAAGCAGAGCGCGACCGGCTGCAGGCGCAGATGATAGAACAATTGATTGCCAGGGCGACACCCCCTCTCTCCGCACGGAGCTCCCGGAGATCATCACGACAAGGGTCTAGGGCACCTTCCCCTACCCGACAAAGCGACCCGGGACCCGGCCAACAGGAGGAACCTGTCTACGTCTCCGACCCCCTTCCCCGACCGGTCCATACGAGACCCAGCCACCGGGAAGAACCGGCCTACGTCGCCGAGAGACTGACTAGAAGACTCCAGGACCTAGAAGAGGAAGAGGAAGAGGAGGAATGTCAAGCCCACCAGCAGCAACGTACTCTGGACCAGGAGGCCCAGTACAGCCCCGACCCCAGCCCTGAGTCACTGCACTACAAACCCCCGACCCAACTCGCGGGTGAGTTTGACGTACAGTCAGCACCGAGGAACAGCACCTGGGGACCCGGCCTCTGGTACCCACCAAGTACTAACCCATGACCACACGTACGGGGAGACTCGCCCAGGAGGCCTCTTCCCCTACGCTCACCAATGTGCCAGCCATCCATGGCATCGTACCTTGGCACACCGACGTTCCCAGACTTTATGCGCGAGGACAGAGCACAGTACACGGAATTACGCATGTGTTTGGAGACTATGATGTCCGACGTCCCCGACGAGTCGTACAAATATGCCATCCTCCTCAAGCATCTCAAGGTGCCCAGAGCGCATAACATAGCGCTGGCATATTCCAACTCAAGCACCCCATACTCCGCGGCTCTAGTGGCCCTCGACCAGCGTTATGGACGCATATGGGATTATGTGATCCAAGAAATACGGGATATCGACCGCCTCCCCCCAGCCAAAGACAATAGAGCACTGGATGACCTCTCTATCAAGGTACAATCCCTCGTGGGGATGCTGGGGTCCCAAAAGGAGAAGGGGAGACATGAACTGTATGCAAATTCTAATGTGGAGCGAATACTGGAGAAGCTCCCTCCAGCCCGCCAAGAGCGTTTTCGGCGGCAGAGAGACCACCGCGACCCCAACGGCCCAGAAGCATCCCTCCTAGACCTAGCTGATTTCCTCGCCAGGGAGGTCAGCAGTCTACGACTGGACACATTCGTGTGGAGTGACTCTAGCCCTAGAGATGGACCGCGGAGGTTCAATGACAACCGCCGGTCCGTGACAGTTATGCACCAAGCCGAGGTTGAGCCACGGCAGACGAGCCACAACACCCACGCCAAGGGGGAGTGGAAGATTGTATGCCAGTACTGTGAAAAGGAACATTGGCTGTCTCAATGTGACACTTTCAAGAAGCTGACCGCTGACGAGGTGAGTCAGTGGATCAAAGCCAACCGCCGCTGCGCGCGCAGCCATATGGCAGCTGAGTGCCGTTTAAAGAAGAAATGCAGCAAGTGCGACGGCGCCCACCTGGAGGTCCTGCACGACAGTAACAAGCGTCCGCCAGAAAACCAAAGTGGGCCCGTCACGGTGATGTATCAGGCCGAGGCGGTGTCACCACAGACCAGTCCTGAAACCACCCCCTGGTGTCCCGACTGTCGCAGCAGACACGGGGACCCACAGTGCCACCCGTACTACCCCGAGTCGGCGCCACCACCGCCGAGTTACAACTCCCCCACCAGAGAGGAATGGGAGATCGTCTGTACCTACTGCGACGGCGGACACTGGCTGGCACAGTGCGACGAATACAAGACACTGAACCCAGTCCAAATTGATCAGTGGCGTGAGACGGACCAGGCGGGCGCCGCTCACCGCGCATCACTGTGCGGGGCCCACCAGAGAAGATTAGCCAAATGAGGCAACCGACCAACAGGAGTGCTCCACATAGACCCCAAGCAGAGCGGGACCCCCCGAGTGCTCATCAAAGTGGTCAGAGTGCTCCTGAGTTACGAGGACAAGGTCCTGGACACTTACGCCGTCCTAGACGATGGGTCTGAAAAGACTCTCCTCCTCGCTTCCGCCGCAGCCCAGTTGGGCCTGCGGGGTAACAAAGAAACAATGACAATCCGTACCATTAGAAGAGACCGGAAGACCATAAAGGGTGAAAATGATTCCTTCACGATAGCAGCGGTCGAGCAGCCTGAGAAGCAGTATAGCATCACTAACGTCTTCACCAGCCACGACATAGGCCTGACAAGCTACAACTACCCCATCCCACAGCTGATGGCGAAGTACGTGCACCTACGTCAACTACCTATACCGCTCATCGACGGCGCCACACCGACCCTGCTCATAGGTTACGACCACGCGGACCTCATTCTCCCAATTGAGGCGGCCCACATCGGACCCAAAGGATGCCCAGTCGCGGTTCAGACCAGACTGGGGTGGACGCTCCAGGGCCCCCTCTACGGACTTGACAGTCAACCCACGTCTACACGCTGCCTGCACACAAAGGTGAGCGACACCGCCCACTCTCTCGTACAGCCCGTTGAGAGGCTATTGACATTAGACGAGAGGCCTGTGAGAGAACCGCGGGCCCAAGAAGAGGGAGTTCCGAACTCCACCCCCCTCAGCTGCGCTCCAAGCGACGTAGCTGACCTCGAACCCAGCACCCCAAACGACTTCTTGATGGTGCGGCCGGAACCGGCCCCTCCTCAGACGGGGTACAGACCGAACAAGAGGAACAGACGGAGGATGTGGAGACACAGCCAAGCACAGATCAACCAGTCTCAGGCCCGCTTCCTCCTAAGCTCCCTACCATCCCTTCCAGCCCGTCAGAAGCGGGTCAAGGACAGGGACAACTTAAAAGTGGACACAGTCGTTATGATCATAGACCAGTCACTACCCCGAGCTGCGTGGCCGGCCGGCCGCGTAAGCAAAGTGATCACTGGTGCCGACGGAAAGGTCAGAGCGGCAGAAGTTATTGTCCAGGGACGGACCTACACCCGACCCGTGGCGAGGCTGATAGAGTTGCCGAGGCTCCCTGACTCCCCTGATGACGACCATGACCCACTGACTTGTAGATTGACCTACTCCTCACAACAGACATTGAGCAGTTGACTAGACTATTAATCTGTCTCCCTTAACTAATTAGGTGCGGACTAATTAGGAGGCGGCTGTTGTGAAGGGCCAGATTAAACTGAATATATATATGTATCGTTTGATATACCTTGTATATTATTTATATATATACACGGAATATCCCTTTACCTGCGTACAGACCAGAGTAATATTCGCTCTCCTATTGGACAGCGGCCCCAGGCGCCAACGACCAAGCCCCCAACGGCAAGTTCAAAGACAACTCCGGGCATGTCAGAACATGCCCAGAGTCTGCGTAGTAATACGAGACAAGAACTGAGGTTGGGACTAGATATTCACTTAAGTATAAATACGGCGCAGGTGTAAACGGCAGTACCTTACCTAAACCTTACCCCACCTTCACCACGAGTCAACGTGCAGTGAAGTGAGCAACCTTGCATCTAAATAGAGCATTGAGAACCACGTGCGAATAGAATGTTAAAGTGTCAGAGTTTAATGAAGTAACGTCAAGTTCGACCTAGTTTAATGTGAAGTATAGTGCACAGGAGAATCGGCGTCGGCGATTGCAGAACCATTTCTGGTTGGATTATATTGCTTTGGGACCGTGACCACCGGAGAAGAGCACCGTTGATTCCACTGTCGTTTGGGATTTAACCTCGTGATGATTACCATTCGGGCCCGCCTCGTGGAAGGGGCTGGCTGGTTGTCGTCAATGCTGTCGAGCATATTGGATTACAACTATTGCTTTTGTCTGCTGATCAAGGGAGTACAAGCACCGGCTCCTGTACTTGGAGCCTCTTTATTCCTCGTTGACTCAGACTGGGTACCCGAACATTCCTCTACCCCTCCCGGCTTTACACCCCGGAGGGAACCCAGTGTCTCCAGTTGGTACCGGTGTTGCCCTATATAATTGCTATACCACAGGTGGCGTCAGCTTAGACCCATCATAGTATTCCTACTATTCTCATTGACTTATGCTCTTGACTGACTTTACGTATATTCTTCGCCATATAAGCGCAACCCTAATTCTCAATCTGTAACCTAACGTTGCCTAATAATAATAAATAACCCTCCAATAGAATTTATGTGTCAATGCCGTGTTCTTGTGTGGGTGTTCACCATCAATATTTGATGTACTGTTTGGCCAGTAATTAAAGTACATATCTAGTAGTGGTTTAATATATCACAATCTTTAATACAGTCAGGGTTTTGTAACCCCTCAGTTACAATTGGTCCTTCGAGCCGGAGGGTATCAGTGTAATATTTAATATAATATTAATATTAACCATGGCCAGCGGTGAACACTCCCCAAGCGGCTCCCCAAAGCTAGAACGCCCGCAGCGCAAACGTCAGCCACCTCCCTATCTGGAGGAATTCGCTTTCGTTCTACCCCCTAGCTTATCTAAACAGACGTTAAATACGGATAAAGCGGATAGTCAAAGCATGTCCAATCCTATCGACTTGGCGACCCTGCCAGTAGAGAACCCAGTAATTGCCCCCAAATACGACTTAAAAAATACAGAACTTTTCAATAATAATAATAATTATTATTATAACTTATTGCGTGTGTTCTGTCTGAAATGGATTATATATTACTGTTAGAACAGTTATGCTCTGGCCGCCCAGGCCATTGATTGATTGAAGATTTTATTAACAGATTGCAGAATGGGTACAATACAGTACAGCTCAATACACACAATTGTTAAGGGGATGCAGACCAGAGAAATACTTTCATAATGACATTTATGACATACACAACATACAGATATACAGATATATATCATGACATTTATGACTTGACATACAGATATGCAGTACTGTATACGTAGCATAGAATGCATATTTAGAGATCGTCTATATCAGTGGTTCCCAAACTTCTGTTTTATGTTTTACCACTAGATTGTTATCAAGAACATTTGCGGACCACCTCGTATGCAAACAGTAAAACATAAATAAATAAACAACTGACTTAAACCCAGTAATACACGAGACCCTCTTCTTGGACCAAGTAAGGTTTTGTCGATAATCCGATGTACAGTTACCCCCACCCCGCCTACCCATCCGCCCTCACCCCACCCACCCAACCACCTCCAATGTACAGTTCCCCCCACACCCCACCCCACCTACCCAACCCCCCCAGCCTCCTCCAATGTACAGTTTCTTCGTCAAATGTATATACTCTCTTTTTTTTAAACTATTTTTGTATCACAAACAGTACTGTATTTGTAAATCTGGTATGTCATAAATGTATAGATGTAGCAGTACTGTCTATCTGTATGTCATGTATGTCATAATATGTTATGATCAGTGGCGGCTGCTGACCAAATTTCTTGGTGAAGCACAAAATTATTATATTATATTATAATTATATTAAATTATATTTTTTAAACATCCCCAACGCTGCAACACCCCCATTCCTCCCAGGTGTCAGGCTCCTCATTCACTTCCATTCAGTTTGGAGACCATGTTTAAATATCATACTTCTGTATACTTAAGTATAAACAAACTATACTGCTGTGACGATTTCAATAAAACAGACCATTCTGAGTCAATGGTACAGCAAAACTGTACATTGGAATATTGGTAAACATATCGGTCAATCCCATTGTCCCGTGGGATTATGCCCCCCTCCCCCCTCCCTGTGGCGATATTAATATTTGATTAGAAACGCAAGCAAGGCTTGCAGCGACTCATGTGGTCCTTGGGGGCTACCTGGTGCCCGTGCGAACCGTGTTGGTGTATTACACACGCAAGGCCACAGCGGGCCAATGAATTCATAATCACTGTAAAATATATATATATTTTAAATGCACTCCACACAACAGCCAAAGCAGTGACCGATCTCATCTTCCATTGAATATTGCAGCTTCCTTCTTTCCTTCTCTATTGATATCTCCTCATCACATCTTGGGAATCATAAACATTCTTTCCTTCTTCACTTCCCTAAAGCGTCTTGTTACTCGCTCTGCTCTCGTCCCCCCGCCCCCCTCCTCCTCACGAGCTCCATGTAACGCGGAAGTGCAGTGGTCTATGCCATGTCTCGCAGCTCCTCTCTGATTGAGTCTCAGACCGTCGAGGGCTGTCAATCATTCAACCCACGTTCGTGAGTAGCGTGCGCAAAGTTGCACGGGCAGGGCTTAGATGACTCAAATAGCCTATTTTGATTGGATAATAGAATAAAAAGATCAACCCGTGCAGGGAAAGTTGCACTTGAGTGATTGACAGCTAGCCATTACTAACTGCAGGCCTGATCAGAGAGCTCAGAGCTGTCACTTTTGGCAATTTTTGAAGAAAAAAAATTATTCACTGGCATTTTTTTTTACAGATGAAAACATTTCTAATAAAAAAAATATATATAATAATAATTCTTTATATATATATATATATATATATATATATATATATATATATATATATATATATATATATATATATATATATATATATGTAAATTAATAATAATTATGAATTATGAGTGAATTTGTGTTTCACGTGTTGTCATGGAATAACCTCCACTGGTTATGATGAATTGAAAATGGGGGACCCTGATGTAAACAAGACGAAAGTCTTTCTCTGGTCTGCATCCCCTTAACAATTGTGTGTATTGAGCTGTACTGTATTGTACCCATTCTGCAATCTGTTAATACAATTTTTAATCAATCAATCAATCAAGACCCGAGTCGCGGGCACTGCATTCCGTTCTCAGAATGGATTTGAGAGAGATGTGTCAGTCATCAGCATGCTATATATGCGGAGATATTCAGACTCTAGATCTATTTGCAGAGCCAGATGAGATGAGGCAACCTGTGCGATTGGCTCTTGATAACGCACAGTCGTTCAATATTGACAAAGCCCACAGTACATTGCTGGAACGATTCATTTTGCACGTACTGTATACAAGTACGTGTGTATGCGCGCACTGCGGGAGGTGGCCAGAAGCGCGCAACTAGCCAACTACTATTATATTACTACTATATTAATAGAGTCTATTTCACTATCTATAGGTGCTGTATGATGACAATACATTTTATTCCTATCTCATTTTGATCTATCGCAAAGCGCTCCAGTGCTAGAATACGGCCGGGGGATCCACAATGCAGACCCACGGCTCTCGTATTATAATGAGCCCGCGAGGCGTGTCTCTGTATGCAAATGACTTGCGCGAGAACCGCATCCAGTTTAGAATGAGTGGGATTCACCATTCAAATCTCCTGGGTACGCACAGATTTCGAGGTTAAGAATGGCTTGATGAGGGGAGCTCCCGTAGCTCACCGCATATCTCGGCGCTATTTCTGCGTCGGGGAAAACCGTGCTCGTCACGGATCTGGGGTACACAAGTTCGATTCCCGGACCCGCCGTATTTTCTCAGAATGTTTTCCCCTGCTCTACATCCCATTTCAACCTGTTTCTGTCGGTCATGCTTGACCAGAAAAGCGATAAACGCTAAAAAATAAAGTTTAAAAAAAAAGAATGGCTTGATGAATGTGACGGTGGCTTTTCTTATCGTTCTCTTAACAGACAGGTAAGCAAGAATATAAGAAAATTAATAAGAGAGTATTGTTGAATGAGGCCCATTTTTATGACATCATCATGGCTTCAAGTCCAAACAGAAAATCACACACTACAATCTGCATGGACATTCGTTACAATATAAGATGCATTACAATGAATTCGTAAAGTGTTAATATTTGCTACTTAAGGTCCTTTTTTAAATAATGAT
The DNA here is from genome assembly GCF_963971535.1 of Notolepis coatsorum. Lineage (NCBI taxonomy): Eukaryota > Metazoa > Chordata > Actinopteri > Aulopiformes > Paralepididae > Notolepis > Notolepis coatsorum. The sequence continues at coordinate 196,094,709 of NC_140168.1, forward strand.
AATGTAGATGTTGACTGATGGAAGTAGATTGTTCCAAAGAGAGGGTCCTCTGTATTTTAACGTGTATTGATTAAGGTTTATTGATTATACACACGTCTGGTATTTGTTCATATCAGAAATTGATAGAAGTTTGTATTTTATGAAGAGAGGAGCGGCGAGGGGCGACAGTGGCTCGGGAGGTAGATAGGTCATCTCGTAATCCGTAGTTTCCCGGTTCGATTCCCACTCCTCCCAGGCAGCGTGTCGAAGTGTCCTTGAGCAAGACTCTTAAGCCCTAACTGCTCCCGATGAGCAGGTCGGCACCTTGCGCGGTCGCCTCTGCATGTGTGTGAATGTGTGAGTGAATGGGTGAATGGGTGAATGTGAGGAACAAAATGATAAAGAGCTTTGGATAAAATAACTATATAAATGCACCATTTACCATTTATGAATGTCATCTCCTCTCCTCTCCTCCTCTCCTCTCCTCTCCTCTCCTCTCCTCTCCTCTCCTCTCCTCTCCTCTCCTCTCCTCTCCTCTCCTCTCCTCCTGTCCTCTCCTCCTCTCCTCTCATCCTGTCCTCTCATCTCCTCCTGTCCTCTCCTCCTCTCCTCTCCTCTCCTCTCCTCTCCTCTCCTCTCCTCTCCTCTCCTCTCCTCTCCTCTCCTCTCCTCTCCTCTCCTCTCCTCTCCTCTCCTCTCCTCTCCTCTCTTCTCCTCTCCTCTCCTCCTCTTCATCATGGCCGTCTCCTCAGAGCCCTCTGGTATCTTCGTGAAGAGCATCACCAGAGGCAGCGCGGTGGAGCAGGACGCACGCATCCACGTAGGAGACCAGATCATAGCGGTGAGCGTGTGTGTCTGTGTGTACACAGTGTGTGTGTGTGTGTGTGTCTGTGTGTACAGTATGTGTGTGTGTGTCTGTGTGTTAGGGCTGTCATGTGTCATGTGCTGCCATCATGTGTGTGTACAGTGTGTGTGTGTGTGTGTGTGTGTGTACAGTATGTGTGTGTACAGTAATGTATGTGTGTTTACAATATGTGTGTGTGCGTGCATGTGTACGTACAATATGTGTGTTTGTGTGTATGTGTGTACGTGTTTGTGTGTGTGTGTATGTGTACAATATGTGTGTGTATGTGTGTTTGTGTGTGTCTGTGTGTACAATGTGTGTTTGTGTTTGTGTGTGGGTGTATGTGTACAATATGTGTGTGTATGTGTGTTTGTGTGTGTCTGTGTGTACAATGTGTGTGTGTGTGTCTGTGTGTTAGGGCTGTCATGTGTCATGTGCTGCCATCATGTGTGTGTACAGTGTGTGTGTGTGTGTGTGTGTGTGTGTGTGTGTGTGTGTGTGTACAGTATGTGTGTGTACAGTAATGTATGTGTGTTTACAATATGTGTGTGTGCGTGCATCTGTACGTACAATATGTGTGTTTGTGTGTATGTGTGTACGTGTTTGTGTGTGTGTGTATGTGTACAATATGTGTGTGTATGTGTGTTTGTGTGTGTCTGTGTGTACAATGTGTGTTTGTGTTTGTGTGTGTGTATGTGTACAATATGTGTGTGTATGTGTGTTTGTGTGTGTCTGTGTACAATGTGTGTGTGTGTGTGTGTTTGTGTGTACACCGTGTGCGTGTGCATGCGTGCTTGTGTGTGTTTGAGTTTATAATCTTGACATCATGCTGTGACTTTAACTTGGCGGCCGACGCGCTGCTGGACAGAACCACAGAGGAAGAGTCTGAATTATTCAAACGTCTGCAGTTTGATAATAATTCCCCCCCCTGCATCATCTGAATAAATAATACCCTTTAGAGCCGTGTTCCTGAACTAAATACAACCTCCCTGCGGTCTGCGTGTAGATGTTAGTGTTGCTCTCAATCAGAGCTCGTGTTCATCTCCATGTCCTACGTGTGGACGGACTGCAGATCAATACTGTCTCAGGCCGTGTCACTGATCGGTTCATTCATTGGTCGCTTTGGTCTCTTTGTCAACCAGACCTTTTAGTCTTTTAGGGCGTGTTCACACCTGAAGGTCCGCGGATAGTCCGGACTTTCTGGTGGACCAAATGTGAAAATGATACATTGTTTGATTTTGGTCTGCGCTCACACTACCCTTTTTGGTGCAGATCTAATTTGTAAACAAAGGACATACAGTCGCCAAGTCGTTCATCTATTGGACTATAGCACTCACAAACGTAAACAGTTGCCGACAGCGTAATGAGAGAGAGAGATACTGTCATTACGAGCGCGGCACAAGTCGACTAGAGAGTAGAGAGTAGAGAGTAGATAGTAGAGAGAGAGAGAGAGAGAGAGACTGTCCGCGCGCGGCGCCAGTCTAGAGAGGAGAGAGAGAGAAAGAGATACTGTCATTACGAGCGCGGCGCAAGTCGACTAGAGAGTAGAGAGTAGAGAGAGAGAGAGAGTGTCCGCGCGCGGCGCGAGTCTAGAGAGGAGAGACTGTCATTACGCGAGCGGCGCAAGTCTGACTTCAGAGCCACACTGCAATGCACTGTAGGCTACTTTGCTTCCTGGATTAAGTACTATAGTTCGATTGAAACGGACCGAGTCCCAACTTTTCAAGAGGACCATGGTTCGGTTGTTTGGTCCTCAAAATAGTTTGGTTTGTGTTCACACCTCTACAAACGAAACGGACTATTCATTTAAGTGGACCATGGTCCACTTAAAGTGGACCAAACAGGGTAGGTGTGAACGTGCCCTTAAGGCCTCTACATGCTACAGCAACTGCAAAGTAACTGCACCACAACATCGACAAAGCAACAGTGTTGCAGACACTCTGCCTTTATGCTTCTGCAACATCGACGCACACAACATTGTACCCCGTATGTAGCTAGGTTCCCTAGATAGATGACACTTCCCTTCTCAACCAACCCATTGATAACAAGCAGAAAAATAAGCATCATTTTTACTTCCGGGCGGGGGGTTTCAAAATAAAAGAGCGACGTCTAAAAGCACCGTAAATACGTTTATTTTTTACAATATCTAACGTTACACGAACCTAAACTAATCTAAAGTTAGTTTAGGTTCGTGTTAACGTTAGATAATGTACAAAATAAACGTATTTCAGGTGCTTTTAGACATAGCTCTTTTATTTTGAAATCCCTCGACCGGAAGTATTATAGTGTCTGTTGCTAGCAGCTTAACTTTTGTCGGCCGGTTCTGTGCTTTTTCGAGCTAACGTAACGTCATTCGTTTCCAATGGAGAGGAGAGAAAGACCTCGGCTCACATGCAGCTCAAACTACCTGTTGGAATAAATTAATTGATTGATGTTTAACTTGTCCCTGTGTGTGTCCAGTCATTTCGACTAGCAAACGTTGTATTTAACGTTACCTCAGGATACCATTGTATTTAGTTGGTTAGCTATGTAGCTAATGTGGATAGCATTTTGTATAGCATCAATGCTAGCTGGCTGGCTACAGCTTTATTTACTAAATTATGGAGGCTTTTTAATCGTCAAGGTAAGAGAGGATTTGTCATGATCAACTGAAGGCATATGCTATGGAACAATATGTGCTTGGGTTTTCAGAAAAAGGCCAGCTATGACGCTAATTATTTAGCTAATATTGATAGCATAGCTTGCTGGCTACAACAATGGAGGATGGTATTCCTCGCTGCGGGACCAATATTATTCTATGACAGCCCCGCCCCCATTCACTACCAACCAATCACTGCTACGCAATATCAACGCAACGGTTGTTTAGATTAGATTTTGGAGACAGGTACGCAACATCTACAGTCTACAAGACCCTCTGCAACAACCGCGTTGAAATCGCGCCGATGTTGTGTTGCAGTTGCTTTGAAGTTGCTGTAGCATGTAGAGGCCTTTAGTCTTTATCTTCGGTGTTGAATGAATTATTTCCTGAAAATAGAATAGAATAGAAAAGTACTTTATTGATCCAGAGGGAAATTCAGCACCACAAATCACTCACAATAAACATTTAGATTTACATACAGTAATATACTGTAGAATGTACAGTAAAAATTAGGGATGTCCGATATTATCGGCGTACCGATATTGGCATAAAAAAAAATATATCGGAAATAATCGGTATCGGTTTTCTAAAAAATGTATATATATTTTTTTTTTACATTTATTTAACCTTTATTTACCCAGGCAAGCAAGTAAGAACAAATTCTGATTTTATTTATTGTCAAAAGTATGCATAATGTTGTGTTAATTCCACGACAAGAGATATGTAATGTTAATTACCTGAAATTATTCCGTTTTTTTTGGGGGGGGGGGGAACCCCACATATATCGGTATCGGTTGATATCGGTATCGGAAATTAAGAGTTGGACAATATCGGTATATCAGATATCGGTAAAAAAGCCAATATCGAACATCCCTAGTAAAAATGTACAATGTAGATGTAAAATGTCCATGAAGATATGCAATAATTTATACTGTTACTCTGTCCTCAGTGAGGCAGTGAGACACAGTGAGGCGTTATATCATAGATATATATAAAGGCTAGATGACTCACCCGCGTTGCCGGCCAATGTAGACCGACGTGGCCACATGGTGGCCATCTTGCCACAGGCAACACGCCCACTCATAACATGAATGTCTATGGTGCATGTACTATTGAAATAACCATAGCTTGCTAGATTTTCAACCGATTTTCAAACGGTTTGGTTTGTTATAAACGTCGGAGATACTGGGCTTTCATATGAAAATGATTTCAACATGATTTCAACATGTCCAAGTTATCTGGCTGCACGTTAGCCTAGCTTAGCACAATGAATGGAAGCGGACATGGCCGGTTAGCCTTCGGGAGAGGTGTTAGTTGTGGACAATGCCATAGGCTAACCGGTCATGTCCGCTTCCATTAATTGTGCTAATCGTGCAGCCAGATAGCTTTCTACTAACCGCACAGAGAGGAAACTGGTATCTATCTTCTTGTCTCTCTCTGGAGAAGACGGTAAGCTAATGTTGGCGTGTTCCTTTAAATATGTGTGTGGTTGGTAGACCAAGAAGTTCATGGCTTAACCACCCGCTGAAAAGTGAATTTTCTGCCCCCCCCCCCGAGCCACACTAATCCCGCGGTGTGTCGCCCCCTGCAGGTGGACGGCGTGAACATCCAGGGCTACACCAACCAACAGGCGGTGGAGGTGCTCAGGCACACGGGGCAGACAGTGCAGCTGAAGCTGGCCCGCCGGGGGTTCAAGCCCGACGACGTCCCCCCTGCTGGCACCCTCCTCCTGCCCCCCCCCTGCCTCGCCCCCGCCGTCAGCACCCTCCAGCCCCCCCCCTGCCTCGCCCCCGCCGTCAGCACCCTCCTGCCCTCCCCCTGCCTCGCCCCCACAGAGATCACCCCTGAGAGGAGGAGGAGGAGTGCGGAAGGTAAATAATAATAATAATTCATTTATTTTCTATAGCGCTTTTCAATGACCCAATGTCGCTGACAATAGGCAAAAAAACTAAGAAACAGAAACATAGAACCACAGGGAAACAGGGAACAATATGCATACACAAGAACATAAAACCAGTCAGTGGGGGAGACAGTCGGGAAGTCTCTTGTGCACAAAGCTCTGCTTAAACTGGTTCCCTCGTACCTAAGCGTGCTTCTGTGCACTAAGCAATATAAGTATGCCCTTCGTTCTCAAGCTGTTCTAACACTGGAAGTTCCCCATATGAGAACTGAATTGGGAAAAAGGGCTTTTAAATATGCTGCTCCTTCATCCTGGAACAAGATACATGAGGGCCTAAAATTACCAGGACTGGTCGCATCTATATTAATCCCAGCCGAAGAGTGCAAGAGCGCTTCCGCATTTTGCCCTGATTGGCCCCGGTAACGCCCTCCAAATGCGCATTTTCTTTTTCCCCGCTCAGACGCCGAAATGGAATACATGTATATTATCGCGATGCGGACCAGATTCACTCGCAACGCCATAACGTTATTTCCCTGTACATTGCAACGTTAAAACACAAAGCAGCTGTCAACTGTACTTTACATATTATCCAAACGAGGACCACATAACGCCATAACACGCCATAACGTTATTTCCCTGTACATTGTAACGTTAACACAACGCAGCTGTCAACAGTACTTTACATATTATCCAAACGAGGACCACATAACGCCATAACGTTATTTCGCTGTACATTGTAACGTTACATATTATCCAAACGAAGACCACATAACCGCATCGCTGCTTCAGCATAATTGTTTGTGTTATTTCCCCGGGTGAGGAGACCGCGCGCGCCCCAGTAACTGAGTGCCCAGCACTCTCTGTGACTGTAGAGGCGCTCAATGTACCGCAGGTACTTTTCATACCTGCAATTGATCAAATAAGGAAACAAACATAGAAGATGCACATTGAGCTGTACTGTACTGTACCCATTCTGCAATCTGTTAATAAACGTTTCAATCAATCAATCAATCACATACATAGATGTAATGACAGCAAGAAGAGGTAGACACATATATGAAGTATGCAAACATCGCCTGCTGCGTCCATCGCGTATATATATATTATAATATATATACCGTATTAGCGCTTTAATACGGCGTGTTCTGTGATTAATGTGATTGACCAGCGTTAATGTGATTGACCAGCTAATGTGATTGACCAGCGTTGCAACCAGCGTTGCTAATATGAACCAAAGGCTTTAATATGGCGCGTTCTGGCATCTGTGATTAACCGTGTTGAATGGGGCGTCTGAACCAAGCAAGGACCTCATGCGCATGCGCGGCGAGCACCTGGGCGAAGGAAAAGGAAATGCGCAATGCTTACCGGCGAATGGGGAAGAATGCGGAAGCGCTCTTGCACTCTTCGGCTGGGATTAATATAGACGCGGACTGGTCACCCTCGGAGAATTCAAAGCCATTTTAAAATCCCTCGGACAGTGCAACTGTGTTTGATCATTTGATTTTGATAAATTGCCTGAAATTGGTGCTTGCTGTGAATGTTTTATCTGTATTTTATTGTGATGTTCTTTTTTATGTTGAAACTTTCTGCTAGATCACCCTTGAAAAAGAGATTTTAATCTCAATGATGCTTATCTGTTAAAATAAAGGATTTGATTGATTGATTGAAGTAAGGGAAACCGAGGGGGGGGTGGGTGGGGCGGGAGAGGTGAGAACGTAGGGCAGGGGAAAAGGGGGCGGTAGGTTGGAGGAGGGTGGTTATGGGTAGGTAGACGGAACGAAGCGGAGGATGTTCATATTATTCTCATGATTAGATTAGATACAAATTTTGTATTGTCCTCATACGGCACAAGTACAGTACAACAAAAATAAGTTTGACATCCAGCCAGAGTGTAAATGTAACAGTAAAGTGCGATCGTAATATGCAATGTACTACAGGTGATAGTCAATTATGGTCCAGTTGACCTACCTCAAGCCCCACCCTCTTTTCCTGATCCTCCAATCACAACGGTCCTCCAATCACAATGTTTTGTTTAGTTTGGCCCACTATTATACAGGTGATGGTGTTTTCAGGAGTTTAGTTTGGTCCACTCAAACAAAAAATTACTCCCATGCTGAACTTACCTGACCCTCATTCTGACTGCGATTGGGACTGGCATGAGAGAACCACATACCTGTGCATCACTTTGACACGCAGCGTTCTCAGAGAAGCGTAGAGGTTCGAGTGGGGGCGATGCGGTCACTGGAGGAGGGATATCAATGGAACGAGGCCTGACATCTCTTTGATGCAACTCATCGCCCTGTCAAAATAGAGCACAGTTTTTTTTTTTTATACATTTTTCATGAATTTTCTACGTCTCTCTCTTCCTTCCGTTTCCACAAGGTTAACATTCCTGCTCCTCCTTATTATGAGAAAAGAGCATCATCTTTCTGCGCGTCGGACAGAAAACAGAACAGTAGATTTCAATGATCCACTGCATCCATCAAGAGCAGGGCTTTTGCGAAACAGTTTCATTCAAATATTGAACAGGTTTACTCCAGTAATGCTTGCAAATGATTTAGCTTTTCTGTTGTGGTTCAATAATATATGATTTAATTTGATGATAAACCATAAACCATAATTATGAGTATATATATGTACTTATATATACACACACACGCTTGATTGATATGGGGGCGAAAGTAGCTCGGGAGGTAGAGCAGTCGTCTGGTAATCCAGAGGTTCCCGGTTCAATTCCCGCCCATCCCTGGCCAGCGTGTCGAAGTGTCCTTGAGCAAGACACTTAACCCCTAATTGCTTCCGATGAGCAGGTCGGCACCTTGCACGGTCGCATCCGCCGTCAGTGTGTGAATGTGTGAGTGAACGGGTAAAATGTGAGGAACAAAATTGTAAAGCGCTTTTGATAAAAGCTGTTATATAAACGCACCATTTACCATTTACTATTTTAGATTATACTCACTATATGTATTTAAAAAAATTATTTGCCAGACCTATAAGGGATGTTGAAATGCATTCTAGGGGCACTAAAGTAAGCGAAAGTACTTGAACTCGACTTTGGAAAAGTATGTAATGTATGTACGTTTTCTACTGTACATTTATTTGTATCATAGTTTGAATGCCTTGTATGTAAAGCACTTTGAGCTGCATGCCGTGTATGAAGGGTGCGAATAAAAATCAAGATTATCATCATAAAGATGATTATCGTTGGTCTGAACGGAGGCCGGTCTCCTTGCGTAGGTCACGTGACAGATCGGAGGACGTGAGGAGGACTCTGTTAGTCTCCCTTTTGAGGCGTCTCTGTTCCTACTTAACCCCCCAACCCCCCGTTACCGCGACCGCATGGTTGGCTATAGATAGCATCCGAGGCCCCGGCGGGGGGAGTCCTTGAACTACGTGAAGTCTGTAATTGAGCCAGTAATCACTGAACAGCCGTAAACATAAACACACAATTTGCTGCTGCAGCCTAGAGGACATAACACAACAGCAACGGACAGTGACTCAGTCACATTTCACATCGCAAAGCTAGCAGAGTTCTTCTACATGTATGTTCCGGTCGTTCATGACGTAAGTTGTGTATTTGTTTGCGTGTTTCTTGCGGGAGGGGCGGGTCTTTCATTCTTGTTTTTGTCTCCGTCCGTCTGTCTGTCTGTCTGTCTGTCTGTCTGTCTGTCTGTCTGTCTGTCTGTCTGTCTGTCTGTCTGTCTGTCTGTCTGTCTGTCTGTCTGTCTGTCTGTCTGTCTGTCCGTCCGTCCGTCCGTCCGTCCGTCTGTCTGTCTGTCTGTTCAAAGTGTTCCATCCATCCTCTCTCTCTTCTCTGTCGTCGTCTCTGCAGAGGAGAAGCAGCCCCAGCCTCTGAGCGGAGGATCTGATGTCAGGCTGACCCAGGGTCAGCTCGGCGAGCACAGAGACGGTAAGGGACCTGGGGGATCTGATGTCAGCCTGGTCCAGGGTCAGCTCGGCGAGCACAGAGACGGTAAGGGACCTGGGGGATCTGATGTCAGCCTGGTCCAGGGTCAGCTCAGCGAGGACAGAGATGGTATATAGGGGACCCGGGGATGTGTTACAGAGACAAGGTTACCCGAGAGAGGGAGTCTGCTGTTATTGTTCAGGATCACACTGAATAGCAGCAGTGGTCTCTAACTGAGAATCAGTTTAATTTTATGTTTTATTGTCCACTATACTATGAGTTGCGTGAAAGGTTATTTGACAGGTGTAAAAACCTTGAGTTAATGTGGTTTAGTGATGCAGTGGATTAAAATAGATTTTTGATCACATGGTTTTTGCACTTGCTGAATATTTAGAGAACGCTTGGGATAAACGCACATAAATAACATATATGTGATGTATTTTGGCCTCTGGTGGTGTGCATGGTGTAGCTTAGAAACCATGGGAAATTATTGTTATGTTCAATTGTTGTTTTTGGTGTCTTATAATAAGGGATGGGTCGTCGGACATGACACGTAAATGATGATTTCCAGAATGTATTGATTTCATAAATCTTTTTAAAATACAATTTTATAAAATAAAATAAAATACAAAATGTATGCAGTCAGGCCACGGAACTTAGAAGCAGGCCAGGCCAGTGTTTCTAGTTGTAGCAGCGTGATAGTTAGATAACCTAGGTGAGGAACAACCAGGAGATCACTGCAACAGAAGGTAACGCAGTCTAAACTCACACAAGTTGGAGAACTCTCTCTCTCTCTCTCTCTCTCTCTCTCTCTCTCTCTCTCTCTCTCTCTCTCTCTCTCTCTCTCTCTCTCTCTCTCTCTCTCTCTCTCTCTCTATCTCTCTTTCTCTTATATTTCACTTTTTGTGTGTTTTTTTTACAACATTTGTGGTGCCATCACACACACTGGCATTTAAAGGCTACAAATAAAAAAAAATCCTGCACCAGAATGCAGGAAATGAAGTCTTTGTAAGAAAATTAATCCTGGTGGGGGACCCCCAGACCCCCGCTTAAAAAGTGGCCTGACTGGGGCTATATTTCGCACTATATTTCCTGGCCTGAATGATTTCCCCAGCCCAGCCATGGTTAAAAGCCTCCAATGCTTATTAGTGCGTGTGCGTTTGAACATTTGCATGTTTCAACCATACATAAAAAAAGTATTCACTTTTTTATACCACCCTTATAATAGTGGGGGTCGCGGCTCTCTGACACCGTTATCTCGGGGGTCACGGCCTGAAAACTTTGGGAACCCCTGATCTAATGCACTAGCAGGCCTAGTATGAGAGTGGACTGAGGCTTTAACTGGTCAACCCATACAATATCCATCATTAAAGTCGTTATTTGGAGTGTATTTTGTGACTGTTGGGAACTAGGCTACACTGGCACACCTACTTCCAGTGAATGCCGCTAAGCTAGGCTAATGGCTCGGCTGTTCCGTAAGCCTAATGCATGCACAGAGAAGAAAAGGGTATATATCTGCTTGTCTAACTCCAGGGTAGATGGCAAATAAGCAAATTTCCCCAAAAGTTGGCGCGTTCCTTTAAGAGGGATCATCTTCTAACCCGGAGGCTAATATGAGCAGATTAAAGTTTCTTTTGAAGTGCTAGTCTGGTCTCCTCAGCTCTGCTTCTCATTGCTGAGTAGTTGTGTTGTGAAGTTGCACCGGCCTGTGGTGAGCAGTTTCTTACACATCTGTCCTCAGTTCACATTGCACGCCTCTGTGCTCAATTCAGCAGATTTGAAAATGTTTGTTTGGCTGTTCGCTAGTGGTGGGGGAAAATATCGATACAGTATAGTATCGTGATACTTTGCGTGGCGATACTGTATCGATACAAGGACGCAAAGTATCGATATTTTATTATTATTATAATATATATTTTTTGTATAAGGAAGTTGCATTGTTCATTTCAATACCTGTAATAGTACAGTAGTCCACACACACACACACACACACACACACACACACACACACACACACACACACACACACACACACACACACACACACACACACACACACACACACACACACACACACACACACACACACACACACACACACACACACACACACACACACACACACACACATTCAGTTAAGTTGGAATATGACTGTAATACAAACAGTTCAGTTTGTCAGGTACATGCAACACTGATTAGAGTGTTGACATCTGTCTGCTTGAGAAAATATCATTTGCTGCAACAGAAATTATTGAAGTGAGATGACTGAAAACTTAATTTTATTAGATAAAACATGTTGACAAAGTTTTACTTTGCAGTTGAAAAAAGGTAATAAATCACAATTAGTGCTGTCAGGCGATTAAAAAATTCATCTAATTAATTACAGGATTTGTAATTAATTTATCTAATTAATCGCATTTTTATTGCATAACCATTTTAGGCCTGATATTCTATATTCTATAATCATATTTCAAATTGCATGTGTCCGGATGGCAGAATTCAGTACTGTATCTACAAAACCTTCTGTTTAATCATCTTCCATCTATTAATTTGCTTAGATTTTTCAGGTCTGGTCAATTTGAGCATGGTGTTATTCACAGTCAAATATATAAAAAAAAAAAAGTATTGATATTCTCATTTGGTTCATTACAATTTACTCAAGCCTAGTAACAGACACAGTATTTCTGACACTGGGAATACATTCCCCCCCTGAGATCCATAGATGTCCCTAGAATCAGATACCAAGAACATGCAAAATGGACCATATTAAAAAAAAATCTGTAAATGTGTATTCTACGTTCTTATGGAATTAATGAGATAAAAAAAATATATAAATGTATTTTAATTTATATTTTTTGTAATACATTTTGAGTTAATTTTCATAACGCGATAATTTGCTGTGTAATTAATTAATCTAATTAACGCGATAAATCACAATATTAATATTGCAATCGCAATACTATAGTATCGTGACTTAAGTATCATGATAATATCATATCGTGAGGCCTCTGGTTATTCCCACCCCTACTGTTCGCATTATATTTTTTAAATGTGTCCAACATCAGATTCCAGTGTGAACTGGTCACATGCTCCTGAACTATAATAATAATAATAATAATAATAATAATAATAATAATAATAATAATAATAATAATAATAATAATAATAATAATAATAATAATAATAATAATAATAATAATAATAATAATAATAATAATAATAATAATAATAATAATAATAATTGACCCACATGCGAAAAAAAGGACCATAAAGAAGATGGATGTACACACAAAGGACACTGAAGTCACAGTTTATCGTTTAATTACAACTTGATAGGCCGGCTATTTCAAACAAATCAGACATGTATCTGATTTAGGACCACATGAAAGTGGCCCAAATCAGAATTGAAAAGATCAGATTCCATGTGATCAAATTTGGGCCACTCTTGCCTGCAGTGTGAACGTGGCCGTTGCTGTTTCATGATTGTAAGTTAGTAGTTACAGTATAGTAGGGCTAGGCAATATGGCAAAAAAAAAACTCTGATAAAGAAATACAAATAAATCAGATTTACGATTGTAATCGATTTTTTTCTCTTGAAAACTAGAAACGCAAAGGAAATCATTCAAATAACCTTTGTTTTTATTTGACAAAAAACCAAGATCAATTTCCCTATTGGGATTGAAGTGCAAACCTAACTTTCACCAATCTTCACTTAAAAAAAAATAAAAATATATATATATATATATATATATATTAGAGGTGGGCATAGATAATTTTTTTTAATCTAGATTAATCTATCTGCAAATTAAAATGGCAAAAAAAAAAAAAAAGGCATTCAAAATATGTGTGTTCTACCCAAATAATGACCAGAAGTAAGTCCTTACTTTTTCTTTCCTCCTTATGTTTCTCAGGCCAGGTGGGCTATTACACCATGAGCCCATCGCCCGTTTCCAAAATGCATTACAGACTGTTTGAAAAAGCTGTTTTGCTATGATAATTGGTAATGAAATATCAAAATAATGTTCAATAAGATGTACTTGTGTTTAATAAGTTGTTTTATTCAGAAGTTAACACAAATAAATAATATTACCAGACCAGTACAGTACAGTATCTAGCACACTCTCAGGAGCAAAACAGAAAGAAGCATTTCAAACTTGAACTATGTGACATGGCTTGACTCAATCAGTCCAATCTCTATTTCTCCTTCTTCCACCAGTCACTCAGGCAGACCAGCTTGTTTTATGTAGCGGTGTCTACTTATAGTGCCTATAATATTTGTCCCGTTGGGTGCCAGACAGGGCCAAACCCTGCCAATGCAAATCAACTGCTCCAGTGGAGTTGCTCAGTGGCCAATGGTGTCAACTGTGGTTGTACTGGGCAGCTCCCAGGTGTGAATGGAACTGTGTGAATGTGAAGCAGGGCGTTCCTGAAAAAGAGCATCTGTGCTCAGCGAACCTACCCTGGGTAAATAAAGTTTTTCACCAAACTTCACTTAAAACAAATAAAAGGTGCCTCTTGATCATCAAACAAGAATGAATTTCCCTATTGGGATTAATAAAGTGCAAATCTAACTTTCACCAAACATCACTTTTTGTAAAGTAAAAGGTGACTCTTGAAATTAATTCATTAATTTGAATTAATCGATAAAATGGATTAATCGCCCAGCCCTACAGTATAGTGTGTTGTTGTTTTCCTCAAGGGATCAAGCTGACAGCATTGGAAGAGCAGGACCTAACGAAGAAATGGCAGAAGATTCTGGGCCCCAGCAATGAAGTAGTAGTAAGTCTTCTCATGTCTTTATTTTTCAATTTTTTCTGCTTATGTTTAATGGGGAACTATCTTATAAATGGCCTTTTCCAGTGTTTAGCATTTTTTCTAGCTATGTGGACTTATATTAATAGGATCTATGTCTCTAATTCTCAATTTGGCGCATTCTTCCAATTCTCATCTCACAATATTGTCCCTCACTCAAGTGAGTCATCTGAAATGTAGCATATCTGTGACGTCAGAGGTTTCTCATCTGCATAATAACACCCGCCTGTCTATGCTTGTAGCCAACTGCCAGCAACCTGTATTACTCATTAACACTTTTCCGTCCGTCCACGTATATATACGTGTTTCGATTCCATGCGTTGTGGACCAGAGCCACGTATATACTCGTGGCAAGTTGTTATTGTTTTATTCCATATTTATAACGCTATTAACGTCCCAGATCGACTTGCAGGATCTACCCACATATTTGATTTTCGAAACATGCAATACCGGCCAGATCCGCTTAGGGGCGCCATCGCTCCACTGCAGTATCATTGAGGGGATTTAAAAAATTAAATTATTTTACAGCCTGTGGGCGGATCATATGAGCCAGGATCTCAGCCGAACATCCTCCATCTTTGATCCAGTTACCGAACGCATTTTTCAGCCTGGAATAATATGATTTATGATTAGCCAATGTACATATCGATCTACCAGAATCCGATGACTAATGAAGAAATGCTGCCAGCGATCACATGGCCTGACGGTAGGATACTATTACCCCAAATTACAGCTGGATTGGACATTGTTTTAAAACCTAACGTGATAGACCACTGACATTTAATTGAAAGAAAGCCCCTGTAACATTAAATAAGCCACCCGTTTACCGTTGGTCGCCTATAATAGTAATAATTAGGGGTGTAATGGTACACAGAAGCCACGGTTTGGTACAACGGGAAAAAAGCACCAAAAATCCCAAATGTATCAGGCTAGGTTTTCCTTTCATTTATTTTGAACAGACAGTAGTACAAGTTGTACTTAGTTCCACCTAGTGTCATATATTCAAGATTCAAGATTCAAGAGTTTATTCATCACATACATACCAGGGCGCATACAGTGAAATGCGGTTGGCCATGCCCAATACGATTGTGCAAAAATACAATAGTAATAATAGTAAATAGTAATACAATAAGTAGAATAGACATGATCAAATAGACATGTTAATAAATCATTTAAAGGCACTGGGTCCTATGTACACTCCTATACAATGTGCAGTTTAACTTATATGTCCCTATGCTATACTTGCTGTTACTACTATACTATGCAACAATCACAACAAGTTATTTTCTTAGTGTCCTTTTCCCCCTTCCTTTAAAGTGTCCTTTTCTTGTGAGTTTAAAGTGACCTGTGGTGCGTTTGTGTGTGAGCGAGTGCAGAATGTTGTGTTGTGTGTGTGTGTATGTGTGTTCATGTGTGCTTGTGTGTGGAGAGATCAGTGTTCAGTGTTCCGTATAGTCCGCAACCGTCCGTACCGCGAAGTCGCAGGACGAATACACGTGCCGTTACCCCCCTAGCAATAACACCTATTCGGCAGAGCGTCTCCACCAGCCCTGCTGAGTTGTTCTCGCCTTTCGTCCAGGTGGCTCAGGTGGAGAAGTTCACAGAGAGCAGCGGCCTGGGCATCAGTCTGGAGGCCAACGGCGGACATCACTACATCCGCTCCGTCCTGCCCGAGGGCCCCGTGGGCCGCTGCGGCAAGCTCTTCAGCGGAGACGAGCTCCTGGAGGTGAGGGCCCCTTCCTGAAGTCACCACCAGGGGGAGAACGTTGAGAGGAATCATCATTATCTCAGATCAGTTCATTAAAGGGGCCATAGATAACGTTCAGCCACTAGATGTCGCACTAGAGCACCAGCGTGTCGTTCCAATCCAATCAGGTGCATTCCATGTGGGGGAAATGGGGAAAGTAGGGAGGGGATACATGCACGCAACATGTAAATAACAACATTTATTTTGGGCAGACATTTATTGATTTAGAATATAGATGTCCGATATTATCGGCCTACCGATATTGCCATTAAATTGTAATATCGGAAATGATCGGTATCGGTAAAAATATTTATTTAACCTTTATTTACCCAGGCAAGCAAGTAAGAACAAATTCTTATTTTATTTATTGTCAAAAGTATGCATAATGTTGTGTTAATTCCACGACAAGAGATATGTGATGTTAATTACCTGAAATTATTCCGTTGGGGGGGGGGGGGGGGGGGGACCCAGCATATATCGGTATCGGTTGATATCGGTATCGGAAATTAAGAGTTGGACAATATCGGTATATCAGATTTCGGTAAAAAAAAAAAGCCAACATCGAACATCCCTAATTTAGAAGTATAATGTCTTTATTGTATAATGGGAGGAATAATGCATTTTCATGTAGCTTTTTCTCACAAATATAAATATACAACTGGTATTTATTTAACATAGTATGTTGAATGGTGCTTGGTTTATGTTCAACAGTAATTCTACCATGTGGATTTCTTACTTACTGAGGGAAGTGAAAGGTTTTTGTTTGTCTTTTGTCTGCCTCTGTACATAAATGCCTACTCTACTCCATTTCAGACGATTTATCTGTCAGCGTTTTGATATCTGGTTTGCCAGAATGCAGTTGAAAAATTACATCTAAAGTGTATCTAAAACATTGGTTGTCGACGTTGTATTTACAAAAGAAATGGTTTCCTTGGTGAAGAGGCAGAATTTCCATTCATTGAAGTATTTGCGATCAAATAACAACTGACCTGTATTTTTGCAGCATTTTAAGACTTAATCAGATTAGTGTTCCCTGAAACCATACATTCCAAAGTGGAGATGCCAACGACGCTGCCGCAGCATCGAGACCCCACCAGGCGGTCACTAGTGACACCACCCCCCACATCGCCAGCGTATTTGGACAGGGCCCATCCAAGAGCAGGCCCTTCCCCCCTACAGCACGCCGCCCCGAAGCACTCAAGTGGCTACACCCACAGCGGGAGCAGGCAGCGCACCGGGGAGACGACCCCCAAAAGAGGTCGATCCCTCAATCCAGGCAACAGGCCACTCGACCAGAGCCTGGAGCACTGCGGACTAGACAGGCGCCAAAGGGGTCTGCTGAAACAGCACCCCGGCGGAAGGGGCGTATGCTGGCATGTTGTGCACCATGTCGCAGCCTCCACAAAAAAAAACTCGACTCTCTAGAGGGGCAGAGGCAGAGAAGGCTGACATGATTGGCAGACGTCATGACAGGTGCGGGGGTACACTCACAGGTAGGCCATACCCGGCCTACCCCGAGAGTTGACTCCACTACCAACACACCAGGGAACCAACCACCCCCTTGGTTCTAACATGAGGCGGTTGTTCCTATAACCCCCAAAGAAAAAACTCCAAAACACAACTGCGGGTATACACTGGCTATACCGCAGTACAAGTGTTTCAGGTCTGAACTCACAGAAGGCTCTGAAACTCCCTGATGAGGAGGCTCTGAAACTCCCTGAGGAGGAGGCTCTGAAACTCCCTGAGGAGGAGGCTCTGAAACTCCCTGTAACAGAGGTCCACAACATGGAGCCTGAATAACTCACGGAAGTCTCACAACCAATAGAAATGCGCCCAGTGACGTACTCTATGGCGGAATTCCGTGGCCCACCGCCCATATATGGCGTGGGACCAGGAAACTCCCTTCACCCCCCCCTCCCTACCCTGTGACCCGCTGATCCAGCAACGTGACAGGACGCCCGAAGGACAGGAGGTTTTGACCCCTGGCCAATCAGAAAAAGGGGAGGAAGGTTTTACCAGTTCACCCCCTCATGACCCCTCACCCCTGATACGATGCAATGACAAAGCAGAGCCATGACACCAGTCATAGCGTGCTACATGAAGCGTTAACAGCTACACATAGACTCATGTGCGAACCTGCCATCTGAATTTTTACACCTTTCCTAAAGGAAGAAAAACACAGACCAAGAGAGGGCCCCTTTAAGGGCCCTGGTACAAGAGCTTACACATGTGACTTCTGTAGGCCAACACCTAACCCAGTTGTGGATCTTAACGACACACACAACCCTTCATCACAACAAAAAAGGCAAAAGTACACTCACTACCGTAAGAGGAACGCCGTTTTTCATAACGAGAGAAGACACAAGTCCTCGATTAAGTACTGGCCACAGGCCTTGCTAAGTCCACATGACAGCGACCAAACAATATTTTCTAGACAAAAATTGCTTCTCTAAGCAGGAGCACAACCCCAGCAGAAGCTGAGGGGTTACACCGTATCCCCACAAACATAGTGAAACAATATATTGTAAACAAAATCATGTTTGAGGGGAGGGGGGGGGGGGGCAGGGAAAAACCAGGGGGGGGAAAACCACCCCTCACCACCTTACCCCTGATACGACTCGGTTGAACAGGTACAGCCCTGTTAATATGTGAACACGCCACCTGTTTATTGTCATCACACGCTGAGAGGGACTCACCCCTCGATCACATGCCACTATGCATAGCTTTGCAGGGTTATTAACCCAGCCAGTTGTGAGCTCGACTACGTTTCCTAGTGTTACATGAACACACAACTTCTCATCATACAACAAAACCAGTTCATTTTTACTCACGTAAAAAACAACGCCGTTTTCTAGGTAGAGAGAAAGCTATACCAGCGATCAAGACAATTCACACACAACACATGTCGCATCCCCAAATGTAGTGAAGCAACATACGTTTTGGAAAAAACATCGTTATTACAAAACATTCAGAAGGGAAGGAAGGAAGAGGCGTTAAGTGTCCAAAGGACCCTTACCTGCACCAATGAACGCAGGCTGAGAAGACCGCAACACTGGTCTCCACGTTGACGAAGGTCCTCACTGGCTGGGCAAAAGAAGCTAAGACGCCCCCCTCTAACAGCCGATCATGGTGCAGGGCAGACTACATCCTCTGTCAAAGATGATGTCGTAGTCAGAGTCTTATGGCCTGCTATTCTCACGGCTAATGTTCAACGGTGAAGCATAAGCTAACAGCTAACTCCAGGTTAACTGGTAGCATCAGGCTAACGTTCCCAGCCGAGCGAGCATACAGAGCTAGCGTCGCAGCTAACAGCTAACTGGCTAACAGGTAGCACAACCCAGCTAGAACGCAAGCCAAGCAGCTATCACCGAAACTGTACAACGAGAGAACACAATATAGGCCAACACTTCAGACAGCCGCCGTCTGTCCCTCTCCTCATCCGAAGACAGAAGAGGAAAGAAGTCAACACAGTCTTCAGAACGGTGATTAACAGACACAGCGGTGCCGGCACAATTCCCTCATGGGCTGCAGCCGACTAGAGTGTGGAGGAATTCTTATAACGAAACACCAAACCCACTTCCCTCGCGCTGGGTAACTTTCATCTTGAAAGGTGGGGCCTTGCACGGTAACAGAGAGTATCCGTTCGTCCAGAGATCCGGGGGTTTGAACCGCAGATTCGGACACGATCCCAGGCAAATAGAGCTCCCGATGAGGAGCTCATGTAGCGTGGGCGTCAAACCAGAACTCTCTCCATGCCGCTAAGAGGCAGAAAAAAGGGTACCAGCCTGGAGCCGGCTTTCGTAAGCCGTGTAGCCATTCCCCCCATAGCAACACAACTGGCGCTCGCATATCAAAACCATCACTCACCCGGAGAGGCAGCTAGCTCTCACAACAGCTGAGCGCCTCTCAAGCCAAGTCCAACTGCAGAGCGGAGGTAATACCTGTCCAACTGCAGCTTGGAGGAATGCAGGTGGGGATTAGGCCAGCGACGCGAGCCCCTAATACGAAAATGCCGGTGGAGGTCAGAATGATCATCATCTTCTAGACACCCCAGTGGCGAAGACATTATCGCTGTATTTCCTCGAAAATAGTGAGAGAGAAAACAAAGATATAATGTCAACGTAGTTCCTGCATCGTAGCTCCTTTCTTCAATATTTCAGCAGTCTCAAAGTGGTGTATACAGGCACTTGCCGTGGTGAAAGGTGAAAACTAAAGAAGGAGCTGTTAGTATGGCCACACCCCTGCTTATGTAGAGGAGCGGATGGGGGTGTGGCCAGGCAGATGAGGTGTGTAAAGGTGCATGTGAACATTTATTCAGTGCTAATACTGATATAGAAGAGTATTGCAGTAGACGCAGAGCGGAGCTATGCGATATATAACCTATACAGCTGGATATAAGATAAGATATAAGATGTAAGAGAAGAGACAAGAAGAGAAGATATAAGATAAGATACAATATAAGATACGATAAGATATTCCTTTATTGATCCCCTTGGGGAAATGTGGGCGTCATAGCAGCATGGGAGAGGGGTGTGGGGAGGTACAGGTATGGGCTTATGGGAATATAAATATATGAGAAAAAGACAGTGTAAACAATATAATTAACTCTGAATATAAAAATATGAGAAAACAAGGTGCAGATCAGGGTCTTTATGCCCTATCGGTTATATTATACGTAACGTTACAATACATAAATAATTAGAATCTGAATATATACTATGAGTAAGAGTAAAAGAAAACAGTATACACAATATTCCCTAACTGATATACGTCATACGTCGTAGTCTGTGAAGGTTTTGGTGGTTTAAGAGTCAGACACACTTCTCTAGACATCTCTAACCGACGAAGATGAGCCAGCAAATCTTTCCACAGCGCCACTATTCTCCCATAAACGTGACCTCTGCTCCCTCAGGTCAATGGCATCTCCCTGATCGGCGAGACCCACAAGGAAGTGGTCAGCATCCTGAAGGAGCTTCCCGTCTGCGTGCACATGGCCTGCTGCCGGCCCGCTCCTCTCCTGCAGACCGACATGGACGCCGCCCGCCCGGGACCCGAGGTTCTGTCCGTGAAGGCTAAAGTTAAGGTACGCGTTGCAACGTGTCTGTCTGTGTAACGTGTGTGACGTGTCTGACTGTGTAACGTGTGCAGTGGTGCAGTCGTGGTCACACCCGGTTACACGCCGTGTTACCAGATCACTGAGACAGAAGTACGCGCGATCGCGCACGGATGTGTACTCGCGTGTACGCGCACACAAAAATGCGCTGTATCCATTCGTTGTGACTAAGTACCCGGCCACCGTTTTACATAACAAAAAGCGCAGGTAGACTAAGTGTCTGGGTGTTGGCTATCTGAATGCATCTCCCCCTTCATTCTGTGTGACACAGGCAGTGGAGGTGAATACTAATGTGGCTCGGAATTCGTGATGGGGGTCTACCTGCTTATATGATATTGAATCAAGTGTCTGTGCTGCGCGCCAGCTTTCCACGCGCACATTCACACAAATAGAGAGCAAGAAGAGCTTGTATGATAGAAAGATTGCACTTGCGTATATGCGCTTGTGTGTGTGTGTGTGTGTGTGTGCGTGTGTGTGTGCGTGCGTGTGTGTGTGTATAAATCAGTTATGTGCGCATGCACGTACCCGCGCGCGCGCGTGCACGTGGCGTGGCGTGTTACCAGTTCCCATATTACGACTGCACCACTGAACGTGTGTGACTGTGTGACATGTGTGACATGTGTGACTGTGTGACGTGTGTAACGTGTCTGACTGTGTGACGTGTCTGACTGTGTGACGTGTGTGACTGTGTGACGTGTGTAACGTGTCTGACTGTGTGACGTGTGTAACGTGTCTGACTGTGTGACGTGTGTAACGTGTCTGACTGTGTGACGTGTGTGACGTGTCTGACTGTGTGACATGTCTGACTGTGTGACGTGTCTGACTGTGTGACGTGTGTAACGTGTCTGACTGTGTGACGTGTGTAACGTATCTGACTGAAAAAAGGAAATGTGGGAACATAGGGCATAATCGCTTTTTGGATTTGGTACATACCCATTTATTATAAAAATGTCCAAGGTTATGCCTATGACCATACGATGCCTGGTCATACGGCTTTATATTAATTCAGCGTAAATAGATCAAATAATAGTTTCACAGACACTAAGCCACATCATTACTAGAGAACTAGACAAGTTAATGCTGTACTGGACGGCAGGTGGACAGGAAGTGAAGTGAGTCACTGGCTCGAGTTAAATCAAATTTAACCTGTTGCTACATCAGGTACAAAACAATGGAGCGCCACTTAGTGACTAAACATGGAACTGCAAACTAAATAATAACACAAAAATATAATAGGCACATTTGTGATTGTTACAGTGTGCAATGTGCATCGACACCAACGGGATGCAAATCATTTACATTCCCGGAATATGAAAACCAACTGTTTCATAACATATGTTGTGTTACCTCTGAACAACATGGCATATTTGAAACAATGTAAGCTATGTAGATAATGTGCTGAATTGTCACTTTCCTTTAAATGTATGCAAAATTAACATGCAAGGCTCCACGCCGACACGTGACACTTCAGGAGTCATTCTTTATCGCTTGGTATGATAGGAACAGAACAAGGAAACGAGGCACACCATTAGTAAAACAGACATAGCCTCTTTATCGTGGCTCAGGAGGTAGAGCGGTCGTCTGGTAGTTGGAAGGTTAGAGAGAATAGAATAGAAATACTTTATTCATCCCGAGGGAAATTTGGCAAAGGTTGCCGGTTCGATTCCCAACTCCCGGGCAGCGTGTCGAAGTGTCTTGCTCCCGATGAGCAGGCTGGTACCTTGCATGGTCGCCTCCGCTGTCGGTGTGTGAATGTGTGAGTGAACGGGTAAAAATGTGAGTAACAAAAATTGTAAAGTGCTTTGGATAAAAGCTGTTATATAAATGCACCATTTACCATTTATTGTAGGGATGTTCGATATTTTGTATTTTTTTTACCGATATCCGATATACCGATATTGTCCAACTCTTATTTTCCGATACCGATATCAACCAATACCGATATGCAGGGTCCCCCTCCCCCCAAAAAAAAACTATAATAAGAATAACTAGAATAATTAAATTGAATTAACATTAGATATATCTTGTCGTGGAATTAACATTATGCATACTTTTGACATTAAATTAAATAAGAATTTGTTCTTACTTGCTTGCCTGGGTAAATAAAGGTTAAATAAATGTAAAGACATTTAATTTTATTTTTGAAAATGTCTGATATTATATTATTATATTATATATTATATTATTGTATCAATAACACTACAACGTTTGGGGCACAGAGTGGCCCTCGTCAGAGTGAGGACTCCAGAGGTGAGCGGGGGAAGGGCTGACCGTTTATTAACACCACCACCCCACCTAGACATACCTCAGCGGTAGTAGTCAACAATATCCAATAGAGATAGTAGACTTCAAAAGAGGCCTTGGGGCGAGGAGGAGGAGGAGGAGGAGGAGGAGGAGGAGGAGGAGGAGGCGGCATGGATCCTTATCCCTGAGGCTTTAGCTGTGATAACACACCGGGGCCCTAGTAGTACCTAGAACCCGTAGATATCCCCCTTTCATCTCCTGCCAAGAAAACCCCTTTTATGAAACGGAACCGGAGGGGGCGGCAGCCTGTGTGTGGGGGGGGGGGGGGGGTTGTGGGACCGGGGGGAGAAGAGCGCTGGTGAGGTGGGTTACGCTGACGATCCAGGGTTCTCTCTCTCTCTCTCTCCGCTCCACGCAGAGACAGACAGACCTCTGCGATCTCCCGGCGGCTCCCGGAGCGGCGGAGGCGGAGGTGGCGCGGGAGCAGGCGGAGGTTCAGGCACAAGCGGCGGCCGTCGTGGCGGCGGCGGTGGTAGCGGCGGCGACGACGACGGTGAGGGATAATGTGACGGAGGAGGCAGCGCCGGGATCCCCCCTGGCCATGTGGGAGTCGGAGATCCAGAACATCGAGCTGGGGAAGGGAGAGGCGGGACTGGGCTTCAGCATCCTGGACTACCAGGTTAGGAGCTCTTCTGACACGGAGCAGGTCCTGTAGAGAGAGGAGGGTGATTGTCCTGCGGAAGCTAAACCGCGCTTTCAAAATATAAGTGAAATGTAACTTCAAACATCTTAACAGGCGGGCAGAAAAGTGGCAATTTTTTTTACTTGAACTTGAGGACTGCATACTTTTTTTGCAAAGCATAGCTTTATACTTTATACTTATAGCACATGCATGAACCTGGGCCCTCATTTATCAACAATTCTTAGAAAGTGTTCTATTTTCGTTCTTAAGCACAGAATTTAGAATGTGTGTACGTATAGAAAAATCTGGATTTATCACACGTGCGTAGACGTGTCCCACGCACACCTGCAAGTACTCTGTGTTGATAAATATCACTTGATCTACGCTCCACGCTTGTGCACAGTTTTACGTATTTGCATATAGAACCGCCCGTAATTAACCATATATGGTAATGAAACACCCCCATGAAATGTGGAAAAGTGGACTAAGCCGAGCAAACGCCTGGGAGAAATACGCGACAGGCTGACCGACGTGTACACGGTGATGTCGGAAACAGTCGGATATGATATTCTACTTCCTGCTTCAGCAAAGCAAGCTGCTTTTGCCTATCGCTATTATAATATTTTATTACAGCCCTTTCAACTTTAATTACTCTGTACGTTAACTCCCAATTCCTATGGTACTTCTCCAGAACTGTGAATCTTCTTATCTATTCAGATTTTTTACCACAGTCGAAAGGACGAGTAGCAAGATTCTCCGTGGGAGGAATAGCGAGCCGTCTTATCAGCTACACACAAAGGACTATGTCGGAAGGCAAGGATATTTATGAAAGACGAGGAAGGTTTTCCTTGTTATTTTGAGTTTTAACGAGACGGAAGACGACAGTGTGAGTAATAGCACAGCTCCAGGGCAACGGAACTGCCCCGTGTAGGGGAGAGAAACGGACATATCCGGGGCGACGGAAGCTGCCCCGTTTAGGAGAGAGCGACGGACAGCTCTCTTGTATGATATTTCATAAAGACCCCGGTTGTGAAGTGAGTGACCCACCACCACCACCATCACCACCACCATCACCACCACCACCACCACCATCACCACCACCACCACCATCATCATCATCATCACCACCACCACCACCACCAGCTAAGTACCTAGCTTAGCTTCAGCTTAGCCTAACCTGAAAAGAAATAAAGGAAGATGCCGGGACTCGGCTCTCCCACAGAATGTACTAATTGCTTGGAGATGAGAAAGAGGATTGTAGAGCTGGAGGCTCGGGTTTCTACCCTGTACCAAATACAGCAGGATGAGCAACTCATTGACTCTATTTATGAAGCTACTACAAATATAGCCAACAATACCATGATTGAGAACTGGCCTATGCTAGTAACTACAGAACAGCACCACCCAAAAGACGGTCCTTGGCACAACCAAGGAGCTAGACCAAAGCAGTGGATCACCGTCAAGGATAAAAGGAGAAATAAACGATCCAGGACCTCACCCCCGGTACCGCCAGGAAATAGTTTCAACCTACTCTCGGAAACACGCATATCAACACCCAAGGCAAAGAGACATAGAAGCGTAGCTAACAACGCTAACGAAGAAAACAGCAAGCGTAACGGAGCTCACGCTAACGACGCTAATAGCAAGAATACCGGAGCTCACGCTAACACTAGCGAAGCAAACAGCTGGCATGCCGGAGCTCACGCTAATGCTAGCGAAGCACACGCTAACGACGAGACGACGAGGAAAACAGAGCCACTAGCGACACGGATGGCAAACACGACCCAGACCGAGCGAACGGCTAACAGCGAAGAGACTATCATGCGCCGAGAACGTTGCGGTAGCCAACGCCGAAGGTACGGGACCAGCGTTAACATGCCGGCTACTGAGAAGGCTAACAAGGCTTCACCAAGGCCACAGGACTGTGGAAAGAACCGGCAGACTAGGCCTAGCCCAAAAACAAACGGCCCCAAAACTGTTGGAAAGAAAAATGCTAACCTCACACAGAAAATAGACTGCATACTGATTGGAGATTCCATAACAAGGTATGTGGAGATGGCAAACACAGAAAATATCTGTCTAGACAATACAACTGTGAAAGAGCTAGCCGAAAAACTTCCAACACTAATCAGACCAGGAATAACAAAAATTGTCATTCACTCTGGATCGTTTGACATCCTGCGAAAGAAGACTGGCACAGAGACTTTGAAAGACGATTTCACACGTTTAATGAACACACTAGACAAACATCAGTCTGTGTACACAAACACTGATGTGTCCATCAGTGGACCAATTGCATGCTTTCGCAGAGGACAGGAAGCATTCAGTCGACTCCTAAATTTTAATTCATGGTTAGGGGCTGCATGTCTCGTACACGGCCTGAAATTCATTGACAACTTCAATGTTTTCTGGAATAACCCAGAACGTTTTCAAAGAAATGGCTTCTTCCCAAATCGCTTAGGTTCAAAGCTCCTATCAGCAAACATGCGTCATGCCTTGATGGCCTCCAAGAATATTAAGCTCATACCAGCACGAGAGAGAGTCATGAAGGACACAATCTCACCACGAAGTACAGCACAAGACGTCCCCCCCCGTCCCCCGTCCCCATATCACACAAGGCCATCTCGTCTGATCAAATGTCCCCGAAAGCACAGTGCAGTCAGTACGGTACAGTATAGCACAATTACCATGCCATCTCTCAAAACATACAAGTAATCATAACTAGCCAATGGCATGGTGAAAAATATACGCCACCAATGCGTTTACCTGCTATTAACCTCAGGGCCATCACGGTCAAACCAAAGCAGACCTCCTCTAAAGAAGTCCAACAAATAAAATTAGCTTTCCTAAATGTCAGATCACTGAATAATAAAACATTCTTAGTAAATGATCTGATTAAAGAAAATAACTTAGATTGCATCTGCCTAGTAGAGACATGGCTAAATAATGACACAGCTACATCAATAATGATAGAAGCTTGTCCACCAGACTATAACTTTTTTCAAATACCCAGAAAAAAAACGGAGGAGTTGCAGCAATCTTCTCCTCAAAACTCTTGTTTAGAATCACAGAACTAGGCGAGTTCATGTCAATGGAATATCTTGCCATTGAACTAAAAACAGAATCAACTATTATTGTCACAATATACCGCCCGCCTAGACACTCACCAATATTTATACAGGAGCTCTCTGAACTGATCTCACTATGTGTTACCGGATATGATAAGGTGATCCTAAATGGAGACCTGAACATCCATTTTAATAAGAAAACAGACTCCAAAACTATGGAACTAAAAAATCTACTGGATAGCTTTGACCTAATACAGCATATAACAAATGCAACTCACCGGCTTGGGAATACACTAGACTTAGTTATAACAACAACTGGGCTAAGCATAACAAATATCTCAATAACTGAATTACCTCTCTCCGACCATCACTGTATATTTTTTGATACTCAAATAACCCTTACTAAAACAAAAAAAGAAATCATAGTTAAAAAGAGGCTCCTAAACGACAAAGCTGAATCAAAGTTCATTGATCTTATCAGACTACATGAACCACACAATCATGACAGCTCTCTAAATGAAATGGTAGAAAATCTCAATGATGCAATGTCATCTATATTAAATTCTGTCGCCCCATTAAAAACGAAAAAGAAGAAAACTAGAGCCTCGCCCTGGTTAAACTATAATACGGTCAACGAAGAAAAAAGGAAATGTCGTGCAGCGGAGCGAAAATGGAGAAAAACAAAAACCACCATATGCTGTGATATATACAAAGATGCTTTAACTGCTTATAATAAAACCATCCGCTTAGCAAGGAAAGATTACTTCTCTAAAATCATTACAGAAAATGCTGGAAACTCCAGAATCCTCTTTTCCACTATTAATGTACTACTCAACACTGCCCCTACACCTCCTCAGTCATCAACGGTTAAGTGTGAAGAACTTGCACTATTCTTTAACAACAAAATAACCTTGATCAGGGCCAGCATTACTCATGATGGAAATAAAGTTGATTGCGGCAAACCGTGCAATGTAACTATGAGAAGTTTCACATGCATCACATTAGATGTACTCTGCAAAACTGTCTCAGAATGTAACTCCTCCACCTCAGACATTGACCCTATACCTACAGCTTTCTTCAAACGGGTATTTAATAGTGTTTCAAGCCCTGTGCTAGATATCATAAACACTTCCCTTAGGACTGGTATTTTCCCGGATGCCTTTAAAACAGCAGTTGTAAAGCCATTACTAAAAAAACCTAACTTGGATAGTAATGAAATGGCAAATTATCGTCCAATATCCAACCTACCATTCATTAGTAAAGTACTTGAAAAGATAGTTTCAGTTCAAATAAATTCCTTTCTTGAAGAAAACAACATCTTAGAAGAATTTCAGTCAGGATTCAGAAAATATCATAGCACTGAAACTGCCCTCACCAAAATAATCAGTGACCTCAGACTAAACTCTGACGAGAATAAGATCTCCATCCTTATCCTGTTAGATCTCAGTGCAGCATTTGATACAATCGATCACGATATTCTAATCGATCGTCTTGAAAACCATGTCGGTTTCTCAGACCATGTGCTGGGCTGGTTTAAAACATACATCAGAGGGAGGAAATTCTATGTTAAACTAGGAGATCACATGTCTGATATATACGACAACAACTATGGAGTTGCACAAGGGAGTTGCTTAGGGCCTTTACTCTTCTCCCTTTACATGTTACCGCTGGGTGATATCATCAGAGAACATAATGTAGATTTCCATAGCTATGCGGATGATACACAACTGTACATATCTGCTGAACCAAATGATACAGCGATTAGCTCCATTACAGACTGCTTACTGGCAATAAATAAATGGATGAGTCATTCTAAACTATTCTTATTATTTGCTAGATCCAAATGTGAAACACTGATTATTTATGACTATTTTTAAACTGAATCATTTTATTCTTATTATTTGTTAGATCCAAATGTGAAACACTGTGATTATTTGTTCATGAATTACAGGAGTATTACTGAATAGAGAGCCTATTAGGATGCTAGATCCTAATGTGAAACACTGTGATTTGCCATATCTTGCTATGCTCGCTCATGCCTGTATTTTTTATGTCCGTTCTATTTTATAATTTTTTGACTATTTTTAAACTGAATCATTTTAAACTATTTTTACTATTTGTGTTACTGGAAACTGTAAGCGGAGAGCCTATTGGGATGCTAGATCCTAATGTGAAACACTGTGATTCTACCTGTCTATCTTTTTATGCTCGCTTATGCCTGTATTTTTTGCTGTTGTGAAGCACTTTGAACTGCAACCTCTGTATGAAAAGTGCTATACAAATAAAGTTATTATTATTATTATTATTATTATCTATTAACTTCCTAAAGAATTGCTGCCAGGGATTTAAAAGCTTCGACAGAGCAGGCGCCCCTGATGACGGCAGGTAATTTGTTCCACAGGTAGGGAGCGCGGTAGACAAAGGCTCTGTGGCCGGCGGATTTCTTTTTAACCCTAGGGGTCGATAGAAGCCCCGCATTTTGTGAGTGCAGAGCACGAGCGGGCGAGTATCGGGAGATGAGATCGGATAGATAGAGCGGTGCAAGCCCATTTAAAATTTTGTAGGTGAGGAGTAGCACTTTAAAGTCAGAACGGGCTTGGATAGGAAGCCAATGTAGGGCGGACAAAACTGGTGTGATGTGATCAAATTTTCTAGTTCTAGTTAGTATCCGTGCAGCCGCATTTGCACGAGTTGAAGATTTTTGATGCTTGAATTAGGTAGGCCTGAAAAAAGTGCATTACAGTAGTCCAGACGTGATGAGACAAAAGCATGAATCAGGGTTTCAGCATCAGCCAGAGTTAAAATGGAGCGTATTTTTGCGATATTACGAAGATGGAAGAATGCAATTTTGGTGACATTTTTTATATGTGCATTAAATGAGAGGGAGGAATCAAAAATGACTCAGAGGTTTTTTATGGTGGAGCTCTGGGATACATGACAGGTATCAAAGTTGAGGGAGATGTCCTGAAACAGGCCTCTGTGGTTTGGGGGGCCAACAATTAACATCTCAGTTTTATCTGCATTAAGGAGTAGAAAGTTTTGCGACATCCATTTTTTGACGGCAAGCAAGCAGGCCTCAAGGTTTTGTAGTTGGGAGGAATCATTTGGCTTAATAGGTATATATAATTTGGTGTCATCAGCGTAAAAATGAAAGTTTATGCCAAATTTGCGTATGAGATCGCCGAGGGGTAGCATGTAAATCGAAAATAGCAAAGGGCCCAGGACAGAGCCTTGTGGGACACCACATTGCACTGGGAGGGTCTCAGATGTTAAATCATTATAGACCACGCAGTGTGTTCTATCAGTTAAATAGGATTTAAACCAAGCTAGTGCGAGACCCCGAATGCCAACATGATTCTCAAGCCGACCTAGAAGAATCGAGTGATCGATAGTGTCAAAGGCTGCACTGAGATCAAGCAATAAGAGCACAGAAGTGAGGTTTGAGTCAAGAGAGAGCAGTAAGTCATTTGTGACTTTGGTAACCGCCGTTTCGGTGGAGTGTAAGGCTCTAAAGCCAGATTGAAATGATTCATTAAGATTATTGTTTGATAAATGGTCAGTAAGTTGCGTTGCGACGATCCGTTCTAACACTTTGATTGGAATGGAAGATTGGAGATAGGTCTGTAATTTTTCAAGATTAGAGGGTCGAGGTTCGGTTTTTTAAGTAGTGGTTTAATGACGGCTGATTTAAAGGCCAGGGGCACCACACCAGTAGACAAAGAGGTGTTGAAGATATTGAGTAGGGCAGGGCCTAGAGTTGGGAAGAGTTTTTTGATGAGAGTTGCTGGGAGAGGGTCAAACAGACAGGTTGAAGGTTTAGCCGCGCCAACCAGTTTAGAGAGGGCACTAAGTGAGACGTTTTCAAGGCAGCATAGCGTATGACTGGAATCAAAGTCAGGGGGAATGCCCGTCAAAGGTTGGGAGGGACTCTGATTGTTGAGTAAAGCAACAATTTCATCTCTAATGAGGTCAATTTTCTTGGTAAAATATTTCATGAATTTGTTAGCCGAGAACGCATGGTTTAGGGCGCTTGGTTGTTTCTGCGTACGTTTTGCAACTGTGTCAAACAGAAACTTTGAGTTGTTTTTGTTTTCATTTATGAGCCTGGAAAAATAAGAGGTTTTGACAAGTGAGAGTGCCTTTTTGTAGTTACGTAAACTATCATTCCAGGCGAGGCGGAATACTTCGAGTTTGGTCGAACGCCATTTATGTTCAAGTTTGCGACAAGCCTTTTTAAAGGAGCGCGTTTCCTCCGTAAACCAGGGAGTTAGTTTTTGCGGAGCACGTTTAATTTTAGGTTTAAGGGGTGTCCCACAAGGCTCTGTCCTGGGCCCTTTGCTATTTTCGATTTACATGCTACCCCTCGGCGATCTCATACGCAAATTTGGCAATGTCGAGCGTGCTACGAAGGGCGGCATTAAGTTTGTCTGTAAAGAGATCAAGGGGGCCAGAGTAAGAGAGGAAGGGAGAGAGGGTGTCTGGTAGGCAGTTAACTAGAATTGGGACAGTTGAGGCGTTAATATGACGGCTCATGTAGGATTCTACACTGTCTGGGCGAGAAACCGTCAGATTAATTTGAAATTTGATGAGGTAGTGGTCTGAGAGAGCAGGAACATAGGGGGAGACGGTCAAATTTGACACAGTGAGACCGCAGGCTAGGACTAGGTCAAGGGTGTTCCCCCCAATTGCTACGGAAATGTTGTGTCTTACTAATAATAACTAATTCCTTGGTCAATATAAGTCTCTGTGATACTTTTCTGAATATGATTTGGGAACATCAAATGGGCAGGCCGCGAAATAACATAACGTTACAATGTACAGTTTCTGACAGCTGGCTGTGTTGTGAAATGTGCATAACGTTATGAATAAACCGCGAAGTCACGCGAAATAACGTTATACGCGATTGATATGATAACATTACATCCGCCTTTTACTGCGTGACGAGCAAAACCAATCAGAGAGGGGCTTCGCTCAACCAATCAGAGAGGGGTCTGCAGAAATGGAGTTCAACCAACAGAGAGGGGTCTGCAGAGATGCGGCTACGAAATGTAGAGACGCGGGTTAACCTCTCTCTCTCCTGGCCCCGCCCCCCCCCTGTAGTTGATTTTCTCATGGGGTTAACCTCTCTCTCCTGGCTCTGCCCCCAGGACCCAGTCGACTCTAACCTCTCTCTCTCCTGGCTCTGCCCCCAGGACCCAGTGGACTCTAACCTCTCTCTCTCCCTCCTGGACTCTAACCTCTCTCTCTCCCTCCTGGCTCCGCCCCCAGACCTGGTGGACTATAACCTCTCTCTCTCTCCTGGCTCCGCCCCCAGGACCTGGTGGACTCTAACCTCTCTCTCTCCTGGCTCCGCCCCCAGGACCTGGTGGACTCTAACCTCTCTCTCTCCTGGCTCCGCCCCCAGGACATGGTGGACTCTAACCTCTCTCTCTCCTGGCTCCGCCCCCAGGACCCGGTGGACTCTAACCTCTCTCTCTCCTGGCTCCGCCCCCAGGACCCGGTGGACTCTAACCTCTCTCTCTCCTGGCTCCGCCCCCAGGACCCGGTGGACTCCCTGAAGACGGTGATCGTGATCCGCTCGCTGGTCCCCGGCGGCGTGGCAGAGCGGGACGGACGGCTGTTGCCAGGCGACCGCCTCATGTTCGTCAACAGCACCAACCTGGAGGACGCCAGCCTGGAGGACGCCGTCCAGGCCCTGAAGGGGGCACGCCTCGGCCAAGTCCAGATCGGGGTGGCCAAACCGCTGCCTGTAAGAAAATAATATATATAAAAATGTTTGCTACAACACCGAGGGTGTTTGTCCTTGTGTCTGTGTGTGTGTGTGTGTGTGTGTGTGTGTGTGTGTGTGTGTGTGTGTGTGTGTGTGTGTGTGTGTGTGTGTGTGTGTGTGTGTGTGTGTGTGTGTGTGTGTGTGTGTGTGTGTGTGTGTGTGTGTGTGTGTGTGTGTGTGTGTGTGTGTGTGTGTGTGTGTGTGTGTGTGTGTGTGTGTGTGTGTGTGTGTGTGTGTGTGTGTTCTCTCCTCTCTTTCTACCATGAGGTCTCCTCTCCAGTAACAGGATCACATTACAGACACCTTGAATCTTTCATGCAGGGAAACAGGTGGAGTCGAGCAGCAGAGTAGAACAACCCACAGCTCTTTAGAGAGAGAGATAGAGAGAGAGAGAGAGATAGAGAGAGAGAGAGAGAGAGAGAGAGAGAGAGAGAGAGAGAGAGAGAGAGAGAGAGAGATAGAGAGAGATACAGAGAGAGAGAGAGAGAGAGAGAGAGAGAGAGAGAGAGAGAGATACTTTTGATATTCTTTATTAAAACATCTCAACTAAAAACAGCCAACGCACACACACACACCCGCTCACCTGCACACACACACACACACACACACACACACCCGCTCACCTGCACACACACACACACACACACACACACACACACACACACACACACACACACACACACACACACACACACACACACACACACACACACACACACACACACACACACACACCCCAACAAACCCCACATTTTTTGTTGCACTGGAGCCACACTGAGAGAGAGAGAGAGGGAGAGAGAGGGAGAGAGAGAGAGAGAGAGAGAGAGATAGAGATAGAGAGAGAGAGAGAGAGAGAGAGAGAGAGAGAGAGAGAGAGAGAGAGAGAGAGAGAGAGAGAGAGAGAGAGAGAGAGAGGGGGGAGGGAGAGGCAGAGAAGAGAAATAGGGAGGGAGAGAGAAAAGACAGACATAGAGAAGATGGAGCGAGATAGAGAAGATGGAGAGAGAAGAGACAGGGAGGGAGGTGTAGAGGGAGAGAGAGAGAGAGAGGTATAGAGGTAGAGAGATAGAGAGAGAGAAGCATGGTTTCAGAGCCTTCTCTAAAACCTAATGTTATATACTTGGTGTTTCCCCCCCCCCGATCATTCAAATTTGGCCGGGTGGTTAATAACAACATATTTCTGTGGTGCGACAAACTCAGAGCATTGCTTTACATGGACTTGTACCAATGAAACCGTTCTTATTTTACATGCCCTGAGTGGGAGTCGAACCCTGATCTCCCGCGCCGGAGGCGACATCGCAAACCACTATACCAAGAGGTGAATTCACTTCTTGGTAATGTGTCTGGATCCATTTTAAGGGGGAGTGAGTTTACTTGCAGTACCGCTATGTGCCACAGTCACTTCACAACACTTGAAGTCCATCGTGACTGTGGATATACTCGCGGTACCTCCGTTACACTCACCCCCCTAAACTCACACCACCCAAGGCATCCGGGTCGCGTCTATTCTTATCCTAACGGATTTATGCTTCCGCGTTCGCGTTTTGCGCTCTGATTGGCCACTGACGTTTCTGGTCGCGCCAATCGTGTGACGGCAAGTTCTTTCGCCGATTAAGCTTAGGCACTCTTTCGAAGTTGGTTAAGGTTAGAGTTTGTCTTAGAGCAGGGCGATAGAACGCCAGCCCTGATTCCAAACTCTAACCTTAACCAACTTCGAAAGAGTCGCCTAAGCTTAACCAGTGATAAACTAGGCGTTAGGTCGTTTGCTGCTGTTCGAGGCGGAAATGGGCGCGTCACGCGATTGGGCGCACACGTTACATGACCAGAAACGTCAGTGGCCAATCAGATCGCACCAGAAACGTCAGTGGCCAATCAGATTCGAAAAATGCGAACGCGGAAGCATAAATCCGTTAGGATAAGAATAGACGCATCCGTGTCACGGCACCACTGAAACCGTTCTTATTTTACATGCCCTGAGTGGGAGTCGAACCCCGGTCTCCCACGCCGCGGGCAACATCGCAGACCACTATACCAAGAGGTGAATTCACTTCTTGGTAATGTGTCTGGATCCCTTTTAAGGGGGAGTGAGTTTACTTGCAGTACCGCTACGTGCCACAGTCACTTCACAACACTTGAAGTCCATAGTGACTGTGGATATACTCGCGGTACCTCCGTTACACCAACGTAACGTAACTTTAGCCTTTGTGGACCAAACTTCTGGTCCCGGTTGGCCAGCCTACGTGTCCGTCAGCAGGAGATAGGGGGGGGGGGGGGGGGGGGGGCAGACAGCATGCCAGCAGCACACA
This sequence comes from Notolepis coatsorum, assembly GCF_963971535.1. Lineage (NCBI taxonomy): Eukaryota > Metazoa > Chordata > Actinopteri > Aulopiformes > Paralepididae > Notolepis > Notolepis coatsorum. Next base: position 196,129,719 of record NC_140168.1, read on the forward strand.
AAATATTAGATCCGTCCAGCAACATATTTATTGCTTCGGGCACCTGTGCCCTTTGGTGCAAGTTGTTTTATCTTATTTTTTCATCTCTGTGAGAAGAGCTTCTTGCGGTTCTTTCAGCATTTCTCCTATATTGGATCTTACCTTGGATCACACAGTGAGACTCGAAGGAGAGGCTCCGGCGATGGAAAGGTCAAGTGTATTTACTGACTTGTCT
>NC_140168.1:196130132-196197632 GCF_963971535.1 Notolepis coatsorum
CAATGTTTCAATGCAGTTTGAACAGATGCGAAGCATAGCATGTAGCCATATTAATAATGCATTTGAAATCAACCGGTTTCTGTGCCAACAGAGGCAGTCCACCATTCATTCAGCTAATTGGGCAGCTAGAGGATTTCTCTCTTGATGGACATCATGAAGAGAAACTTGGCTCTCTCTCTCTCTTGTGGCTTTGTGAGATACTCATTTACGTTTACAAATCCAGACTGAACTGTCAGAGATCATAGGAATCACATCACATTTTAATGATTGTTTCACTAATGGGGCAGCTAGGGGATTTCTCCCTTGATGATGTCACCAAGAGAGACTTGGTTCGGCGCTGCACACAAGATCTATCTATCTATCTATCTATCTATCTATCTATCTATCTATCTATCTATCTATCTATCTATCTATCTATCTATCTATCTATCTATCTATCTATCTATCTATCTATCTATCTATCTATCTATCTATCTATCTATCTATCTATCTATCTATCTATCTATCTATCTATCTATCTATCTATCTATCTATCTATCTATCTATCTATCTATCTATCTATCTATCTATCTATCTATCTATCTATCTATCTATCTGTCTGTCTGTCTGTCTGTCTGTCTGTCTGTCTGTCTGTCTGTCTGTCTGTCTGTCTGTCTGTCTGTCTGTCTGTCTGTCTGTCTGTCTGTCTGCCCGTCCGTCTTGTCGTGGCATTGGGAAATGATAATCATGCTCAGTCATGGATAGCTCACTGGAGTGCTCAACTATAAGAGTTACATTTGTCACATCGCAGATCGACACGAGCGAGGCCAACCTGTCGGATGACAAGGTGTTACAGCATCACTTCTCCGGAATGGAGGATGACAAGGTGTTAGAGCAGCATCACTTCTCCGGAATGGAGGATGACAGTTTCCAGGCCTCCATGATTGCTCTCCATGGGAGCGCTTGCAGCACAGACTTGGAATACCCCATGAGCCTGCACTCCTCCACACCAAAGGTAGGCAGACCTTTTGTTTTTAAAGTGGGCCGCACACTCCCCTTCTCCCCACAGGAGATACGGTTCTTTATTGAGACAGTAGGAATGCTGAGAGGGAGACGAGGTTCTTTATTGAGACAGGAGGAAGGCTGAGAAGGAGACAGAGTAGGAGACATAGTAGGAGAGACACAGGAGAGAAGGTTCTTTATTGAGACAGTAGGATGGCTGAGAGGGAGACAGAGTAGAGGTGACATGAGAGAAGGTTCTTTATTGGGCACACTTCTTGTGACATGTTGTGTAACATAAATGGTAAATTACTTCTCAAAATTGAAAGCAAAAACACAGCAGGGTCATGATTCCCTAATGTCTGTAAATGTCACTGCGACAAGCCCACTGCCCTTTCTCACAACGACACATCCAGCGTGTAATCAAACAGTTGTTTACTTGTTTGAGAGGGTCAAACTGTTGTTTGGGAGGTGGGGGATGGGGGGGGGGGGGGGGGGGGGGGGGTACTCTTACCCTATTTTATTTAATCTTGCATTCCAAAAGGCTGTCCAATTATCTGGGAGTGCAAGCCAAGACAGAGGGCAGCCGGGGTGTTTACTGAAGGCCTTTTCAATGTTATTTATTTATTTTATTCTTTATTTTTACTTTGTGAAGCTTTATATTGAGTCATAAAATACAAGTTTTCTGAAAAGCAGTGAACAAATGTGCCAACTGACTATTCACAAGGCAGCCATTGTGGTTTCTTGAAACAAGTGGCAATAGTTTGCGTGTCAGTCCTGTTTTGAATGTTTGTGTTTGGGAGAAAACCCTTTGAGACGAGGTCATCTGTCTCCTGGACCTGACAGAGACACTAAAATATGACGGGCCCTGACACAGTGTAACATCCATCCTTTGTTTCTCTTGTCTCAGCTGACCGCTCGCCTGGAGCTGCTGGACGCGTGTCCCTCCTTCTCCTCCGGTCTCGCAGACGACACCCGGCCGTTCTCGCCGGAGGAGACGTCCTCGATCGCTTTCCCGCCTCCTCCTCCTCCTCCTCCTCCTCCCCCCGGCGCGACGAGAGGTCACGTCCGAGCTGTCGACCCGGCCCTCAGCGGTTCCGATCAGTACCTGGCGGACCGCTCCAGTTCGTACAGCCCGTTCTTCGGAGAGACAGGGTCCGGGTCGCTGGAGGACGGCTCGCTGGAGACGCTCCACTCTCAGGTGGAGCCGCCCTCCGTCTGCGTCGGAGAGGTCGGGGGAAGTGAGGTCTCGATGGAGGTGAACAAATACAAAAACTAGGGATGTCCGATATAATCGACCTACCAATATTATCGGCCGATATTGGCATTAAAATGTAATATCGGAAATGATCGGTATCGGTTTAAATTTTTTTTAATTAAAAATAATACTTTTTTTATTATTCCACGGCAAGAGATATGTAATGTTAATTACCTGAAATTATTCAGTTTTTTTTGGGGGGGGGGGGGGGAAACCCTGCATATATCGGTATCGGTTGATATCGGTATCGGAAATTAAGAGTTGGACAATATCGGTATATCTATAACATCTATTGAACTATGGCAAACCCGCCCTCTTTTTTTCCGATCCTCCGCCAATCACAACTGTGACAGTTGCGATTGGAGGATGGAGAAACGAGGGTGGCGGCTTGAAGAAGAACTGATCAAGAGGAAAGTTGTTCACTTCTAAAGTTTGTGAACTGGATTAAGATGAGATAAGATATTCCTTTATTGATCCCCTTGGGGGAAATTCAGGCATAGCAGCATGGATGAGGGGGGAGGGGAGGTACAGGTGTGGGCAGGGTAATAGTAGAAAAAAGACAGAAATACAGGCGATAAGGGCGGCTGGGTGGCGCAGCGGACTAAGCGCTCGTCACCAACGTGAGAGACACCGGTATCGAATCCAGCTGTCAGCGTTGCCTCCGGCTTGGCCGGCCGTCATTCTGGCTCAATTGGCAGAGTCAGCGGGAGGGAAGCCGGTGGGTGGTAATCTGGTCGTTGTAAACAGCGACTCCTACAGGTCGGTCAGGGCGCCTGGGGGTAGTGCGAGCCTCCCACACGTTACACCTCACCAATGAGAGTCCGCGCTGGGCGCTGGCAGGTGAAAAGAAGTGGCTGGCTGACTCTGCATGTATCGGAGGGGACATGTGATGGCATCTATCAACCCTCCCTAGACCGACCAGTGGGGGGCACATGCGAGCAACAACCAGGAAGGGGAGGGGGGAATTGGCATGATGACTAAATTGGGATGGGAGAAAAAACACAGAAAAACAGGAGGAAAAAAGTGGATAACAGGCGATAACATTATTATTATTAGATAAGATTAGATGAAGAATGGAGCATGTCAATTTAATTGAACGGCAGTTTCGGCAAAAACACATTAGTATGCATTGAACTTCCAGAGATGACAGCTGTTCAGAAATGCATAGTAACGGCTTAAACATTTATTTCTCATCTATTTTATTATTTTCTCTTTAATCCTAGTTTGAGTGCAGTCTTATCTGAGCTCCTCCTCCGGCCTGATTAAAACTTCATATGAACCAAAACTGCGTATTGAGTTCCTGCCCCTGCCTGCTTCCACCGCTGTCTGTCCCGGCTCTCCGGAGAGACTCATAATATTGCTTTTGAATTCTTAAAAAGCTTTCAATTGGTTTCGTGAATCTAATTGCGATGCATTATTTCCCTCAAGGACGGCGAGGCTGTTGTTGTGAAGGAATCGGCACGGGAAGGTGACGAGCAGGCGCTGACCTCGGGGAGTAATTTTGAAAGGACCATCACAGTCGTCAAGGGCAACTCCAGCCTCGGTACGTGGTCCTAACATACGTCTGTTTGTTGTTTATTGCTATTTTTCTTTTTCTTCTTACTTTCTCCTTCGTGGGATTGTGAATCAGGCTCTGACCTTCAGAGAGAGAGAGAGGGAGAGGGATATATATATATATATATATATATAGAGAGAGAGAGACATTGGCCTTGACTTTGTGCTATTTCATGAATGCTCAATTTAGTGGGAAAATGTTTGAGAAGCGAATTGGTGTTTTCCTACCTGGCTTGTTACAAATGCTTTTCACCCTGAGAGAACATCTCGATACAGAATCAAAAAGTCACAAAAATATACGTTCGATACAGTGTAGCGCAATTTAAAACAACATTGCTGAACTTAAGTGAACATTTATTTAATAACTTAATGTTATTGTCTGTCTGCATAGATCTGCACTCTGTCTCTGCAGTGCACTTATTTAAAATGTTTCACTCTCACAGCCTGCTCATATCGTCTCTCTGGTCTCACCTGAACCTCTCTCTCTGGTCTCACCTGAACATATCTCTGGTCTCACCTGAACATCTCTCTGGTCTCACCTGAACATCTCTCTGGTCGGTCTCACCTGAACATCTCTCTCTGGTCTCACCTGAACATATCTCTGGTCTCACCTGAACATATCTCTGGTCTCACCTGAACATCTCTCTCTGGTCTCACCTGAACATATCTCTGGTCTCACCTGAACATCTCTCTGGTCTCACCTGAACATCTCTCTGGTCTCACCTGAACATCTCTATGGTCGGTCTCACCTGAACATCTCTCTCTGGTCTCACCTGAACATCTCTCTGGTCTCACCTGAACATCTCTCTCTGGTCTCACCTGAACATATCTCTGGTCTCACCTGAACATCTATCTGGTCTCACCTGAACCTCTCTCTGGTCTCACCTGAACATATCTCTGGTCTCACCTGAACATCTCTCTGGTCTCACCTGAACATCTCTCTGGTCTCACCTGAACCTATTTCTGGTCGGTCTCACCTGAACCTCTCTCTGGTCTCACCTGAACATCTCTCTGGTCTCACCTGAACCTCTATCTGGTCTCACCTGAACCTCTCTCTGGTCTCACCTGAACATCTCTCTGGTCTCACCTGAAGGTCTCTCTGGTCTCACCTGAACATCTCTGGTCTCACCTGAAGGTCTCTCTGGTCTCACCTGACCCTCTCTCTCTGGTCTCACCTGAACATCTCTCTGGTCTCACCTGAACATCTCTCTGGTCTCACCTGAACATCTCTCTGGTCTCACCTGAACATCTCTCTCTGGTCTCACCTGAACATCTCTCTGGTCTCACCTGAACATCTCTCTGGTCTCACCTGAACACATCTCTCTGGTCTCACCTGAGCATCTCTCTGGTCTCACCTGAACATCTCTCTCTGGTCTCACCTGAACATCTCTCTGGTCTCACCTGCACATCTCTCTGGTCTCACCTGAACATCTCTCTGGTCTCACCTGAACACATCTCTCTGGTCTCACCTGAACATCTCTCTGGTCTCACCTGAACCTGTCTCTCTGGTCTCACCTGAACATCTCTCTGGTCTCACCTGAACCTCTCTCTCTGGTCTCACCTGAACCTCTCTCTCTGGTCTCACCTGAACATCTCTCTGTTCTCACCTGAACATCTCTCTGGTCTCACCTGAACATCTCTCTGGTCTCACCTGAACACATCTATCTGGTCTCACCTGAACATATCTCTGGTCTCACCTGAACATCTCTCTCTGGACTCACCTTAACCTCTCTCTCTGGTCTCACCTGAACATCTCTCTGTTCTCACCTGAACATCTCTCTGGTCTCACCTGAACATCTATCTGGTCTCACCTGAACATATCTCTCTGGTCTCACCTGAACCTGTCTCTCTGGTCTCACCTGAACCTCGCTCTGGTCTCACCTGAACCTCTCTCTCTGGTCTCACCTGAACATCTCTCTCTGGTCTCACCTGAACCTCTCTATCTGGTCTCACCTGAACATCTCTCTGGTATCACCTGACCATCTCTCTGGTCTCACCTGAACCTCTCTCTCTGGTCTCACCTGAACATCTGTCTGGTCTCACCTGAACATATCTCTGGTCTCAAATGAACATCTCTATGGTCTCACCTGAACATCTCTCTCTGGTCTCACCTGAACCTCTCTCTCTGGTCTCACCTGAACCTCTCTCTCTGGTCTCACCTGAACATCTCTCTCTGGTCTCACCTGAATCTCTCTCTCTGGTATCACCTGAACAGCTCTCTCTGGTCTCACCTGAACATCTCTCTCTGGTCTCACCTGAACATCTCTCTGGTCTCACCTGAACATATCTCTGGTCTCACCTGAACATCTCTCTGGTCTCACCTGAAGGTCTCTCTGGTCGCACCTGAACCTATCTCTGGTCTCACCTGAACATATCTCTGGTCTCACCTGAACATCTCTCTCTGTTCTCACCTGAACATCTCTCTGGTCTCACCTGAACATCTCTCTCTGGTCTCACCTGAACCTCTCTCTCTGGTCTCACCTGAACATCTCTCTGTTCTCACCTGACCCTCTCTCTGGTCTCACCTGAAGGTCTCTCTGGTCGCACCTGAACCTCTCTCTCTGGTCTCACCTGAACATCTCTCTGGTCTCAACTGAACATCTCTCTGGTCTCACCTGAACATCTTTCTGGTCTCACCTAAACATCTCTCTGGTCTCACCTGAACATCTCTCTGGTATCACCTGGACATCTCTCTGGTCTCACCTGAACATCTCTCTGGTCTCACCTGAATGTCTCTCTGGTCTCACCTGACCCTCTCTCTCTCTGGTCTCACCTGACCCTCTCTCTGGTCTCACCTGACCATCTCTCTGGTCTCACCTGAACCTATCTCTCTGGTCTCACCTGACCCTCTCTCTCTGGTCTCACCTGACCCTCTCTCTCTGGTCTCACCTAACCCCCTCTCTCTGGTCTCACCTGACCCCCTCTCTCTGGTCTTACCTGACCCTCTCTCTGGTCTCACCTGACCCTCTCTCTCTGGTCTCACCTGACCCTCTCTCTGGTCTCACCTGAACCTCTCTCTCTGGTCTCACCTGACTCTCTCTGGTCTCACCTGACCCTCTCTCTCTGGTCTCACCTGACCCTCTCTCTCTGGTCTCACCTGACCCCCTCTCTCTGGTCTCACCTGACCCCCTCTCTCTGGTCTCACCTGACCCTCTCTCTGGTCTCACCTGAACATCTCTCTGGTCTCACCTGACCCTCTCTCTGGTCTCACCTGACCCTCTCTCTCTGGTCTCACCTGAACCTCTCTCTCTGGTCTCACCTGAACCTCTCTCTCTGGTCTCACCTGACCCTCTCTCTCTGGTCTCACCTAACCCTCTCTCTCTGGTCTCACCTGACCCTCTCTCTCTGGTCTCACCTGAAGGTCTCTCTCTGGTCTCACCTGACCCTCTCTCTCTGGTCTCACCTGAAGGTCTCTCTGGTCTCACCTGAACCTCTCTCTGGTCTCACCTGAACCTCTCTCTCTGGTCTCACCTGAACATCTCTCTGGTCTCACCTGAACATATCTCTGGTCTCACCTGACCCTCTCTCTCTGGTCTCACCTGAACCTCTCTCTCTGGTCTCACCTGAACATCTCTCTGGTCTCAACTGAACATCTCTCTGGTCTCACCTGAACATCTTTCTGGTCTCACCTAAACATCTCTCTGGTCTCACCTGAACATCTCTCTGGTATCACCTGGACATCTCTCTGGTCTCACCTGAACATCTCTCTGGTCTCACCTGAATGTCTCTCTGGTCTCACCTGACCCTCTCTCTCTCTGGTCTCACCTGACCCTCTCTCTGGTCTCACCTGACCATCTCTCTGGTCTCACCTGAACCTATCTCTCTGGTCTCACCTGACCCTCTCTCTCTGGTCTCACCTAACCCCCTCTCTCTGGTCTCACCTGACCCCCTCTCTCTGGTCTTACCTGACCCTCTCTCTGGTCTCACCTGACCCTCTCTCTCTGGTCTCACCTGACCCTCTCTCTGGTCTCACCTGAACCTCTCTCTCTGGTCTCACCTGACTCTTTCTGGTCTCACCTGACCCTCTCTCTCTGGTCTCACCTGACCCTCTCTCTCTGGTCTCACCTGACCCCCTCTCTCTGGTCTCACCTGACCCCCTCTCTCTGGTCTCACCTGACCCTCTCTCTGGTCTCACCTGAACATCTCTCTGGTCTCACCTGACCCTCTCTCTGGTCTCACCTGACCCTCTCTCTCTGGTCTCACCTGACCCCCTCTCTCTGGTCTCACCTGAACCTCTCTCTCTGGTCTCACCTGACCCTCTCTCTCTGGTCTCACCTGACCCTCTCTCTCTGGTCTCACCTGAAGGTCTCTCTCTGGTCTCACCTGACCCTCTCTCTCTGGTCTCACCTGAAGGTCTCTCTGGTCTCACCTGAACCTCTCTCTGGTCTCACCTGAACCTCTCTCTCTGGTCTCACCTGAACATCTCTCTGGTCTCACCTGAACATATCTCTGGTCTCACCTGACCCTCTCTCTGGTCTCACCTGACCCTCTCTCTTGTCTCACCTGAAGGTCTCTCTGGTCTCACCTGACCCTCTCTCTGGTCTCACCTGACCCTCTCTCTCTGGTCTCACCTGAACATCTCTCTGGTCTCACCTGACCCTCTCTCTCTGGTCTCACCTGAACATCTCTCTGGTCTCACCTGACCCTCTCTCTCTGGTCTCACCTGAAGGTCTCTCTGGTCTCACCTGAACCTCTCTCTGGTCTCACCTGAACCTCTCTCTCTGGTCTCACCTGACCCTCTCTCTCTGGTCTCACCTGAAGGTCTCTCTGGTCTCACCTGAACCTCTCTCTCTGGTCTCACCTGACCATCTCTCTCTGGTCTCACCTGAAGGTCTCTCTGGTCTCACCTGAACCTCTCTCTGGTCTCACCTGAACCTCTCTCTCTGTTCTCACCTGACCCTCTCTCTCTGGTCTCACCTGAAGGTATCTCTGGTCTCACCTGACCCTCTCTCTCTGGTCTCACCTGAAGGTCTATCTGGTCTCACCTGAACCTCTCTCTCTGGTCTCACCTGAACATCTCTCTGGTCTCACCTGAACATATCTCTCTGGTCTCACCTGACCCTCTCTCTCTGGTCTCACCTGAAGGTCTCTCTGGTCTCACCTGAAGGTCTCTCTGGTCTCACCTGAACCTCTCTCTCTGGTCTCACCTGACCCTCTCTCTCTGGTCTCACCTGAACATCTCTCTGGTCTCACCTGAACATATCTCTGGTCTCACCTGAACCTCTCTCTCTGGTCTCACCTGACCCTCTCTCTCTGGTCTCACCTGAAGGTCTCTCTGGTCTCAACTGAACCTCTCTCTCTGGTCTCACCTGAACATCTCTCTGGTCTCACCTGAACATATCTCTGGTCTCACCTGAACCTCTCTCTCTGGTCTCACCTGACCCTCTATCTCTGGTCTCACCTGACCCTCTCTCTCTGGTCTCACCTGACCCTCTCTCTCTGGTCTCACCTGAACCTCTCTCTCTGGTCTCACCTGACCCTCTCTCTCTGGTCTCACCTGAACCTCTCTCTCTGGTCTCACCTGAACCTCTCTCTCTCTGGTCTCACCTGACCCTCTCTTTGGTCTCACCTGAAGGTCTCTATGGTCTCACCTGAACATCTCTCTCTGGTCTCACCTGAACATCTCTCTCTGGTCTCACCTGAACCTCTCTCTGGTCTCACCTGAAGGTCTCTCTGGTCTCACCTGACCCTCTCTCTCTGGTCTCACCTGACCCCCTCTCTCTGGTCTCACCTGACCCTCTCTCTCTGGTCTCACCTGACCCCCTCTCTCTGGTCTCACCTGACCCTCTCTCTGGTCTCACCTGACCCCCTCTCTCTGGTCTCACCTGACCCTCTCTCTCTGGTCTCACCTGACCCCCTCTCGCTGGTCTCACCTGACCCTCTCTCTCTGGTCTCACCTGACCCCCTCTATCTGGTCTCACCTGACCCTCTCTCTCTGGTCTCACCTGACCCCCTCTCTCTGGTCTCACCTGACCCTCTCTCTCTGGTCTCACCTGACCCCCTCTCTCTGGTCTCACCTGACCCTCTCTCTCTGGTCTCACCTGACCCCCTCTCTCTGGTCTCACCTGACCCTCTCTCTCTGGTCTCACCTGAAGGTCTCTCTGGTCTCACCTGACCCTCTCGCTGGTCTCACCTGACCCTCTCTCTCTGGTCTCACCTGAACATCTCTCTGGTCTCACCTGACCCTCTCTCTCTGGTCTCACCTGAACATCTCTCTGGTCTCACCTGACCCTCTCTCTCTGGTCTCACCTGAAGGTCTCTCTGGTCTCACCTGAACCTCTCTCTGGTCTCACCTGAACCTCTCTCTCTGGTCTCACCTGACCCTCTCTCTCTGGTCTCACCTGAAGGTCTCTCTGGTCTCACCTGAACCTCTCTCTCTGGTCTCACCTGACCCTCTCTCTCTGGTCTCACCTGAACCTCTCTCTGGTCTCACCTGAACCTCTCTCTCTGTTCTCACCTGACCCTCTCTCTCTGGTCTCACCTGAAGGTCTCTCTGGTCTCACCTGACCCTCTCTCTCTGGTCTCACCTGAAGGTCTATCTGGTCTCACCTGAACCTCTCTCTCTGGTCTCACCTGAACATCTCTCTGGTCTCACCTGAACATATCTCTCTGGTCTCACCTGACCCTCTCTCTCTGGTCTCACCTGAAGGTCTCTCTGGTCTCACCTGAAGGTCTCTCTGGTCTCACCTGAACCTCTCTCTCTGGTCTCACCTGAACATCTCTCTGGTCTCACCTGAACATATCTCTGGTCTCACCTGAACCTCTCTCTCTGGTCTCACCTGACCCTCTCTCTCTGGTCTCACCTGAAGGTCTCTCTGGTCTCAACTGAACCTCTCTCTCTGGTCTCACCTGAACATCTCTCTGGTCTCACCTGAACATATCTCTGGTCTCACCTGAACCTCTCTCTCTGGTCTCACCTGACCCTCTCTCTCTGGTCTCACCTGACCCTCTCTCTCTGGTCTCACCTGACCCTCTCTCTCTGGTCTCACCTGACCCTCTCTCTCTGGTCTCACCTGACCCTCTCTCTCTGGTCTCACCTGAACCTCTCTCTCTGGTCTCACCTGAAGGTCTCTCTGGTCTCACCTGACCCTCTCTCTCTGGTCTCACCTGAACCTCTCTCTCTGGTCTCACCTGAACCTCTCTCTCTCTGGTCTCACCTGACCCTCTCTTTGGTCTCACCTGAAGGTCTCTATGGTCTCACCTGAACATCTCTCTCTGGTCTCACCTGAACATCTCTCTCTGGTCTCACCTGAACCTCTCTCTGGTCTCACCTGAAGGTCTCTCTGGTCTCACCTGACCCTCTCTCTCTGGTCTCACCTGACCCCCTCTCTCTGGTCTCACCTGACCCTCTCTCTGGTCTCACCTGACCCCCTCTCTCTGGTCTCACCTGACCCTCTCTCTCTGGTCTCACCTGACCCCCTCTCGCTGGTCTCACCTGACCCTCTCTCTCTGGTCTCACCTGACCCTCTCTCTCTGGTCTCACCTGACCCCCTCTCGCTGGTCTCACCTGACCCTCTCTCTCTGGTCTCACCTGACCCCCTCTATCTGGTCTCACCTGACCCTCTCTCTCTGGTCTCACCTGACCCCCTCTCTCTGGTCTCACCTGACCCTCTCTCTCTGGTCTCACCTGACCCCCTCTCTCTGGTCTCACCTGACCCTCTCTCTCTGGTCTCACCTGACCCCCTCTCTCTGGTCTCACCTGACCCTCTCTCTCTGGTCTCACCTGACCCTCTCTCTCTGGTCTCACCTGACCCTCTCTCTCTGGTCTCACCTGACCCCCTCTCTCTGGTCTCACCTGACCCTCTCTCTCTGGTCCATGTGTGTGTTGAAGGGATGACAGTCAGCGCCCTGAAGGACGGCCTGGGGATGCTGATCCGGAGTGTCATCCACGGCGGCTCCATCAGCCGCGACGGGCGTGTCGGGGTGGGGGACCTCATCCGGGCCATCAATGGGGAGCCCACCACCAGCCTGTCCAACGCCGAGGCCCGCGCCATGCTCCGGAGACACTCCCTCATCGGACCCGACCTTGGGTGAGAGGGCCGCCCGCCGCCGGCGCACCGCGTGTAGACCTTTTCTGTATGATTCTGTTGCTAGGGTAACGCTGTGTAGACCTTTTCTGTATGATTCTGTTGCTAGGGTAACGCTGTGTAGACCTTTTCTGTAGAATCCTGTTGCTAGGGTAACGCTGTGTAGACCTTTTCTGTATGATTCTGTTGCTAGGGTAACGCTGTGTAGACCTTTTCTGTATGATTCTGTTGCTAGGGTAACGCTGTGTAGACCTTTTCTGTAGAATCCTGTTGCTAGGGTAACGCTGTGTAGACCTTTTCTGTATGATTCTGTTGCTAGGGTAATGCTGTGTAGACCTTTTCTGTAGAATCCTGTTGCTAGGGTAACGCTGTGTAGACCTTTTCTGTAGAATCCTGTTGCTAGGGTAACGCTGTGTAGACCTTTTCTGTAGAATCCTGTTGCTAGGGTAACGCTGTGTAGACCTTTTCTGTAGAATCCTGTTGCTAGGGTAACGCTGTGTAGACCTTTTCTGTAGAATCCTGTTGCTAGGGTAACGCTGTGTAGACCTTTTCTGTAGAATCCTGTTGCTAGGGTAACGCTGTGTAGACCTTTTATGTAGGATTATGTTGCTAGGGTAATGCTGTGTAGACCTTTTCTGTAGGATTATGTTGCTAGGGTAATGCTGTGTAGACCTTTTATGTAGGATTCTGTTGCTAGGGTAACGCTGGTCTCTAGACATGGTGACAATGCACGTGACGCCGTGATAAATGCCCACTTGTTGTCCTTTGCTTCCATCGCCAGTGGATGGTGTGTGGTAGACTTTTCCACCAGTGGTCTGCTTAGAGGCAAGCGTTCAGAGTTAAGAGTTCAGGGTTCATTTTCTGTGGTCATCATTTCTGCTTTTTAAAAGCACAGAAGTTCCACACTTATTTCTCTCACGACACGTAATGAAATAAACCCAAATTGAACTGTGTTTAAGGCCTCACCAACACATCATGTTAACCCTTTCACTGCCACACTACATAAGGTTAACCCTTTACTATCACACTACAGACGGTTAACCGTCTGTAGTGTGACAGTAAAGGGTTAACCTTCTGTAGTGTGGTAGTGAAAGGGTTAATCCAGCGTGTATCAGTCATGTTTTTGTAGACATACCCACCTCACCCTCATCGTTACTTCCTCCATAAAGAGGCTATTAGGTATTAGAGATTATTATTATCCAGCGACTTCACTTCAAAAACACACGTTGTAAACACAAATCAGTCACACAGGAAGGTACAGGAGCATGTATCGGTTTATTCTAGGAGCAAAGCAAACACTTTCCACCTTTCGTTGGCCTGAGTTAGTACAGAGACGGAAGGTACATTTTTAACCCTTTCACTACCACACTACAGAAGGTTAACCTTTCACTACCACACAACAGATGCTTAACCCGTCTGTAGTGTTGTAGTGAAAGGGTTAACCTTCTGTAGTGTGGTAGTGAAACGGGTTAACCATGTGTCGTGTGGCAGTGAAAAGGGTTAACCTTCTGTATTGTTACAGTGAAAGGGTTAACCATTTGGTAGTGTGGTAGTGAAAGGGTTAATGTATCACCTTGAAGAAATGACCCCCTCCCTTGTTTTTAGGGGAGGGGGGGGCGAGGGGGTGGGGGGTTGTACCTCGGGGGCTATACGTTTGATTTAGCCCTTGCTGTGCTGAACTTGACAGTATGTTAGCTTGCATAAAAAAACAAGACTCTTCACGTTCTAGATCGGCTTGTGCGCCCGAGGAAGATCTGTGCCCGTTTTATGTGTGAGTACTGAGGTCCGGTCGACTCCCACGCCGGCGACGCCATCTTGAATTCCTCCCCTGTCGTTCCCATCCGTCTGCGAATGGGCTTCTCTTCCGGTCTGAGGGGAAAAAAAGGGTTTTATCCAGACGTCAGAATGAAAACTACAAACTGAAAAAATTTGACCATAAAATATATATATATATTTTTTTCTTTTTCTTTTACTGAGAGAACTGCAATCTAGCCAATGGAGATTCTGTATGACTATAATTGTATACAGATTTATTTTCGATTAACACTTACAGCGTTCTGTCATTATTATTACATTTTAATATTTACAGTAGATATTTCGGGCAAACACACTTTCTGTGAAGCTTGTGTCTGCAATGCATTTTATAAGCATACTTATAACACATTATAAACACAAGTCATAATGCCTTATAAGTATAGTTATAACTGTGCGTTGAATGATCTAATCGTTTTATAACGATACTACTCTCGATATATCTTCCAATTTAAGTCCTCGAGTTCTTTTGGTGTTGCCGCAAAACATCTACTGGTGTTCATGCACGCTGATCATTCCTGGATAAATTTCCTTCTCTCCTCTGCATCACTAACCACAGCCTCTTCCTTCAAACCCATCTTTTTGCATTCATAACTGTGACTAAAAACACTTTATCCCGGTCTGTTTATGTGATTTATTTTTGTCTTTTTACACGATTGAACTGAAACACGATGTCTTATTTCGTAATTACCCTCATTACTCACTAACTCTCTGGCTTCCTCCGCATCTTGTTGTAATTCTAATCACTGCGTCTGTGTCGTGACTCCGCTCGTCTTCAGGATGAACGGACACGCGTTGTCGTTCACTCGTCTGCGACTGGCTTCCCATCTGTGTGTCTGCATGTGCCGTGACGTCGAAAACACACCAATCACTCTCCATCCAAAGATCTGTCAGCTTCACTCAAACGCATCAGCCGCACGCTCCTCTTAAGAATCAAATGTTTTGAAGAATTTATCTATTCTATGACACGTTTTTTCTTCTTCTTAATCTCTCTCTCTCTCTCTCTCTCTCTCTCTCTCTCTCTCCGAAGTGAATATTTGCAGCGCTTTGGGTGGCCGAAAACTTTATTGGCTAGCACATTTATGAACAAGACCAACGTCTGTTTTGAATAATCGAGACGTGGAGGGAGCCGCGATACATAATTCATTGACGTCTCACCTTGGGCCTGCTGCTGATAGCGCGGAATGCATTTGCCGGAGAAATAGACTTTTTAGAGAGTCCATTCCTGCAGCAATCTTGTACACAGTCAAAATTCTAAATTGGAAGGGGGGGGGGGGGGGGGGGGGGGGGTGTACAACGACAGGAGAGCTTCTGAATGTAAATTAGACAGCTATGAATAAATGAAAAGGGCTCCAGTGTGGGGGGAAAAAATAAAAGCCTGACTGTCGTATCTGGATGCAGTATAATATAATATACTATAATATAATAATGCAGCCTCTTCAACACTAATGTCTTGGTAAATGATTATGCCAATTGTATAGATGAATGCTGGGACACCGTGTCATAAGGTGCCCCCCCCCTCTCCTCCACGTCATGTGTTTGTAGGAACGGAGGGTGTGTTTTCGGTGTATTTGCGGTGATGATGGCAAATCTTTCGGTTAAATGCGGTGATATCGGTATAGCAGATAGCAGAATGTTTTGAGACTCATTTACGTGTGTGTATATGCGCTTGCATTTGTATGTGTGTGCGTATGTGAATGTATGCTTGTATTTGTATGTATGCGCATGTGTGTGTGTGTGTGTACGTACGTATGTATGTCTGTGTGTGTGTGTGTGTGTGTGTTTCTAGCATTACTTATGTCCCTGCGGAGTACTTGGAGGAGTACAAGGCCAGCCTGGAGCAGGTTAAAGAAGGTGACATCTTCTCCTCGACACCGGCCCTGTGCACAAAGTAGGTCCTTTGCCCGCTCTCCCTTTGTGTGCTAATCTGCGAGAAACGTTTGAAAATAAAGTTTGAAAAAGATATAGGCTGCACTCTAGTTACTTGAGTTACACAGTAGAACTTTTAACACAGACGTTTTTGTCACAGAGAAATACCTCAGTCGCGATCCTAATTGTCAGGAGGAATAAAAACCGAACTCGGTTTATTGTCGACGTCCTTAGATTTTTACATCTGCATGTATAGTTTCTCTGGCTCCCGCTCTCCACACGAGTCCTCAGTAAAGTTTTTTAATTGGAACGTTCGCTCACGGAAACTTTCTTAGTTATTTGACCCTCGACGGTATTATGAGAAGAAGAAGAAGAAAAGTACTAACCGAGATTGAGGCTCCTTCTTCCTCCCTCCGCTCGTTCTTCTTCTGCAGAGGAAGCGCCGCCGCCGCCGGCCTCCCAGAGCGAGAGGAGGGCGAGGGAGAGGAGAGCGCCTCCTACAGCAACTGGAACCAGCCGAGGAAGTGAGTAAAGAAGTAGCCCGGCGAGGAGGCGGCTCCGCGCCATGCTCTGTTGCCGTGGGGATCTGAGCCGCGGGGGGGGGGGGGGGGGGGGGGGTTCTCTGAGCCTGAGATGAGAAATGTAATGTATTCCAGTGGTGTTGTATTGTAACTGTCTTCTTGAGAATGCATAGCATGTGCAGTAAGTAGGACGTACGGTAACTAGGATGTACGGTAACTAGGATGTACGGTAACTAGGATGCACGGTAACTAGGACCTACGGTAACTAGGATGTGCAGTAACTAGGATGTACGGTAACTAGGATGTACGGTAACTATGACATACAGTAACTAGGATGTACAGTAACTAGGATGCACGGTAACTAGGACCTACGGTAACTAGGATGTGCAGTAACTAGGACGTACAGTAACTAGGATGCACGGTAACTAGGACCTACGGTAACTAGGATGTGCAGTAACTAGGATGCACGGTAACTAGGACCTACGGTAACTAGGATGTGCAGTAACTAGGACGTACAGTAACTAGGATGCACGGTAACTAGGACCTACGGTAACTAGGATGTGCAGTAACTAGGACGTACAGTAACTAGGATGCACGGTAACTAGGATGTGCAGTAACTAGGATGTACGGTAACTATGACATACAGTAACTAGGATGCACGGTAACTAGGATGTGCAGTAACTAGGATGTACGGTAACTAGGATGTACGGTAACTAGGATGCACGGTAACTAGGATGTGCAGTAACTAGGATGTGCGGTAACTAGGATGTACGGTAACTATGACATACAGTAACTAGGATGTACAGTAACTAGGACGTACGGTAACTAGGACGTACAGTAACTAGGTGGTAAAGGAGAAGATAAACAAAATAACAGTTTGGGGAAGGGGTCAATAGTTTGGTGAAGGGGTCAGCAGGGTCAACAGTTTGGTGAAGGGGTCAAGAGTTTGGTGAAGGGGTCAATGGTTTGGTGAAGGGGTCAACAGTTAGGTGAAGGGGTCATCAGTTTGGTGACGGGGTCAATAGTTTGGTGAAGGGGTCAATAGTTTGGTGAAGGGGTCAATAGTTTGGTGAAGGGGTCAACAGTTAGGTGAAGGGGTCATCAGTTTGGTGAAGGGGTCAAACGTTTGGTGAAGGGGTCAATGGTTTGGTGAAGGGGTCAACAGTTAGGTGAAAATAATATCATACATTCAAAACCTCTAATGAGTTTTGCACACATTCATATAGTTTACTGGATAAGGTAGCAGTCTCTATAAAACAAGGTCTTGCTATTTTTTCATCTACGTCATTTCATGGAATTGTAATTAACACAACCCAATGATTCAATGTCCCTGATGACATCACTGGTGGCCGTAATATTCAAACTTGTTTACGCTCAATAACTGTCAAACTAAATGAACGTCTAGGCGGCTGGGTGGCGCAGCGGACATTGCGCTTGTCACCAACCCAAGAGACACCGGGTTCGACTCCGGCTGTCGGCGTTGCCTCCGGCTTGGGCCAGCCGTCATACTAACTCAATTAGTGGAAGTCGATGGGTGGTAATCTGGACGTTGTGGACAGCGACTCCTACAGGTCGGTTGGGGGACGCCTGCACAGCAGAGACAGGAAATAGCGGGGGTAGTGTGAGCCTCCCACACGTTACACCTCGCCAATAAGAGTCCGTGCTGGCAGGTGAAAAGATGTGACAGGCTGCCTCCACATGTATCGGAGGGGACACGTGATGCAAGGCTTCTATCCTCCCTACAACCGACCAGTGGGGGGCATATGCGAGCAACGTTCAAGACCGGGGAGGGGAGAATTGGCACGGCTAAATTGGGATGGGAGAACAAATTCAATATATAGAAAAAGAGGAGAAAAAGTGGTTTAAAAAAACCCGAAATGAATGTCTGTAGTGTGGTAGTGAAAGGGTTAACCTTCTGTAATGTGGCAGTGAAAGGCATAACCCTTTGGTAGTGCGTTAGTGAAAGGGTTTGATTGTATTTGATTTTATTTGTCTCGAACATAGAAACATAAAACAAGTTTAAAAACAAAGGTAAATAGTCAAAGACTATTTCTATACAATAATGGCTAGATCCACAAAGAATGGATTGCACGGAGCAAGTTGCACCCTTACTTACAATTCATTATGAATTGAAAATGGGGGACCCTGATGTAAACAAGACAAAAGTCTTTCCCTGGTCTGCATCCCCTTAACAATTGCGTAATGTATTGTACCCATACTGCAATCTGTTAATAACATTTTCATTCAATCAATCACCGTGCAGATTGATTGATTGAATGAACGTTTTATTAACAGATTGCAGAATGGGTACAATACAGTACGGCTCAATACACACAATTGTTAAGGGGATGCAGACCAGAGAAAGACTTTTGTTTTGTTTACATCAGGGTCCCCCATTTTCAATTTATCATGAATTGTAAGTAAGTGTGCAACTTGCTCCGTGCAATCCATTCTTTGTGGATCTAGCCCTAAGTGTTCGAGAAGGAACACGGGGAAGTTAAAAAAAAACGTATCAAGCCCTGCCCCTCCCTTCCTTACAATATTTTACATTATAATTTAATTAAAAAAAATTATATAACAAATAATGAAAAATAAAATAAAAGTACAGTTTTTTATATATCCAAATATTAATATTGAGTATACTGTATCAACCCAATGTCCAATTCCACCACATACTTTACACCGGTCCATCCCCTGGTGATAACAGCTGTTTTTCATGGATGATGGTGACTCTTCTCAGGGTGGAGCTCTTCAAGGAGGCGGGCAGGTCTCTGGGCATCAGCATCGTGGGGGGCAGAGGGATGGGCAGCCGGCTGAGCAACGGAGAGGTGATGAGGGGCATCTTCATCAAACACATCCTGGAGGACAGTCCCGCGGGACGCAACGGCACCCTGAAAACCGGGGACAGGATCGTGGAGGTACGGGACCCGTTGAACCTTCTTGTGCCCCCCGAAAGGATAAAACATCCTCATTGACCGCTATTCACACGGCGGCATTTTGCTCTTATGTCACCATCAAGGTTGGGTTCCTTTACGCTCTGTTCCCACATAAGAGCATAAAATGACTGCCGTGTGAACGCTGTAGATTTTCATATTGATACTGTTGTGGGAAATGAGATTATGGACGAAAGGTTTTCAGGAATGAACACGGCGCTTTATTGATTTACAAGCAATTACAGCGCCGGAGTTATTTCTTGCAAGGAAGAACTGGCAAAAAACTGAACCATCACGTCTTTTATACATATCAAACTGAGACAACAACACTACCACCCCCTCTGGCATCGGCCTGGGCGGGGCCGGCCTGGTCTGTCGGGCCCTAGGCGAGTTCCTGAAAATGCCCCCCCCCCCCCCCCCCCCCCCTTTTGGGGCCCTAGGCGACCACCTGTATGGCCTGTAGGATGAGCAGGCCCTGGGCCCGGGGGTCTCTCGTCCCCCTATTCTGCCACAACCATCTACAAAACATGATTTTAACCAAAGTCCAGCTAAGCTCTGTTCTTAGTCACACTGGCCTGACATGGATAATTCTAGTCCTAGTTGAACCTTTTGGACAGACGTCACAACTGAACACATGTTGTCAAGTGAACACGTAGACTTACCTCATTATCTTTTAAACCAAATGAATGATCTATTATTCATAAGCATATGGTTCATAGTTAGATTTCCCACCACAGTATACATGTATGTGTGAAGTTATTATATCGTATTTTCAATGTGTTCCATGGTTCTTGGTGTCATGAACTCAACGTAGAGGACCAACGTTCAATTCAAGCAAAGAAAACGAAAGAGGCGTTTAATTATTTACTCCCTAAAAGGTTGACGATGACCTTCCCTTTCCGGAAGGTATTACGGCGTTCGGAATTTTCTGAGTTGAAACTGAATCGGACGCACCCTGTCATGCAGCGTTTGATGTTGAGTTTCTGCAGCTCTTGAGATTCATATTCAGATCAACGTCCCTTTGTTCCTGAAACGCCACATTGCCTTTTCATTTCTTGTCTCTCTTTAATGTAAAGGGTATTTGAAATTGAAGCAAAGTATCAAACAAAGCGTGTGATGATGCAGCACTATCTAGGCGCTTGCTGTCACCGGCGGTACTCAATTTGGTATAAACAGGTCGGCTCTCTGGGGAAAACTGTGAGCGGGCTTACTGTGGCAATATTATCTGGGCTAAATTAACTACAAGCCGTAAACAGTGTGAGAAACCTGGGGAGTGTCAGAATGCAGGTAGGTGAATTCCAATGGTTGAAGGCAATCACAGAGACAGAGAGTGTTTACTCTTGAACAGGTTCGACTTTAATAGTAAGAACACAGAGTAAATTCTAAGAGAGAACAAGTGCTAAAAGCACAAGTGTAAGATAAGGTAAATGGGAGCTTATTGGAGGTCCACAGTAGAACCGTCCGCGTTATCCCCGAACGCAATTAGTGAAGACCTGACAATGGACAAGCAGAAGAGAGGTATGTTAAATAGAGACCAAATACCAACATTCCACACACACCCCCGTGACAGCCAATCAGGAACCACCCCTAAGTGACAGCACTAATTGACAGGGAAATGACAGGTGACAAGCCCAGTGACATATGCCAGGAATGTGGGTGGTCACCGACCGAGGTCGGTGTCCAGAACGTAACAGTACCCTCCCCCGACGAACGGCACCAGACGTTCACCTAGGAGCCTCGGGATTCAGCCGCCGGAAATCAACGATCAGGCTGGGATCTAAAATATCCCTTTGAGGCACCCAAGAACGCTCTTCTATCCCGTACCCCTCCCAATCCACCAAGAACTGAAACCCCCTACCCCTCCGCCTACAACCCAGTATCCTCCGCACCGTGTAAATGGGTTGACCGCCAATAAACCGGGGCGGAGGAACCACAGGCAGTGGCGGGGCCAAGGGCGATGAGAGGAATGGCTTCAACAGGGACACATGAAACGTCGGATGAACCCTCATAGAGCTCGGAAGTCGTAACTTGTAAGCCACTAGATTAACCCGATGAATCACTTTAAATGGTCCTATAAAGCGAGGAGCCAGCTTCTTGGATTCCACCCGGAGAGGGAGATCCCGGGTGGAAAGCCAAACCCGCTGCCCTGGACGGTAAACTGGAGCCGGACGACGCTTACGGTTAGGCTGCCGTTGGGTACTAACCGAAACCTTCTGTAGCGCCTTCCGAACCTGTTTCCACGTCCTGCGACAGCGAGCCACATGTGCCTGGGCCGAGGGCACCTCCGCCTCCTGCTCCTGCTCGGGAAACAGAGGAGGTTGAAAACCATACTGGCACTGAAAGGGAGACATACCGGTAGAAGAGGAGAGAAGGGTATTATGCGCGTACTCAGCCCAAGCCAACCTCCTACTCCACGTTGCCGGACTACCGGCAACGTAACACCTCAAGACCCCCTCCAAATCCTGGTTGACCCTCTCCGTCTGCCCGTTCGACTGTGGATGGAACCCAGACGACAGACTGACAGAGGCGCCGAGGCCGGCGGCAAACGCCTTCCAGAACCTGGAGGCGAACTGAGGACCCCGGTCCGACACGATATCTACTGGCAGCCCGTGGACCCGAAAGACATGCTGTATAATTAAATCAGCAGTCTCCCGGGCCGAAGGAAGCTTGGGGAGAGGGACAAAGTGAGCCGCCTTAGAGAACCGATCCACCACCACCAAAATGGTGGTGAACCCGTCCGAAAGGGGAAGACCAGAAATAAAGTCCAGAGATATGTGTGACCAGGGTCGTTTAGGAATAGGAAGTGGTCGGAGGAGACCCGCCGGTGCCCGTCGAGAGGTCTTACTACGTGCGCACACCGGACAGGCCGCCACAAAGGAACGCGTATCCCCCTCCACTGTCGGCCACCAGAACCTCCTACGGATAAATTCCAGGGTCCTGGTTGCCCCTGGGTGGCTGGTGAGGGATGACGCATGTGCCCACTGTAGCAAGCGTGAGCGCGCCACCTTGGGAACATACGACCGTCCCGGAGGACCCCCACCAGGATCGGGCTCCCGCGTTAGCGCCGACCTTACCACCTTCTCTATGCCCCAAGACACGGGTGCCAAAATCAAGGCCGGTGGAATAATGGGATGGGGCTGCTCCTCCCGCCCAGGAAGATCAAACTGGCGCGACAACGCGTCAGGTTTGATATTCTTGGAGCCGGGTCTATAGGAGATGGTATATCGAAATCGTGTGAAGAACAACGTCCACCTGGCCTGGCGAGCGTTAAGGCGTTTAGCCCCTTGGATGTAAGCCAAGTTCTTATGGTCAGTCCAAATAATGAAAGGATGTGCCGCCCCCTCCAACCAATGTCTCCACTCCTCCAGTGCCAATTTGATCGCCAATAACTCCCGATTACCCACGTCGTAATTACGCTCGGCTGGTGACAGACGGCGAGAAAAAAAAGCACACGGGTGCACTTTCCCATCCTTTAAGCATCTCTGAGAGAGCACCCCCCCCCACCGCGACGTCAGAGGCATCCACCTCCACAATGAACGGAACCTCCGCGTCATGGCGGATCAATACAGGAGCGGATGTAAAACGACGTTTAAGATCGCAGAAGGCCGACTCAGCCCTAGGCGACCATTCAAAGCCAGGGAGAGAGGCCTTAGTGAGAGCTGTTAAGGGATTGGCTAAGGCGCTAAAATTGCGAATAAAGCGCCTGTAAAAATTTGCAAAGCCCAAAAACCGTTGTAACCCCTTGAGCGACGAAGGCCGTGGCCAGTCCAAAACTGCACTCACCTTGGCTGGATCCATGCGCAGATCGCCCTTCGTCAACACAAAGCCCAGGAAGGACACGGTGTCCGTGTGAAACACACACTTCTCAGCCTTAACGAATAGTTGATGCTTGAGGAGACGGTCTAGCACCTCCCGAACGTGCATTTGGTGTTGCACCATATCGCGAGAAAAAATCAGGATATCATCTAAGTAGACAAACACCGACACCCCAATCAAGTCTCGCAGCACGTCGTTAACCAGGGCTTGGAAGACTGCCGGAGCATTAGCCAAACCAAAGGGCATGACCAAATACTCATAGTGCCCATTGGGTGTGTTAAATGCAGTCTTCCACTCGTCTCCCTCTCTAATCCTGACCAGGTTGTATGCATTACGTAAGTCAAGTTTAGAAAAGACCTGTGCCCCCTGTAAGCACTCAAAGGCCGTGTCCATGAGGGGTAAAGGATATCGGTTCTTGATGGAAACGTCATTCAATCCCCTATAATCAATGCATGGGCGCTGATCCCCATCCTTTTTATCAACAAAAAAGAAGCCAGCGCCGGCAGGGGAAGTGGAAGGGCGTATGTGCCCCGCAAGCAATGCCTCCTCTATGTAGGTGTTCATGGACAAGGTTTCGGGGCGTGAGAGAGAGAACATTCGCCCGCGAGGCGGGGAGGTACCGGGTAGAAGATTAATGGGACAGTCGTATGATCTATGAGGCGGAAGTGCTTTAGCACGCGTCTTGCTAAAAACGTCCGCCAGGTCCCAATAGATCTCAGGCACCCCTATTAAATCGGGATTAGAGGGTAGATCAGAATCTGCCACGCTCCCCACCATCCTGGAGAAAGAGGGAGGAGACAAAAGAGAAGAGGGGGGGGGGAGACAAGGGTTTGGGCTAACTCCCGCTGACGATCGACTTGACGTCGGCCGCCGTTGAGAGTTCGCCCGTGCTCCAATTAATGACACGAACACATGACGACAACCAGGGATGACCCAACACCATGACAGAATAGGGGGAAAAGATGACAAAAAAAGTAACCCATTCCCACTCCCCACCATCCACCCGGATGTGTAAGGGAACAGTGCGCTGGGTGACGCTCCCACTGCCCAGGGGCCGACCGTCCAGGGCATAGACTGGTAAGGGAACCCCTAAGTCCTCCACCGGGGTTCCCCACTCCTTCACCAATCCCACAGGAATAAAATTGCCCGCCGCCCCTGAGTCAATGAGAGCCTTAGTTCCCCTAATGTCACCCCCACAGTTGATCGCCACCTCAAAACATTTGCGAGAATCCGTGGTTTTGGCAGGAATGAGCCCACCTGCTGGCGCCCTCTCGAGGCCCGACGGCGCACCTTCCATCCCCGATTGGCGCCGAGCCGATACAGCCTGGACCCGACAGCTGCCGAAGCGGTGACCGGTGCGGCCGCACCGGAAGCAGCGTCGCTCTTTGATGAAGCGCTGCCTCTCGTCGTCCGAGAGCGACAGCGCTCCAAGCTGCATGGATTCATCACCCAGTGGCCCACTCGTGTAATGCATGGAATTATCAACACCAGGAGAAGAAGGAAAACATACCTGGAGCTGGGTGTTGTTGACATGCTCCTTCTCCCTCTCCCGGTGCCGATTATCCATCTTGATGGTGGTGTTGATCAGCACTTCCAGCTGCTCGGGGATCTCACTCGCGGAGAGAGCATCTCGCATCCGCGCTGAGAGTCCCCTGACGAACAGAACCACGCAGACGTTCTCCGCCCAAGCTGTCTCCCGAGCCAAGATCCGAAATTTGATAGCATAAGCTGCGACAGTGCGGAGGCCCTGCCGGCAGTCGAGAAGACGACCACCAGCCTCGAAGATCGAGAGTACCCGGGAAGTATCGAATACTCTTCTCAATTCCCGGGTAAAGGCGTCCAGACTGTCGCAGATTATCGCCCCTGCCTCTAATTCCGCCGTAGCCCAGGAGAGAGCTTCGCCGGTGAGCAGTGTGATAATATACGCTACCTGCGCTGTCTCCGATGGAAATGATCGTGGTTGCAGCCGGAAAACGAGTAGACACTGGGTGATGAATTCCCGACAACCATCCGGTGATCCGTCATAGCGAGCGGGCGCCTGCAGATGTGGTTCGCGGGACCGCTCCTGGACCCCGAACCCCCCCCGACTTTCCTCTGCGTGGAGCGCTGCTTCCCCCGCCGCCGACTGCACACCAGCCACTCCTTCTTGGGCTTGTCGAGCTGTGGCCAACGCCGACTGCGCCACCGCTTGGGATGATCCGACGACCCCATTGAGTCGGATTAACTCGGCGCTGACCAGCTGCTGATGTTCCTCCATCCGTGTCTGGGCTGCTCCCTGCGTCCGGAGCATCTCCATGATGGCCTCCATGGAATTCTGATGGTCAGGTCTTCTGTCAGAATGCAGGTAGGTGAATTCCAATGGTTGAAGGCAATCACAGAGACAGAGAGTGTTTACTCTTGAACAGGTTCGACTTTAATAGTAAGAACACAGAGTAAATTCTAAGAGAGAACAAGTGCTAAAAGCACAAGTGTAAGATAAGGTAAATGGGAGCTTATTGGAGGTCCACAGTAGAACCGTCCGCGTTATCCCCGAACGCAATTAGTGAAGACCTGACAATGGACAAGCAGAAGAGAGGTATGTTAAATAGAGACCAAATACCAACATTCCACACACACCCCCGTGACAGCCAATCAGGAACCACCCCTAAGTGACAGCACTAATTGACAGGGAAATGACAGGTGACAAGCCCAGTGACATATGCCAGGAATGTGGGTGGTCACCGACCGAGGTCGGTGTCCAGAACGTAACAGGGGAGCCTTTAACGCTGCGGTCAGTGAACAACCGAGAGTTGTAGAGGTGTCGATACAGGGATTTCCTTTCAGCGTTCTCTTTTATGTTTAAAAGACGTGATGAAGACAAACTCATCCATGCATCTTCGTAACCAGCAGCCTCACACTTAAGGCCAAGATATGCTCGAACGTCGGCTGTCGCTGATATTTTGCACGTGGGAGCTAGACCGACATACTGTACTTCCACGTCAGTTCAACATGTAGGAGCTAGACGACATACTTATACATACATACTTATTCTATACTTTAGCACTTTTTAGCTATGCGACTTACTGTGAAGCACTTTGGTTGACAAGTGTCATGTCTAAATGTGCTATACAAATACATTTGATTGATTGATACTTCAGTTCAACATGTAGGAGCTAGACGACATACTTCAGTTCAACATGTAGGAGCTATACGACATACTTCAGTTCAACATGTAGGAGCTAGACGGCATACTTCAGTTCAACATGTAGGAGCTAGACCGACATACTTCCCCGCTCAATTCAACGCGTTGGTTGCCGTACACCGCCAAACCACTAGGTTGTGCTGCGCGGGGTATTACAAATGGCTATATCTTCGGACTTCCTCTGCCAATCTTTCTTTGTTTTTGGTCCATGTTTGCAATGTAGTTAACACTTTAATCGCCAAGGACGCCTAAACTCGTCATTCCCCGCCATGCTAATTCTGCCAATGACGCCGTAACACGTCATTGAGATCAATATTTCAAAAATCTGTGATCGCAATCATATTTCTCCCGCGGAGACTTAGGATCTTGAGGGGGGTGGTATGCTCACCGCAACCTTCGCAGTCACTTTCACGTCTGAGTATAAATGAGGCATTAGCAATATACCACTCAATTGAGTTCATTGTAATGTCTAGCTTCTCATTTTAATAGCATGTCTACCAGTCAGACATGAAATAACACCAAAACCGGGTTCTTCACAGAAGAAAGTCCATGGAAGGTGAACTTTCTGTTGTATGTGACTTGACAATCTTAACATCTGAAAGACCTTTTTTGACCGTTTACCAACTAGATCATAACAACGGTCTGAACTGAACTTGTCAGCTTAGTTGTCGTAGCAGAATCTCTTACTTATATGACTCATGTGAGCATCTCTCAATGTTCTTGTTCCTTGCTTTTATAGACATATAATCACTCAAAGTCAGCAGGGGTTCATTAGAAACAGCTGTTTGTGGCTTGCAGCTCTCTCTCTCTCTCTCTCTCTCTCTTCCTCTCTCTATATATATCTCTATATCTCTCTCTTTATCTCTCTCTATCACTTTCTCTTTTCCTCTGAATGAATTAATTAATGAATGAAAACTTTATTTAACAGATTGCAGAATGGGTACAATACAGTACGGCTCAATACACACAATTGTTAAGGGGATGCAGACCAGAGAAAGACGTTTGTCTCTCTCTCTCTCTATCTCTCTTCCCCTCTCTCTCTCTCTCTCCCTCTCTTTCTCCCTCTCTCTCTCTCTACACCCCTGTTGTTTCCCTGTTGTCTGTGTATTTGCTACAATGGGGGGACATGGATTTAGGGCAGAAAGATCTATTTAAAACCACGAACAGCAGGCTGGTAAGTGAAACTAGGTGACGTCCGTCTGTCCATCAATCTCCTATCGTTGGGCACTTACACGTACAACCACTGCACACAACAAACAGTGCTGTCCGTGGTTCTGAAACAACAGCACAATATATCCTCTCCTTTCTTCTCATCTCCTCTCCTCTCTTCTCATCTCATCTAATCTCTTCTCCCCTCCTCTCCTCTCTTCTCTTCTCCTATCCTCTCTTATCATCACCTCCTCTCCTCTATTCTCATCACCAACTCTCCTCTCTTATCCCCTCCTATCCTCTCCTCTCTTCTCATCTCCTCTCTTCTCCTTTCTTCTCATCTCCTCTCAAGTTCAAGTTCAAGTTTCCTTTATTGCTTCAGAACCAGGTTGGTGGTATTCTTGATTGGTACAGGCCAGGGTGGATACATAATACAGTACAACATGACACAATAAATACATAAATACAGCACAGCACAACACAGCACAACATAAACACACAGAATAATCTAGTCCATCGGTCAGGAGCTTGGTTAGTGTGGGGGCGGAAGGGGGAGAGGGGGGCCAAGGGAGTTCAGGGTCCGAATGGCGGTGGGGAAGAAGCTGTCCTTGAAGCGGGTGGTTTTTGAAAGGATGGACTTAAAGCGCCTACCTGAGGGCAGGGGCTGAAACAGGGGGTGTGCTGGGTGTGAGGGGTCCTTAGCAATTTTTCTGGCACGGGTGGTTGTGCGGGAGGTGAAGATGGAGTCCAGGGAGGGAAGGTCACATCCTATAATTTTGGAGGCCTTGTTATGATGCGCTGAAGTTTTTGAATGGAGAGTTTTTGTGCGGAACCGTACCAGACTGTTATTGAAGAGGTGAGTATGCTTTGTATGATGGCGGTATAGAATTGGACCAGCAGGTGGCGTTTGACCCTGTTGCCTGAGGAAGTACAGGCGCTGCTAGGCCTTTTTTGTGATGTGGGAGATGTTGGTGTCCCATTTTAAGTTATTGTTGATGTGGGTGCTGAGGAATTTGAGTGAGTCCGTCAGAGTTATGGATTGGTCAGAGATTGATAGTGGGAGTTTGTGTGTTTTGTTGGCAGATCTGAAGTCTCATCACCTCCTCTCCTCTACTTTCTTCTCCTATCCTCTCCTCTCTTCTCCTCTCCTATCCTCTCTTCTCCCCTACTCTCCTCTCCTCCTTTCTTCTCATCTCCTCTCATCACCTCCTCTCCTCTACTTTCTTCTCCTCTCCTCACCTCACCGCCTCTCCTTTCTTCTCCTCTCATCTCCTCTCTTCTCTTCTCCTCTCCCCTCCTTTCCTCTCCTCTCCTCTTCTCTCTTCTCCTCTCCTCATCACAGAGAATTTGTCAGTCAATATAAGGGAGGTCCCGTATGGAACGACAAACCAATCTAGCCCAATATACGGGATGTCGCTGCTAATACCGGACAGTCGGCTGCCCTAATCACGCCATGGTTCTTATGTGGCGGAGGTTTGGTCACTGATGCAGAAGTAAATAAGTACTGGAGATCTAAACGTTCTAAACATTTCATTCACTTAAATAGAATCCTGGCCCCAGCACTGTCCTGTGGAAGCTGCATTTTCAGAGCGTTGTCAAGGAAACACTGACAGTGTCTAAACACTCACAACTGTACCCAACTAATATGAGACATGGATATACCACAAGGCAACCATTAGATTCATGCTTTACTTTACCTCTACCAAAAACAAATGCTCTGAAAAAGACGGTAATGTATAGAGCAGTTGCTTATTGGAATAGTATACCAAGAAATACAACTATGGTAAGGAACACATTTGTTTAAAAAAAAGTTACAAATTGCGTTCAGGAATAACGAGATACATTTTGGTCATTGACTTATTATGGAAATTAGTATGGAAATATAAAGGTGATCTGTGACTAGAGAAAAGTCATGCTATATTATGAGTTAAAATCATATAAATGAATTGTATCTGTTTTTTCTTATGGACTGATTATGGAATATGTATGAATTGAATTGTGATATCTGACGTATGAATATTGAGTGAGCTTTGATTCACTTGTTTTGTTTCCTGTGACGTTTTCTTGTGAGTACTTCAATGTTTGTGGTTTTATATTTTTATTTTACTCTTTTTGCGTTTGTATTTTAAATGTTTGGACCCCAGGCAGAGTAGTCCAACTTTGGTGTAGACTAAGGCCATGTCCAGACGAAACCGGTCGTATCAGTCGGTCGTATCAGTCAAAGTATTTGATCGTATGCACCTTTCATCCACACGGAACTGCGTTCTGGCAGCCTGAAGATGCTACTTTCTGAGACCGGCTCCCAGAGTGCGCAATTCTGAAGATTTATTTAGTAAATAGTATTCCCATGTTGAGCTGTAGCCAGCGAGCTAGCGTTGATGCTATGCTATCAACATTAGCTAAATAGCTAACCAACTAAATACAATAGTCAGTGGTATCCTGAGGTAACGTTAAATACAGACAACTTTTGCTACAATTACAGTGGTATCCTGAGGTAACGTTAAATACAGACAGCGTTTGTGTTAGGGATGTGTTGGCAGAGGGCCCAAGCGCAAACAGATACGAGGGAGAGGTAGATATGAATTGTCAAAAGTGAGCACTGCTCCTTTAATCTTGAACACTTCGAGCCAGGGGTGAAGTGTAACCGAAAATAATCCAACTTCAAAAGAGGGCAGCAACAAAGATATTTACAAAAATACCAAAGGCAACAGCAAAATACAAAAACAAAGAATAGCACAGCTGAAGACTGGCAGAGGGCTAAATACAAAAACAAATAATAATCTCATAAAGAGAGCAAGTCCCAAAGGCACAAACAAAACACTGCAAGGCAGGCTAGGAAAAACATGAACAACTGACTACAAATAAAAACCCTAACAAACAAAATGAACTTTACCCGAAAAACAAGGAAGGGAGGAATAAACAAATGAACACTAGGAACACTTACTACAAAAATACTGGAAGGAGTAACAGGATCACAGGAACAGAGGAACTAGACAGAAAACACTAGTAGGGAAATCCAAACAATGAACCGACAAAGAGAGAATGGCAAACGAGGCAGATATACAGACACTGATTGAGACAAGAGGGTAATTGGGAACGAGACACACCTGAGAGGGAAAACTGAACTAACACACATGGGTACAGGAAAACAAAAGGCCAAACACACACTGGGGAATAAACTAGACTAGACTCAAAAATACAATTACTGAGAGAACACCAGACTGATCATAACTACACAACACAGAAAACAGATAGCAGATTACTGATGGTATTCAGGAGATCAAAACATAAAGAAAGACAGAGATGCACACAGTGCAGCACCAACAGAATCTGGCCACAGGGTGGCAGTAGATTGACATGACTGTTCACCAAGTTCCAGAGTGGAGGAAGATTGTTCCTGGGTGGAGGGATATTGTTCATGGGTGGAGGTGGGAAGGAGGGAGCAACAGGTGAAGCCTGGCCAGGAAATGAAGAACCCTTACAGTTTGCTAGTCGAAAGGACTGGACACACAGGGACAAGTTAAACATCAATCAATTTATTTAATACAACACAGGTAGTTTGAGCTGCCTCCAACCGCACCACGGGGCTATTATATTATATACAGCTTTTAGCGCTCTCTCTCTCCTGCCGATTAAAATCAGCAGCTCTTCCTCCTCCTCCTCGTGTAGCTGCATTTGCGCCGCAGTGTGTGTCTCTGGAAACTAGCGGCAGCTCAAAAGCAGATAACCGGACCACACAAGTTATCAGAAACAACGACAACACTTCCGGTCAGGGGTTTTCAAAATAAAAGAGCGACGTCTAAAACAGGAAAGACATTTATTTAGTAAATTTGTGGCACGCACTTATTTCTCGAGACGTTTTCGTTTTTTATGGAAACCTTTTTTTAAATGAAAACGAAATGAAAACGAAAAAGATCAAAATCGTTTTCATCTGGACAAGGCTTAATGGGGATCCACAATAAAACAATAAAACATTAAAAACCAACAGAAGGTTTTAGTGTCAGGTTGTTCGGTCATCAACATACATCGTTTGACCGGATCTTCTCCGGCCGTTGTCCTTCACCAGGTGGATGGAGTGGACCTGAGAGACGCCAGCCACGAGGAGGCAGTGGAGGCCATCCGTAAGGCGGGGAACTCGGTCTCCTTCCTGGTCCAGAGTATCATCCACAGGCCCAGGGTAAGAGCACCGCAAGCTTCCTCACCGCCGCACGTCATTCGCCACGAGTCACTAACTCATTGTATCGATTAATTCGAATGAATGATTTAGGACGATTTCTTTTTAAATGAAAACCGATTTTCAAAACAAAACAAAAAAAATCACCTTTTGTTTTTACAAAAAGTGATGTTTGGTGAAAGTTAGATTTGCACTTTATTAAATTCATTCTTGTTTGATGATCAAGCGGCACCTTTTATTTGTTTTAAGTAAAGTTTGGTGAAAAAGCAAGTTATTGCACTATTAATCCCAATAGGGACATTCATCTTTGTTGGATCTAGAGTAACCTTTTATATATATATATATATATATATATATATATATATATCGTAAATCGGATGTGGTGTGAACATTTTTTATTATTTATTTTTAGGCCATATCGCCCAGCCTTACACTAACTCCACATACACACAGTCTCGTTCATTTGGACTTAATGATAAAGCCCCAATGTGTGAGTTCTCACTGTAACCGTGTGAGGTATATTTGTGTGCATTCGTGAGGGGTTTGAACATACGGTTATCTATATAACTATGGTTATAGGATAACCGTATGTTATATTTCGTCATAGCTTACGCTCTGCGCTCTATGTGGAACACAGGAGCTGAGCAGAGCGGAAGCTCGACAAATGTACCCGCTGAGGCACCCCACAACCATCAGAACCGGGGAGGACCCGAGCCCCCGGACCCCCCTAGTGGAGGACGGGAGGGAATCGGATCTGACCGTGCAAAGAGGGTTTAGCAACTCAACGCACAGGGTGAGCAGACCATGGGACTTACCTTCCCACAGAAGAACCCACGACTACACAAACGCGCAACCCACATGCCACT
The DNA here is from genome assembly GCF_963971535.1 of Notolepis coatsorum. Lineage (NCBI taxonomy): Eukaryota > Metazoa > Chordata > Actinopteri > Aulopiformes > Paralepididae > Notolepis > Notolepis coatsorum. The sequence continues at coordinate 196,162,271 of NC_140168.1, forward strand.
AGGGAACGAACAGGAAGAAAAATAAAACGGTTACAACCCCTAATATCACGGGGTCAAGGTCAAGAACCCAACCATGTGGCAAGGCCGTAGCAGCGGAGCGCGAAGGAGGACCCAGCCCCAGGAAGGGACAGGACCCCCTGGGAAAAAGGGGGCCCAGTGAGGCCAACGATGCCGCAGCATCGAGACCCCACCAGGCGCCAGCACCACCCCCCATATCGCCAGCGTATCGGACAGGGCCCATCCAAGAGCAGGCCCTTCCCCCCTACAGCACACCGGATATGGGTCCCATATGACGTGTCCGAGGGAAAAACACCCCTGTCAAACCCGCTCTATATAAAAGAGAGGAGACGGGGAACCATCAGAGAGACTTCCCACGTGAGTAATAATTTGAAAATATATATGTAACATTGAGCTACGTGACCAAAAGCTCAAGACATATGCAACAGAGCGCAGAGCAGAAAACTTTCGTTTAAGTTCATATGCACCGCAAAAACCCGTCTTGACAACAACAGAGGTCCACAACATGGAGCCTGAAAGGAACTCATGGAAGTCTCACAACCAATAGAAACGCGCCCAGTGACCCACTCTATGGCGGGGGTATTCCGTGACCCACCTGGCCAAAAAAAGCGTGGGACCAGGGAACTGCCTACCCCCCCCCCCTCTCCCTACCCCGTGCCGCGCTGACCAAACATTGCGACAGGAAGCATGAAGGACAGAAGGCCCAACCGCCTGACCAATCAGAAAAGAGGGAAGGAGGGGTTTATCAGTTCACCCCCTCATGACCCCACACCCCGGATACGATGAAAAACAACCATCAGCGATGATACCCGTGTAGCCAGCACGCTGTATGAAAAGCGTATATCCACAAGGATAAGCTAAACCAGGGGTCAGCAACCTTTTTGACATGGAGTGCCTGTTTGAAATATAGTTGTAACTAGTGTGCCTCAACAATATTCCATGCATCGTAATTTTTTTTTCTCATAATCAGGTCTTTTTAATGATAATTTTACATTATTACATCATTATTGTTATTGTTATTATTAACAATATTATTATGATGGTTGTATCAACCCTAAATCTGAGTTGGGGGGGGGGGGGGCGATGCAATGCAGACAAACAGCTGTGACCATTTCACTCACATTTGCCCATTCATTTTTGGACACATCACACACCATCGGTGTGTGTATTGTACGTGTGCTGTCATAGCTCCACCTACAGGCCTAATGGAGAACACCAGGACAACACCAGGATGTGAATGGAGGGTGAATGTGAGGTATATCGTGTAAATAAGTTTTGATTGATCGCAAGACTACACTGTAAAAAAATTTATAATAATAAGTTACCAGAACTTAAAAATATTGAGTTCAGTTACTGTGCATTAAGGTTTTCAGTTTTCAATCCATAATAAGTTAACAGAAAAATAAGTACACAACCACATTATTCCAACCTAATAAAACTATGTTTATTGTCATTGTTTTAAGAACACAAGTTGACTTGGTAATACTCAAATTTTGAGTAAAAAAATTGCTTTTAACATGTGCAATGTTCAATGAAATAGAAAAATAAATAATCAAATTAGTTGATTAATCCCACTGGTCATAATGGTGACCGTAATAATGTTTTTGTTATAAGGCTCTGCAAATGTTACTGAATGATGTAGCAATGTATTTCCAGCTAAATTGAAATAATAAACAAATAAATGGTCTCAATTAAATATGTGGTAGTAAAAATAACCTGTGGGAGGATTTCAACAAGATAAATGCGACAACAGTGCAAAATATTTCACTATAGTAGTTTTCTTTTATGCTGCCCCCTGTGCCTATGAAAATGTCCCTGCGTGCCTATGCAGGCACGCGTGCCTAGGGTTGCCTACCCCTGAGCTAAACCAACGCACACCAGCCACAGACGATAACTCGTCTGCGAACAGGGTTTATAAACAAGGCTGTAGGCTCATGTGCAAACACGACACCCGTGTTTCATGTTTTAAGAAAAAACACAGAAGTTTAAGAGAGGGTCAATACCTCGGTACAAGCTACATATGTAACGGATGGTATCGTGAAGCGCAGTCAAGAAGGGCTGGGGTGAGTAGCGGTGCTATGGGTTAAACTCACTCTCACATCCTCAAAAGACGCATAAACTGAGCGCTTAGAAGGGATGTCCTTTCTTGGCGCAGCAGTTTGTGATGTCGGCCCCGGTGCGGGAGACCGGGGTTCAACTCCCACTCGAGGCATCGAAGTTTAAGGTGACGTTGTCACAACCGTTACAATGGTGCCGTGACCCGGATGCCTTGGGTGGAGTGGAGTGAGTTTGAGAGGGTGAGTGTAATGGATGGTATCGTGAAGCGCAGTCAAGAAGGGCTGGGGTGAGTAGCGGTGCTATGGGTTAAACTCACTCTCACATCCTCAAAAGACGCATAAACTGAGCGCTTAGAAGGGATGTCCTTTCTTGGCGCAGCGGTTTGTGATGTCGGCCCCGGTGCGGGAGACCGGGGTTCAACTCCCACTCGAGGCATCAAAGTTTAAGGTGACGTTGTCACAACCGTTACACATATATCGACCGAGTGCTAGCCACAGGCTTTGCCAAGCACACATATATATAGCGACCAGAACGATTTACAAGAAACTGTCCTACTCTCCTAAACAACACACAACCCCGCAGCTAGGCGAGGGTTCACACATCATATCCCCAATATGTAACAGTGAATAAAAACACAGTTTGTAACAAAAAACAGTTCCTCACCAGGAGGGACCTTTTATTTAGTTTAACAAAATCATATGTTGGGGCGGGGAAGGGAACAGGGGTAAACAGGGGAAAGTCACTAGCGGTGCCTGCCGCGTGCAGCACGGTGCTTGCCCCCACAGGGAGCCGGCCCGGAGGGACGGGTCTGGAGCGTCTGGTCATGTCGATCCCTACCGTCACCTCCGGACGTGGGGCGGATGGCTGCTGACTCAGGCGCTCAAAAAGTGTGCGGAGGTGAACCATGTGTTCAGCCCTGGAGGAGCTGGCGATGAGGATGTCATCTAAATAAATGAACAGGAAAGGCAGGTCCCTTAACACACTGTCCATGAGGCGTTGAAATGCTTGGGCAGCGTTCTTGAGCCCAAAAGGCATGCGGAGGAACTCAAAGAGCCCAAAAGGGGTGATTACCGCTGTCTTGGAAATGTCCTGTGACTGCACCGGCACCTGGTGATAACCACGAACCAGGTCCACTTTAGAAAATATGACGTTCCCCGCAAGGCGAGATGAAAAGTCCTGAATGTGTGGTATAGGATAGCGGTCAGGGGTCGTAGCATCATTCAGGCGGCGATAATCACCACACGGGCGCCAACCTCCGGCGGCCTTTGGCACCATATGGAGTGGCGAGGCCCAGGGGCTATTGGACCGGCGCACTATGCCGAGGCACTCCATCGCCTCAAACTCCGCCTTAGCAATAGCCAGTTTACCTGGATCCAGGCACCGTGCACGGGCATGTACTGGCGGGCCTGCAGTCGGTATATAATGTTCCACACCGTGCTTAGCTGTAGCTGCTGAAAAAGTTGGCATGGTAAGAACTGGGAACTCAGCCAACATACTCAAGAACTCAGAGGCAGTAAGGGTACTGGACAGCCTTGAGGAGCTAGAACCACTGAGTTCACATGAGAATGAGCTAAAAGTCTCTGCGCTGACCAAGCGCCGGTTTTTAATGTCCACCAGCAGCCCATGGGCACACAAAAAATCTGCACCTAACAATGGGTTAGACACCTCAGCGGTAACAAACGTCCAAGAAAAATGCTGTCCCTCCAAACACAATGTCACATGCCGTTCACCATAGGTCCGTATGGGACTGCCGTTGGCCGCCTCTAGTGGAGAACCCTGTACTCCGGCTTGTATATCCAAAACAGATGCGGGTAAAATGCTCACAGTGGCCCCAGTGTCTCACAAAAAACGCCGCCCAGAAAGTGTGTCTCTAATAAATAATAAACTGCCTTCATGGCCAACACTCATGGCAGCTAGCGGGTGCTGGCCCTCTCGTTTCCCGACACCTTGGCATGGTGGTAGTTAGGCGGAGGTAAGGCCAGTGATGCGGGAGATTACCTGTCCCTGTTTCACGTAGGCCTCCATTGAAGGGAAGAATGGGCAGACAACGCCTGTCTCCCTCACAGGACGACGTTGCCAGAGACGACCTATCATGTCATCAGGAACAGGTGCAGGCAGAGGCTGCGGCAATGGCACACCATTAGCGGCTGCGGCGGCCGCCATGAGCTCGGGGAACAAGGCACGCAACTCCCCTTGCGCACCTCCCTCCACGTCGCCCGCGTCCCTCACGTATGGGAGGCTGCCATGTTGGGCGCCACCATCCGACGCGGCAGATAGCTGGGCATCTTGTCTCAGGGTCGGAGGTTCTAACCCAACACCGGAGAACAAGGGACCCCAAGGAGACGCAACACTCCCTGCCACACCCCGAGTGGGAGAATGATACGACTCCATTGGGGCATCAAACAAGAGCGCTCTCACTCCCTCCATATGATCCTCAGTTTCCATCGGAAACGGAGACAGAGCAAGAGCACCCTTGTTTGGCTCCAGCACCTCCCCAAAGCCAGGCCGTTCGCAGCTTGCCGCCCTACGACGGGAGCGAGCAGAGGCGAAGAGCCTGCGTCGCAAATCCTGTCGGCGGACTGTCCTCTGGCGGGGGAACTCACGGGAGACGGCCTTGGTTCAACGGTCCCTCGGAGAGGCAGACTCACCACCGGGCGCCGCTCGGGCATGTCTGACTGCCACGACCGTGGAGTCAGAGCAGCCCCACGACGCACGGTGGACGCGGCAATGGAAAAACGCTGGTGAAGGGTGACGTTGTGAGCGTTCGAACCCCCCGAAGGTGCAGACATTATGACTAAGCTTTTTCTCGAAAATTGGTGAGAGAGAGAAAAAATAAGATACAATGTCCACGTAGCTCCTTTCCAACAACTATTTCGGTCACTAAACTCAAGTGGTGTATACAGACACTTGTCGGTGGTGAAAATAGGGAAGGAGCTGTTAGTATGGCCACACCCCTGCTTATGTAGAGGAGCGGATGGGGGTGTGGCCAGGTGGATGGGTGTGTACATGTACATGTGGAGAAATGTATTCAGTATCTAGGCTGTTATGGGATATGTTCCACATAGAGCGCAGAGCGTAAGCTATGACGAAGTATACTGCCCTGCAGAAGCTAACCACAGTAACTATACTGCCCTGCAGAAGCTAACCACAGTAACTATACTGCCCTGCAGAAGCTATCCGCAGTAACTATACTGCCCTGCAGAAGCTAACCACAGTAACTATACTGCCCTCCAGAAGCTAACCGCAGTAACTATACTGCCCTGCAGAAGCTAACCACAGTAACGATACTGCCCTGCAGAAGCTAACCGCAGTAACTATACTGCCCTGCAGAAGCTAACCACAGTAACTATACTGCCCTGCAGAAGCTAACCACAGTAACTATACTGCCCTGCAGAAGCTAACCGCAGTAACTATTGTATACTGCCCTGCAGAAGCTAACCGCAGTGACTACTGTATACTGCCCTGCAGAAGCTAACTGCAGTAATTACGCAAACAATGACACTGAGAAAAGTTGCTTTAAAGTTCTTTCACTATCCAGTGATTTTGTAGTTACTAGAATTCTTTATACCCCTTTTCTCTAAAACAGAGCAAGATTGAACTCTTTGTCACAAGATAAAACATATATTGCAATGAATGCAATTAAAACAATTAACACTTTTCCAGTGTTAGTGTTTGTATGGAGAGGCTCAACCAACTACTAGAGAATGAAAACATGTCTTTATTCTTGTTTCTTATTTCTGCCGGTGGAGTTAACCATTTGTTTATGTTTGGATCACTGATCGGGGCTTTATTAAAGAAGCTTAAGAGTTCAGCACACTTGCCTCTATGGGTGCTTTCAAACCCCAAAAGATTATGCGACGCACGTGGCTTCCCTTTTAATGGGGAACAAGGCCTTGCAATAACACTACCAATTAATCTCACCGTATACTAATATATTAATATTACAACTCCGAGTACTACTTAAAGTACAACTCTCTTTGGAAATAACTACACGGCAGCTGTGTTTTTTTGGTGATGTTTGAAAGTGCCCCGAGGCTATTTAGGAATGAGTGAGTGTTTTCCCGCCGGCTCAACGGTGCACGCACTTGGATCTCGTATAGTCAATCATTCTTTATGCGTCTGTGTCGTCAATGAGCTTCTCCCAGAGGCGCTTAACCCTTCGCTAACCGTTCCAGCCTCACGTCTCTCTTCCCATGCTTGCCGCGCTCTCTCAGCCAGAGTCACTATATAGTCCAGACGCATCGCCTGCTATAGGGAAATACTGCAGCGCTTTAACACGCTTGCTTCCACCTCACACACCGCAGGTAATCTGTCTCTCTCTCTCTCTCTCTCTCTCTCTCTCTCTCTCTCTCTCTCTCTCTCTCTCTCTCTCTCTCTCTTATTCCGTCAGCTATCTAACTCAGTCTCTTTGATGACTTTGATGACAGATGACTCCCCCGCTCCCGCCACCCCCCCCCCCGTCCCCGTCCCTGTCTCACTCTTGTCTCACCATGTGTGTGTGTGTGTCGTTGTGTTGTTATGTAGAGGGACGTGGGGAGACTTCTTGGTGTACATACAAAAGGCAAACTGGAATTCGAAATTCCATCCGGGAGAAAATAGAGCGAACAGCGTTTCTATTGTTTCCGACTGGGGGTTAAATGTCATCGGTAATCCAGGTCAACGGGCCCCGGTCATTCTATTTCCTTTGACGGAATTAATCTTAAACTTGACCGAAAAGAAAGTAAGTGAGCAAGCGGTATCAGCAGCTGGTTTACATTCAGGGATATTTTCTAAACTTGTAAAACAAGTGACCTCACGTCACATTGACATTCAGCACGAAACCTCTCAACATAATCCAGTTTCAACTGAACAGGAAAGCAAGAGGGTTCCCTAACAGTAAAACTACTGGTATTCAAGTGAGTTACTCTACAGGAGAGAGAGAGAGAGAGAGAGAGAGAGAGAGAGAGAGAGAGAGAGAGAGAGAGAGAGAGAGAGATTGATTTTGATTTTATAAAAAACTTAATTTTTTACTAAAACTACAAATGATGCAACAAACCATTCAAAATAAATACTTTACAACTCAAAAAAAATAATAATAAAAGAAAAATCAATTAGGGACAACGATGCTGAAACTGAACTAAATTGTCATTTGAATTTTCCCCCATGGAAAAAAACTCTATGTGATCTAAGGTTCTGGGTGCGAGAGAGAGACACCGGAGAGGCACTGTAGAAACTGTAGTTCTGACAAGAGCGTCTCTAGCTTCACCTTTCCCTGTGTGGTACAACACATCAGGCCTTTGTGTGTGTTTGACAGGCTACAGTCAAATCCTTTCCTGTGGAGAAACAGGGCCGCCTCATCAGATGACCCTCCTCCTTCAGCCTTATCGTGTATGCTCCTAAAGTTCACCAGTTGTATACCACAGGGCATCGATGATGTCAGGGGCTGAAAGGAGAGCAGGGGGACTGAGATGCTCTCTGGACTGACATCCTTATTAGACAGTTTGTTACCCGTGCCACCCTGTCCAAGGCCTCCTTTGTCTTCCTGGTTCAGACGCCGCTCCAATATCACCTCCAGCTCCCCCGTGTGGAGACTGGCAGCCCCCAGTGACTTCCCATTGAGCAGACTGATTCGAGAGCTCAAGTCCCGGATGTAACCCATTCCGAACATAGGGTAGAAAATAGCCTGCAAAGGCAGCTTGGCCATCATCCTCCGAGGCTGGATCTGGAAACCGTTGAGGTCGGTGTAGAACGTGTCTCTGCTGCTGATGTCTGAGTGATCCTCATAGCCCGCTCCTTGCTGAACTCTCCTCTAATGTCTACTAGGTTATTGAGCCCCACAGTCATACCTTCCAACCCTTGAACATGGTAGAGGTGCTGGTAACATAAAGTGATGTCAGAGAAAACATCCCCCCTGGTGACTCTGATGAGAGGTTTGCTGAAGGAGTATGGCGTGGCCTTCCCATCGGGCATGAACCGATATGCTCCGCTCCTGTCTCTGCTGGACATGGTTTCATCCCACAGAAACTGGACCTCAACCTTGTGTCCCGACCCGCCCTCCAGAAAACGAAAATCCTCCATAAGCCCAGTCTTCACAGAGTTCCACAAATGTATATGAGTATACTTGATGATCAAAAATGTTTCAGCCTCCTGGCCCCGGTAGCGGGACACCTTGTAATGTTCAGACCTAAGTGACAACACACCAATCATTTGAGCGGCACGGAGCGGCAGAGAAATCCGCTCTTCGCTCTGGACGTCTTAGTTCGGCTCTCATTCGCTCATGTTGCCCCCCCCCCCCCTCATGTTGCCCCCCCCCCCCCCCCAAGCCACACTACGCTCGCTCAGCGCTCACCTTCATTCAAATTATTTTTTTGGAGCATGATGTAAATTAGCTTGATTTGACCAAACTACAACAGTCTGCACCCTCTGGGCCCCTTAACAATTGTTTGTATTGAGCCGTATTGTATTGTACCCATTCTGCAATCTGTTAAATAACGTTGTCATCCATTCTACTAGCTTTACTATGCTAATGTACGCTAGCCTAGCCGCAATGCTAACGTTTATACTGGTAGATCCCATTCATGTTAGCATGTAAGCTAACAACATCAGCGCTCTTTTTGTGAGACTAAACTCTCCGCTCTTGGTGGTACATTGTGTTGTTGTTGGTTTCGTTTCATCAATAAATGAGGCAGAACACAGTGAATGTATCCTCCGGCTCTGAGCGGAGGAGAGCTCTCGCTCCGGAGTCACTCTGACCCATTTTAAAGCCCACTCCGCGCTCACTTCAAAATCCACCCGCTCCGCTCGTGCCCCGCTCCACTCACATGCTCTGCGCTGTACAGGTGAAAAGATGCAACAGCTGCCTCCTCGTGTACCGGAGGGGACACGTGATGCAAGGCTTGGTCCTCACTGCAGCCGACCAGTGGGAGGCAGGCATAGTCTAGCAACGTTCGAGACAGGGGAGGGGAGAATTGAAGGGAGAATTGGCGAGGCGAAATCGGGTTGGGAGAAAAATATTAAAATAAGGAGAAAAAGTGGGGAAAAAAATAATCCAGCAATATCATATACAACAAATATGTTAGGCTCAACTTTAAGTCGAAAGTAGAGGAATGGGAATCGAACCGGGAACCTTTAGATTACCAGACGATCGCTCTACCTCCTGAGCCACTGTCGGCAGAGGGGGAGGGTAAAGACGGATCTGCAGATGAAGACAATCACACTGCTAGTCGGTCATAATAAGGGATGATTGAGAGGGATTATGTTTATATGAGTCTATATGTTGTAAAATTATTTTAGGATGATTCTACTCAGTATGCCTTTAACATGTAGATGTATCTTGGGAATTTGGTCTTGTTAACCCTTTCACAACCACACTACAGAAGGTTAACCTTTCACTACCACACTACAGACGGTTAACCTTTCACTACCACACTACAGACGGTTAACCTTTCACTACCACACTACAGACGGTTAACCTTTCACTACCACACTACAGACGGTTAACCTTTCACTACCACACTACGGACGGTCAACCGTCTGTAGTGTGGTAGTGAAAGGGTTAACCGTATGTAATGTGGTTGTGAAAGGGTTAACCATTTGTTGTGTGGCAGTGAAAGGGTTAACCACATGTATTGTCTCTGTGAAAGGGTTAACCCTTTGGTAGTGTGGTAGTGAAAGGGTTAAAAACAAAAGAACAATGTCCAGTTTGGAGACTCACAAACCGCTCTCACGCTCCTCTCCCTCTCGTACACAACAGTCATCAACGACAGACTCCAGGGAGGAGAGAGCTGCTGCCATGGCGAGGGCCAATCAGGACAAGGTTGGTATCTCCAGTTACCATCCGATGACCATATCTGATAGTATTTGTGGTAGTATAGACCTGTTCGCCATATACGTCAGACTCAGTGTGTGCGCGCGCATCACCGGGGCAGAAAGGAGTGTAATCCTGGTCAGAACAACGGGGCAGACTACAATATATTTGCATTTGTTAGCCATGCTAGCGATCTAAACAATCAATCCATGCCAAAGCTAGATATGTAAAAGGTGAAAGACTCACACTCACAGCCATGCTGATTTGGCTAAATGACATCCAGCCGTTTTAGTTTGAAACAACTTTTAGTCAGGGGAGTGTCATGGTTTCTCCATAGAGCCCCGTTGTACTTGTTTTAGCGCAGCAGCTCGCGCAGGTCCGGGGTAACTTAGTCACGTGACTCAGTTGGTATTGCTGATTGGCTCGGACACGGTATGTTTTTAAACAGCTATATATATAGGTCTATAGGGCTGGGCCGTATGGAATAAAATAAATATCACAGTATCAATATAATAAATATGTTATGATATCTTCTTAGGTATGGAAAGTCACATATGAGATAATCCAGGTGGTGTTGATCACATTGGACTGTGGGGTGATGGGACGTTTGATACAGTATCAGAATGTAACCTGTAACTTTCATTCGCACATTCTTAAATATTTCACGAAACGTGTTGTGGGAAGATTTGACTTAATATTTACTTTCATAATTCATTATTATTAATTTTTGTTTATTAGCAAAGGATCCCCATTAGCTGACGCCAAGACGTCAACTAGTCTTCCTGCGGTCCGAAACAACAATAAAACATTACAACATATACAATTAAAACATAATATAATTAAAACATAGCAAGACGTACAACATTATCCTTATTATTGGCTCACATGTAAGATCTTAATTTATTTTTGAAGCTTGCTTGGAAAACAAGCAGAAGACCACACTACAGAACAGTAATCCAAGTGGCCCAAAACCAAAGCACACAATTTGATTCAACAATGCAAATGGAAGGAATGGTGCACATTTCCTGGCAGTAGCAACAGCTCTACCCATTTAAAACAGTTTTGTTGATATGATCCGACCATGATAAAGAACTATCAAGCCGGAGGCCTAGAAGCTTCGTTTTTTCAACCTGCTGTATAGGTTGACCTGCAATTTGTAAAACCAATGTAGGATTACGTGCTAATCTTTGATTGGACCCACAAAGCATATACAAACAGTTTACATTAAAATGGTAAATGGCACATTTATATAACAGCTTTGATCCAATCCCGCGATACGACAACAGGAGTAGACATTAAATGATAAATATCTTGCTCAGCCCTAGCCTCAAACTCTTGTTGTTATTTTGAAGTTTTGAAGCATCCATTCAATAATAGAGTTTGAGATAGATTGTCGAGTAGCAGTCACTCAACAGCCGTATTCAGCCCTGCCAGAAGTTAGAGCGATGATGAGTCCATACTAGGTTCTATCTCTGGGAATCACAGGCGGCAACCTCGTGATTGACCTAACTCAAGCCCTGCCTTCTTTCTTCTTGATCCTCCAATTAAAATGGTTGCTTTCCTCAGACAAACTTTGTTTGGAAGCAACAGTTGTGACTGGAGGGTCAAGAAAAGAGGGCAGGGTTTGAGATAGGTCAAAAGGTCAAGTAGGGCGGGGTTTGATATAGGTCAAGTAGGGCAGGGTTTGAGATAGGTCAAGTAGGGTGGGGTTTGATATAGGTCAAGTAGGGCAGGGTTTGAGATAGGTCAAGTAGGGTGGGGTTTGATATAGGTCAAGTAGGGCAGGGTTTGAGATAGGTCAAGTAGGGCAGGGTTTGAGATAGGTCAAGGAGGGCAGGGTTTGAGATAGGTCAAGTAGGGTGGGGTTTGATATAGGTCAAGTAGGGCAGGGTTTGAGATAGGTCAAGTAGGGGGGGATTTGAGATAGGTCATGTAGGGTGGGGTTTGAGATAGGTCAAGTAGGGCAGGGTTTGAGATAGGTCAAGGAGGGCAGGGTTTGAGATAGGTCAAGTAGGGCAGGGTTTGAGATAGGTCAAGTAGGGCAGGGTTTGAGATAGGTCAAGGAGGGCAGGGTTTGAGATAGGTCAAGGAGGGCAGGGTTTGAGATAGGTCAAGTAGGGCAGGGTTTGAGATAGGTCAAGTAGGGTGGGGTTTGAGATAGGTCAAGTAGGGTGGGGTTTGAGATAGGTCAAGTAGGGTGGGGTTTGAGATAGGTCAAGTCTATCTCAAACCTCGCCCTTTCCTTGATCCTCAGGAGAGAAAAGAACAGTGCGATATCAAAACAGGGCTCTTTTGCATAGAGGTCATTCTTAGTCAGTATTACAGATTCTACCTTTAAACATAACGAAATATAACAGATCCACGACACCAAAAGGAGGATGGAAAATGTATTATATAATTTATTGCAACAATGCAAAATCACAAAAAGGTAGAATAGTGATTATTGTGAATGGATCAGTTGATCCTAGTAGATCCAGTGTAACGGTGTAACATGTCTCTGTCTCCTCTAGGGGGCAGACAGTCACAGACTGTTCCTCTCCCCCACTAACCCCTTCACTCCTACTCCCTTTAAGGTTTGTGGTCCAATGTGCTGTCTTCATGCTTTACGCCGTCACTATCAGCGCACGCATGTGCGGACATGTTGCATACAGTATATATATATGTTTGATTTCAAACCTTTATTTCAACTTGTGAGACACTCAGATTACCCTCATTTACAGCGAGGACGAGCTTACAAAACAAGACAGTTTATTAGCAAATTCATACAGACATAAAAAATTAGAATAAACAATAAAAGATCAGCTAAGACGGTTACGAGTCGACACAGTGGTCAGAGATCATACTTTTAAACTCAGCAAGAGAAGGAAGAACCTTCAACCAGTCAGTCGGAGGACGGTCCAGGTGTTGGAAGCATCAAAGGAAACCTTTTTCCTAGTTCAGAGCAAACTGGAGGAACCCTAAGAACCAACCAGGCATTTGAACGTGTAGAATACTGTAGGTTCCAAGATTCCATTCCAACAGTGTTGTGATGTAAGAGGGAGGTTTACAATAAGGGCTTTAAAAATAAACAAATACCAATGATAGTTATGCCTTTCAACCAGAGAAGGCCACCCAACCTTTTCATAAAGGACACAGTGGTGGTTATCATATCTGTCACCAGTAATAAATCAGGCAGAGTGATAGACAGAGTCCAGAGGTTTAAGAGTTGAAGCGGGATCATATCTATATCTATATTATATTTATATATTTATATATTATATATATATATATATATACTGTATATGCAATGCTAGGTTATGCATATTGAATGTATGCCAACATGCTGTACTAGCTTGCGCGCTGCCCTAACATCTCGCCCATTTTTTCCTACATTCCAAATTTCTGTGTGTGTGTGTGTGTGTGTGTGTCAGGCCTCGTTCCACACGTACACACGGGTATTTTTGAAGCCATAGCTTTTTCTATGCTCTGGCCTTTCCTCCTGCCAGCAGGGTGAACGATCTTTAGAAACTCAGTTTCTAAAGATACAGAGTGTATTCATGTGGACGGGTGAATATGATGACTAATGGGCCTGTCCACACGAATACACATCTATGTTCTCTGCAGCCTCTTGTCCTGGGGCCTTGTTTATAAAACTGCAGAGAGTCCACACTAATGTTTGCATCCGTAGGAAACGCTCATACTATATTCAGATTTATAAAACCATGTGTATGCCTATAAATACTCTTTATAAATCCCATTAAACAGGGAATTATGCAGCACATGAATGAGCCTTGAGTTCCACCCTGTTAACTCCAAACGCCCCATGTTTTGAATTTGATATCACACTTAAGTCATTCACTCTTGATGAGAAAATAACAATAGTGGCCTATTAGCTGAGCAAACATTCCTTTGCAAACTTTTATAATATAGTTATATATCATTTTGAAGGTTTGTCGGCATCAACCGACTAATACAATCGATGAGAAGCCATGGTGGCAGGAAACTTCTGAATCAATGTCATCATCCACTTCATATCTTAACCATAACCATAACCTTAATTCTAACCATAATCATGGTATTAGTGTGTGGACACTGTAGTGTAGTGGTGAGAGTACTTCTCCACGACTGCGATGATCGTCGGTTCAACTCCCAGTCGTGGCGTTCATTTATTCTTTCTTTCCGACTTAGATACAGATACAATACCTAATTATTTCACTTATACAATACTTAAATATATTACTCATACAATACCTAAATATATTACTCATACAATACCTAAATATATTACTCATACAATACTTAAATATATTACTCATACAATACTTAAATATATTACTCATACAATACCTAAATATCAATTATCTTTAATGACCACCCAGCCAGGCTGGTGGAATTTGATTTCAGTGCAACATAGAACATAAAACATATAACATCACTTACATTACGTACATACTACATGCAGTTAAATACATAAATACACAATTACAAGACGTTCAGAGTTTATGTCCATAGCATGAATCTGAATCTGAACAGAGGTAGGGGGGGTTGCGGGGGGGGGGGGGGGGGGGGGGGGTTGGTGCTACAGGGAGTTCAGTGTCCGTATGGCAGTGGGGAAGAAGCTGTATATATATTACTCATACAATACTTTTTTATTACTCATACAATACCTAATATATTTCTTATACAATACATAAATATTTTACTTGTACAATACCTAAATATATTTCTTATACAATACATAAATATTTTACTTGTACAATACCTAAATATATTACTTATACAATACATAAATATTTTACTTATACAATACCTAAATATATTATTTATACAATACATAAATATTTTACGTTACTTATTTACGTTATCCAATGAGACCATGTTCCAACACACCTCAAGAAGTTAGGTCAATCATAGGTTTGTCTACAGTGAAGTACACATTGTGTTTCCTACATGTTCTATACTAGTCTACCTACATTTACCTCCAAACCGTGCGTACGCATTGTGTAAAGTCTCTGCGGCGGTGTTTTTTTTATAATAAGTGTTTTTTATAAATCCCAAGCTCTGCTTAGAAAGTGGCGAACGTATCTTTCAAGCCCTGGTTTGCACTTACGGAAGGGTTCTAACTGACGGTCTTTTCAGAGAGTGTTTCTGCTGCGTCACTGTGTGGACTGAGACACTGTCTGTGTGAACAGGAAAAACCTGTTGAAAGATACTCGCGTTTGTCTGGACGAGGCCTGAGTTGCTTAAAAATGACATCAATGCAATTCAACACAAACATTTTTGCTTTATGATTGAGAATCGATACCTGATTCGGTGGCTTGGGGAATTATTATTATTATTTTTTAACCTTTCGATTTGAATCAAAATGTTTCTCTGATTTGAAAAAGAAAACATAATCATATTAATGTCCTTACCCTTGGTTTTTAAGGTAAGTATCCATTTGATTGGCTCATGGGCAAATGGTGTCTTATCACAATTATAGGCTATCATCAGCATCATTTTATTTTATTTTTAATTTTTTTTATATATATAAGGGATTGCTTTTGTAAACAGAAATGTCAAAGTTGAAGGCGGCTGGGTGGCGCAGCGGACATTGCGCTCGTCACCAACGCAAGAGACACCGGGTTCGACTCCGGCTGTCTGCGTTGCCTCCGGCTTGGGCCGGCCGTCATACTGACTCAATTGGCAGAGTTAGTGGGTGGAAGTTGATGGGTGGTAATCTGGACGTTGTGGACAGCGACTCCTGCAGGTCGGTCAGGGCGCCTGCACAGCAGAGACAGGAAATGGCGGGGGTAGTGTGAGCCTCCCACACGTTACACCTCGCCAATGAGAGTCCGCGCTGGCAGGTGAAAAGATGTGACAGGCTGCCTCCTCGTGTACCGGAGGGGACACGTGATGCAAGGCTTCTATCCACCCTACAACTGGCCAGTGGGGGGCATATGCGAGCAACGTTCAAGACAGGGGAGGGTAGAATTGGCACAATGGAATTGGGATGGGAGAAAAATTTAAAAAGAGGAGAAAAAGTGGATAAAAAAAAGAAATGTCAAAGTTGGATATCAAGTCAATTATTCCTTTATTAATCCTCTTGGGGAAATCCAAGTGTCATAGCCAAATGGGTGGGGGGTGTACAGAGTAAGTAATAATAATAATAATAGTGATAACAGTCGTAGTAGTAGTAGTAGTAGTAGTAGTAGTAGTAGTAGTAGTAGTAGTAGTAGTAGTAGTAGTAGTGAACAGTAGTGAGTGGCAGGATTAAATCAGACAGTAGTAATATGAAATTGATATTCGATATATATATTTGTGTTTGTGTTTGGACACAAATTCAACAAATGTTCAACTCATTGGTGATGCTGTTTGCGTGAACAGACCACTCCAACAGCATCCGCACCTAATCTTCAACAACCATCCTGCTTGATCATCAGCTTGATATCAAACAGCCGCCCTCCCGAAAACAAAGCCTATACTCGCTAATCAAAGCACTAATCGTAATCAATAATCAAAGCACTAATAATCGATAATCAAAGCACTAACCAATGCGATCGATCTTCCCCGACGCTTGCAGCCTGGGAAGCGGGAAGCGGGGAAGGTGTCGCCGGCCGGTCCTATCCTCCTCCCCGTGGTGCCGCACGCCGGAGAGACCGACACCGACACCCTGCCGGAGGTCGCGGAGAGACCCGCCCTGCTGGAGGTCCGAGGTGGAGCCGCCCTGCTGGAGGTCCGAGGTGGAGCCGCCCTGCTGGACGTCCGAGGTGGAGCCGCCCTGCTGGAGGTCCGAGGTGGAGCCGCCCTGCTGGAGGAAGAGGAGGAGGATGAGGGGGACGAGTCGGGACACAGCTGGAGTGAGTTCAAACCCTATACATCTCTACTAGGGATGAGTCCGAATTTTCGAATAGCCGTGCCAGTCTCCACATTCGATTTTCATGTCAGAGTTGAAAAATATATATTAATAATTTTTTTTATTCTTTCATTTTAATTTTTAATATTAATTCTTAAATATTTTATAATTAATTTATTAAAACTGGTTGATAGGCCAATGCAATGCTGTTATTATAGGCTACGATGGTGAATGGGGTCATTTTGATTTATTGTCGTCAGCTGAGCCGATCAAGGTTCTGAAGGATTATCTGAAGTGCAAACCCTTTGATTTTAATGATCCATTCTATTAAAAAGAATAACTGAATTGAACTCAAACTGAATATTTTAACTGTATTTAAACTGAAACAGAAAATAACAATTTCGTGTTTTTATTTAGTTTATTTTTTGGGGGGGGGGGAATCGGTCATGCACATCCCTAATCTCTACGAAGAGACTACTGTCACTGAGACATGTGTTCCGTTCAGACCAGCTTCCCTACGTGTGTGTTTTTCACTGAAGGAGTGAGGGCAAGGAAGTTGTGGACGGTGCCTACAATATTATGGAATTAAATGGTCAGAATGAGGGCAGAACAGGGTCAGAATTAAGCCAGAACAGGGTCAGAATGAGGTCAGAACGGGGTCAGAATGAGGGCAGAACAGGGTCAGCATGAGGTCAGAACGGGGTCAGAATGAGGGCAGAACAGGGTCAGCATGAGGTCAGAACAGGGTCAGAATGAGGTCAGAACAGGGTCAGAATGAGGACAGAACAGGGTCAGAATAAGGTCAGAACGGGGTCAGAATGAATACAGAACGGGTTACTTTATTCTTCGAGTGACTTTGTTCAACAAACCGGCTCGGGTCCACACAACGGCTCTGCGCCCAGGAGACGCGGAAGACGGGCTGGCGTTCTTGTGCGTCACAGAAAACGCAAGCACCGCTCTGCATTACCGAGTATAATACTCTCAAATGTGCGATCCCTATCTAACAAACTGGATGAGCTGGCCATGTTAACATCATCTCGGAAGGACTACGCAGACTGCTCCGTAATGTGCTTCAGCGAGACGTGGCTTCACTCTGGCATACCCGACTCTGCGCTACAGCTAGACGAGTTCTCTTTCCACCGGGCGGATCGCACATCAGAGTCGCTGAAAACACGGGGTGGCGGCCTCGGCTGTTACGTCAATCAAAGGTGGTGTACTGACACGAAAATTATGAACCGGTCATGCTCCCCTGAGCTAGAGACACTCGCCATCCGATGCAGACCGTTTTATTTACCAAGGGAATTCGCCTCAGTTATTATAGTGGCGGTATATATTCCCCCGCAAGCTGAGGCCAAGTCGGCGTCCCAGCAACTGGCTGCACGGATTACGGAGATGGAGAATGCACACCCGGACTCTGCCCTCCTCGTAATGGGGGACTTTAACCACGTCAACTTGAGGAAGTCGGCACCCAGGTACAAACAACAAATATTCGCTGCTACCAGAGGCGAAAAAACACTCGACCAATGTTACTGTACAATTTCTCTGGCATTTCACGCCGTGGTGCGCTCCCCTCTCGGTCAGTCTGACCATAATATGATATTTTTAATCCCTCAGTACCGTCAACAGTTAAAGACTATTAAAAGGACTGTCCGGCCTGTGAGGCAGTGGTCGACTGAGGCTGCTGATATGCTCAGCGACTGTCTGGAGCTCACTGACTGGTCTGTTTTTAGTGAAGCATGTGATGATTTGGATGAATACACTGACACAATATCCTCATACATCAACTTCTCGGAAGACAGGTGTATCCCATCAAAGATGATGACTATCTATGGCAATAATAAGCCATGGTTTAACCCCCTGAGGTCTAAAGTTTCTAGCTCCACCTTCTCAGAATATTCTCTTTTTTTTGTGTTACATAATGTAAAATTACAGATTCATACCTTCAAAATAAGCCATCAATTGTCAAATTTGAGACGATAGTTTTCAATCAATGTCCTATCAAACATTCTGGTAAAATCCTAACTACTTTTCAGGATAGGACTTGAACTTGATCCAAGTTCATTCAGCTATCTGATGAGAGAACTACACTCCCAGAATTCAATGTGATCATTGTCACTAGAACCATTTCACACCTGGAGCAAAGGCCCAGTCATTCCTTTGTTATTCCAGTGAATGGACCCAGCAGGAGGCCTAGCCTAGCGACAAGCGGCCACTACATAGTTGGGTATTGAAAAAATGCTCATATCCAAAAGTAGTAGAGAGAGAGAGAGAGATAGAGAGAGAGATGGTATTTACAGTACTGTACCATATCAAAAAAAAGAAGCAAACCAATAACAATTTGTGGTTGTATTTCTCTAGAATGACTAGAAGACCTTCTGGGATGGACGCCAAGCCTGTTCACACAACAGCAGGAACTTGCTGCACAGCCGCATGAATTTATTTTCATTGATGAGGCTGGATTCAACCTAAGCCAAACAACACACATTCAAATCCAACCCTAACTAACCTTACTGTCATGCACTTGTCCTAATATACTAACCTACACTGTAGCACTCAACACTTTGATAAACATTGTTAGTTACTCAGCTGATAGAGTTGTGCCCTTCCTGATGACTTGTCATACAGAACTTGTAAGTCGTTTTGGATAAAAGCGTCAGCTAAATGACTAGATGTAAATGTAAATGTGTAAATGTGTGTGTGTGTGTGTGTGTGTGTGTGTGTGTGTGTGTGTGTGTGTGTGTGTGTGTGTGTGTGTGTGTGTGTGTGTGTGTGTGTGTGTGTGTGTGTGTGTGTGTGTGTGTGTGTGTGTGTGCGTGCGTGCGCGCGTGTGTGAAAGTAAGACATCCTTGACTTAGTAAACTCACTGACAGCACGTGTGGCAGATTTATATCCAGCTTTTAATTTGATCGTTTGTTTGTGTGTTTCTGTGTGTGTGTGTGTCTGTGTCTGTCTGTCTGTGTATGTGTGTGTGTGTATGTGTGTGTGTGTGTCTGTGAAACATGTCTTGTACTCATTTACCTCACTAAATACAGCAATGTGTAACTGTAGATTTCAAGAGAGAGAGAGAGAGAGAGAGAGAGAGAGAGAGAGAGAGAGAGAGAGAGAGAGACATTTATAATAATTATATTATTAATTAGTTTTTTTACACACACACACTAATAACATGATCATAACCAAACCAATTTCAAATGTATCATCAAGTACAAAATAGATTTGATCGTAATATTTATGAGAATGCATGTTTTTTCACACTACAGGAGGAGTATGTCACAGTATGATGTCATAATCGAACATTCTAGAACATTTGTGTTCTATATATGCAACAATTCTCTGAGCATTTCCTGGCATTTTTTCAGACTACAACATCAATCCAGACTGGTTTGACCCTGACAGCACGTGTGGCAGATTTCATGTCAATAAAGCCCATTTGAATGAGAGCGAGAGAGAGAGAGAGAGAGAGAGAGAGAGAGAGAGAGAGAGAGAGAGAGAGAGAGAGAGAGAGAGAGAGAGAGGTCTTCACCTCTCTACTTTCTACTCTACTCAGATGGTATTTACAGTACTGTACCAACCACCGTTATAGTTGATCATGACACTGCCAGAAAGGATGTAGTATTCCTTCTAGATGGTTCTGACGGCACAAGGAATGGATTCCCAGCTATGCGTAATTTTGTTGAGAGAGTGGTGGAGAAACTCAATGACCGCGTCTCTGTGGTCCAGTACAGCAGAGATCAAGAGGTTCATTTCTATCTGAACACATACACCACAAAAGAGGATATTCTTGCCACGGTCAGTACTGTAAGAAAAAGAAGCAAACCAATAACAATTTGTGGTTGTATTTCTCTAGAATGAGAGAGAGAGAAATGAGAGAGAGAGAGAGAGAGAGAGAGAGAGAGAGAGAGAGAGAGAGAGAGAGAGAGAGAGAGAGAGAGAGAGAGAGAGAGAGAGAAGAAAGAAAGAAAGAAAGAAAGAAAGAAAGAAAGAAAGAAAGAAAGAAAGAAAGAAAGAAAGAAAGAAAGAAAGAAAGAAAGAAAGAAAGAAAGAAAGAAAGAAAGAAAGAAAGAAAGAAAGAAAGAAAGAAAGAGAGAAAGCTCCCGTCTGGTAGAGATTTGCGCTCTACTGAGCCTACCTTTCTAGTTGAAACGTTGCAATTTTTACATCATGCGTAAGCTGTCAACTGGCGAGATGCGTTGTTACAGAGCTGGTTACAGAGCTGGTCCACACTGCTATTATGAAAAGACCCGAAATGTATGTAAGCTTGTCAACTAAAGCGGTCCGTGTTTAATAATAATAATAATAATTGGACTTGGATTTATATAGCGCGACAGCGCGGGTGAGCAAACTCGTCACACAGCAGCCAGTGATCATTCATACCTCGTATACACAGACGCACTCTGCCATACAGTAGTTAATGTTAAATAAAGCCCATTTGAATTGAGAGAGAGCGAGAGTGTGTGTGTGTGTGTATGTAAGCTTTTTTTTTTTCTTTATCTGAGAGAATGTCCGCGAATGTCCTCAGACTCCTCACGCAGGAGAGGAGAAACGACTGCAAAAAGTTGAGTCCCGTGGATATTATTGCAACAGATAATTCATACATATTATGTTTAGAATTTGGATGGGGGGGTAGGCTCTGATACCAGTCTCACGCCTCTGCAGGGGTGTAACACCTATTCACAGCGCACACGCCGCTATTGTGTGTGTGCGCGCGTCCATGTATGTGCGTTTCGTGACGCGATGTAGTTCTTATCGCAAATGGAGATTATTACAATCATACCATCTAGCAAGAATTAAACGTATTTACAAGTCGTATTAGGTTTAGCAAGTTGGGGGACGTATACCTTACATGTCAAAGCACTAGAAATGGCCATTTTTCTATTTTTATCGATTTCTGAAAAGATGTCCTTTTTGAGCATTTAAGAGGGATTCTAATTCTTTTGTTGTCCGCCGACGGGTTAAAAGCTCCAGCGTGACCCCTAAGAGGTTAAAAGTCTCTGGGTTAAGAAGAATCAGGCTTTCAAAAGTGGAGATGTAGATCTCTATAAAATTGCCAGGTATGAATTTGAACGAAGTGTGAAAACAGCTAAGGCTAAGTACAGAGACAGTCTTGAGGACAAATTGAAAGCTGGGGATGCAAAAGGGGTCTGGCAGGGTCTACATATGATTACTGGGTACAAGAATAAACAGTCAGGTCAGAATGGGGACCCCCTACTCCCTGACAAGCTCAATGAATTTTATTGCAGATTTGATGCGCACTCAGGTGATCAACCCAGGGTAGCTGATAGAATGGGTCCTGTAACCCCCCCCCTTTGTAGTCGAGGAACACCAAGTCAGAGCCTTACTCCGCAAACAAAATGTTAGGAAGGCCGCAGGGCCAGACAATGTGTCTACTTTTACCCTGAAAAATGGTGCTGACCAACTCGCTACCGTTTTTACAGATCTTTTTAATTGGTCTCTCAGCACACTTAAAGTCCCGGCATGCTATAAATCTGCCATAGTTATACCTGTGCCCAAGAAATCTAGCGCTGCTTGTCTGAATGATTACAGGCCCGTCGCTCTAACCTCTGTCATTATGAAGGTGTTTGAGCGGCTTGTCTGTGATCATTTATCTAGTATGGTTAAATTAGACATGTATCAGTTTGCTTATCAGCCCAACAGGTCTGTAGGGGATGCTGTATCTATGTGTTTACACACCATCCTGCAGCACCTGGAGGCCTCTGCCACTTATGTACGAATTTAGTTTATTGATTTTAGTTCAGCGTTTAACACGATTGTGCCTTTTAAATTATTTGAAAAACTTAAATTGCTCGGAATTGATGAGTCTCTGTGCTATTTTATTCTAGATTTTCTCTCAGACAGAGAACAAGTGGTTAAAGTAGGTAATTTGTTCTCTAGTTCCAGGACCTTGAACACCGGGGCCCCCCAGGGCTGTGTTCTCTCTCCTCTGCTCTACTGTCTATACACTAATGACTGTGCCTCCCACTCTGATTCTGTTAGATTTTTTAAATATGTGGATGACACAACAGTAGTGGGACTAATTAAGAACGGGGATGAATCGGCCTATAGAGCTGAAGTCGATAGCTTTGCTGTATGGTGCAAGGAGAACGACCTGCTTTTGAACATCTCCAAGACAAAGGAAATCATAGTTGACTTCCGGCGCGGGGAGGCAGTCCACCCTCCTCTGTACATAAACGGCCAGCAGGTGGAGAGGGTGGACAGCTTCAAATTCCTCGGCATCACCATATGTGATAATTTAAAATGGGAAGTTAACACCAGCCTCATAATTAGCAAAGCCCACCAGAGGCTCCACTCCCTGCGCCAGCTTAAAAAGTTTGGTGTGTCCAGGGAGGCGATGCTCAGTTTTTATAGAGCCACTGTAGAGAGTGTCCTTACCTTCTCATTGACTGTGTGGTACGGAAACACCACCGTCCATGATAGGGGACATTTAGAACGTACTGTACGCACAGCGTCAAAAATCATCGGCTGTGAGCTCCCCTCTGTGGCCTCCATTTATGCCACACAAATCCGGCGGAAAGGGGAAAAGGTGATCAGGGACCCGTCTCACCCTGCTTACGACCTCTTTAACCCCCTTCCCTCTGGCAGAAGACTCCAACGTCTCAGGTGCAGGACATCCCGTTTTAAAAACAGTACATATCCCGAGGCTGTCCGTCACCTGAACTCGAGTACAAATGTACAGGCACTTTGCACAACAAGGGCTAGCACCAGCCAACATGCACTTTAAGGCAATATGCACGTTAAAACTGGTACACTGAGCAATTTATTTTAGGTATTGTAGCATTTTTTTCTTTTTAATTGTTTGTGTAAAACTCTTTTTATATTGTATTCTTGTGTTTTTATATTGTATGTTTTTAACATTGTCTGTACTGTACGTGGCACCAAGACAAATCTATCTATCTATCTATCTATCTATCTATCTATCTATCTATCTATCTATCTATCTATCTATCTATCTATCTATCTATCTATCTATCTATCTATCTATCTATCTATCTATCTATCTATCTATCTATCTATCTATCTATCTATCTATCTATCTATCTATCTATCTATCTATCTATCTATCTATCTATCTATCTATCTATCTATCTATCTATCTTCAGAATGAGGTCAGAACGGGGTCAGAACAGGGTCAGAATGAGGACAGAACAGGGTCAGAATGAGGTCAGAACAGGGTCAGAATGAGGTCAGAACGGGTTCAGAATGAGGTCAGAACGGGTTCAGAATGAGGTCAGAACAGGGTCAGAACAGGGTCAGAATGAATACAGAACGGGTTCAGAATGAGGTCAGAACGGGGTCAGAACAGGGTCAGAATGAGGACAGAACAGGGTCAGAATGAGGTCAGAACGGGGTCAGAATGAATACAGAACGGGTTCAGAATGAGGTCAGAACAGGGACAGAACAGGGTCAGAATGAGGTCAGAACAGGGTCAGAACGGGGTCAGAACAGGGTCAGAATGATGACAGAACGGGATCAGAATGAGGTCAGAACAGGGTCAGAATTAGGGACAGCCGTGACAATTCTGCCACCACCATTTCTCAGAATCTATCTATCTATCTATCTATCTATCTATCTATCTATCTATCTATCTATCTATCTATCTATCTATCTATCTATCTATCTATCTATCTATCTATCTATCTATCTATCTATCTATCTATCTATCTATCTATCTATCTATCTATCAATATATCTGGCAGTCTCATAGCTCGTGGTCATCGTCCGTAGAGTGCTTGCCGATTTGATGGTTAGCGGGAGCTTGTTCCAGAGTTTTGGCGCTGTAACTGCGAAAGCTCGGTTTCCCTTCGTCATCAGGTTTCACTGTGGGATCAAAGGCAGTAACACAGCGTATGCCAAGGAGCCCGTTACTATGGCCCTCTCTTAGTTAGCATGCACTTCCACCTAACGTCCACCAGAGGGCCACCTCATATAACAAATTTTGTTGATCAGCTTTTGCCTTGTAGTGGATCTATCCCTGATATACAGGCCAAGTGTGGGTGTGTATGTGAGTGTGTACTGTACTACTTGTGCGTACAGGCATATGTGTCTGTGTGTATGTAAGTGTGTACTTGTGTGTGCAGGCATGTGTGTGTGTGTGTGTGTGTGTGTGTGTGTGTGTGTGTGTGTGTGTGTGTGTGTGTGTGTGTGTACGTGAGTGTGTACGTGAGTGTGTACTGGTGTGTGCGGGTGTGTGTGTGTGTGTGTGTGTGTCCTGTGGGGAGTAGATTGATGAGGACCAGGGAGGTTAGTGGTGGAGATGACGATGTGGCATGAAGCCCAGAGAGAGAGGCTACAGGACTGTCTGACAGACACAGAGATGAAGAGGGAGGGAGAGAGAGAGAGAGAGAGAGAGAGAGAGAGAGAGGTGGAGATGAAGATGACAGACAAACCTTCTCTTATATTTACCCTTTATCTCCTCCTCCTCCTCTTCTTCCTCTCCTCCTCCCTCTTCCTCATTATCCTCATCTTCCTCATCCTCCCTTTCCTCGTCTTCCTCTTCCGCCTCCTCCCTCTCCTCCTCCTCTTCCCCCTCCACCTCATCCCCCTCATCCTTCTCTTCCTCCTCATCCCTCTCCTCCTCCTCGTCCTCATTCTCCTCCACCTCATCCTCCTCTTCCTCCTTCTCATCCTCCTCTTCCTCCTCCTCCTCCTCCTCCTCCTCCTCCTCCTCCTCCTCCTCTATATCCTCCTCCTCCTCATCTTCCTCATCATCCTCCTCCTGCTCCTCTTCTTCATCCCTCTCCTCCTCCTCTTCCTCCCTCTTCTCTTCCTCTCTCTCCTCTTCCTCCCTCTCATCCTCCTCTTCTTCATCCCTCTCCTCCTCCTCTTCCTCCCTCTCCTCTTCCTCTCTCTCCTCCTCCTCCCTCTCCTCCTCCTCCTCCTCCTCCCTCTCCTCCCTCTCCTCCTCCTCCCAGAGAGCATCGTCCAGCGGTACGGCAGCCTCCCCGGGGTGCTCCATGACATCGAGCTGGAGAAGGGCAGGTCGGGGCTGGGCATCAGCCTGGCTGGGAACAGGGACCGCTCCCGCATGAGTGTGTTCGTGGTGGGCATCGAGCCCAGCGGGGCGGCGGGACGCGACGGACGCATGGTGGTCGGAGACGAACTGCTGGAGGTGAGCGGGTCGTCTGGGCCCAAGTGGGTGTTCTGTAGACAGGGCTGCTTTCTTTCTTTCTTTCTTTCTTTCTTTCTTTCTTTCTTTCTTTCTTTCTTTCTTTCTTTCTTTCTTTCTTTCTTTCTTTCTTTCTTTCTTTTTTTTTTCTTTCTTTTCATTTCTTTTCTTTCTTTTCTTTTCTTTTCATTTTTTTCTTTTCTTTTCTTTTCTTTTCTTTTCTTTCTTTCTTTTCATTTATTTTCCTCTTTCTATCTTTCTTTTTTTCTTTCTTTTAATTTCTTTCTTTCTTTCTTTCTTTCTTTTCATTTATTTTCTTTCTTTCTTTCTTTTCATTTATTTTCTTTCTTTCTTTCTTTCTTTCTTTCTTTCTTTCTTTCTTTCTTTCTTTCTTTCTTTCTTTCTTTCTTTCTTTCTTTCTTTCTTTCTTTCTTTTCATTTATTTTCTTTCTTTCTTTTCATTTCTTTTCTTTCTTTCTTTCTTTCTTTCTTTCTTTCTTTCTTTCTTTCTTTCTTTCTTTCTTTCTTTCTTTCTTTCTTTCTTTCTTTCTTTCTTTCTTTCTTCTTCTTTTTCTTTCTTTTTTGTCTTTGTCTAATGTTCCACATTAAACGATCATAATGAAAAGTAAAAGATAAAACAGCAAACATAAAAGATTAATCAAACAATCTCCATCAGAAAACAAAACAAAAGAGAAGGAGCGTGTGTTGAGAAGGAGCAGGAAGAAGCCAAAAGCGTATCATGGCATGTCCCTTCATCAAGTGTCATATTAGATAAAGTAAAAATATCTTAGGAATCAATAATAAGGGCGGCTGGGTGGTGCAGCGGACTAAGCATTCGTCACCAACGCGAGAGACACTGGTATCGCATCCGGCTGTCAGCGTTGCCTCCGGCTTGGCCAGCCGTCATACTGGCTCGATTGGCAGAGTCAGCGGGAGGGAAGCCGGTGGGTGGGTCCGGGTCGTTGTAAACAGCGACTCCTATAGTTCGGTGGGGCGCCTGCACAGCGAGGGAAGGATCTGGAGGGAGGTAGTGTGACCTTCCACACATTACACTCTCCCAGTGAGAGTCCGCGCTGCCAGGTGAAAAGAAGTGGGCTGGGTACACATGTGTCGGAGGAAGCATGTGATAGTCTCCGCCCTCCGAGACCGACGGTAGGGGGTAGAGTGCGCAACGACCAGGAAGGGGATTGGGAATTGGCATAACGACTAACATTGGGAGGGGAAAAAAACGGAAAAAGAAAGGTGGAAAAAGATAATTAAAAAAGGAATCAATAATAAATATTGACATCATATGTACGTCATCACAAAATGCAGTACCCTTGCAAACAGTTTCATCATTGAATCAGAATCAACTATTTAATTAACTCTCTTCATTTCTGTATTTCTCTAAATTTATTTTATTATATTTGTATTTAAAATGTGACAAGCTGTTAGTTTGCTTGATCTCTTCATTACATTTACATTTACATTTTGTCATTTAGCTGCACACTTTTATCCAAAGCGACTCACAAGTTCTGTACGACAAGTCAGCAGGAAGCGTACAACTCTATGAGCTGAGTAACAAAAACGTATTCCTCTAATCCATTCCACAGACGGAAACACACATAGTACAGGGCTGTTATGACCTTTCCTTCTTAAGTCCTTCCCTCTATATCCTTGAACATGTTTTGAAGGTCACCAGGAAGTTAATTGTTTCTTGCTTTAAACATAATTTGTGTCCTTCTAAATTTCACTAGATCCATGAATTTCTAGCATGATGTACAGAATAACTGTCTGTATCCAAAAATTCAAAATACCAGAAATCACCTAATGCCATATCATCAAAAACATAACAATGTGGTTTGCTTTTTCGATGTTGTCAGTGGCCTTGTTATCAGTGCTTATTTGTGTCAAAGAGTGCAATAACGCTGTTTGTTCTTTTGTACTATCAGATCAGTAGGTAGATTCTCCATGGCTACTGTAACCATAACAATAACGCTGTTTGTTCTTTTGACCTATCAGATCCATAGGCAGATTCTCCATGGCTACCGTAACCAGGACGATAATGCTGTTTGTTCTTGTGACCTATCAGATCAATGGGCAGATTCTCCATGGCCACAGCCACCAGAATGCATCCTCCACCATCAAGAGCAGCCCTTCCAAAGTCAGAATCATCTTTGTCAGGTATGGAGAATACTTATAATAATACTAATAACATACGATGCTGACATCTACTACTGATAACCTCTAATGACATTGTTATAAAACAATATTTTAGTTAAAGGTAGAATCTGTAATGATGTCAAACAGTGACCTCTAGACAAACGTTTTGGTATTGCATTTGGTATGTGCGGGTTGAAGTTGATTGGGTATAGGAGAATATAAATATAAATAAGTTACTATATAGTTATAATTTGGTAGATATATTATACAATATATAGCTATAATATATATCGTTTTATATAGGGATATCCGATATTATCGGCCTACCGATATTGGCATTAAAATGTGATATCGGAAATTATCGGTATCGCTATTTTTTTTTTTTTGGAAAAAGGTTTATTATTATTTATTTTTTTACATTTATTTAACCTTTATTTACCCAGGCAAGCAAGTAAGAACAAATTCTGATTTAATTTATTGTCAAAAGTATGCATAATGTTGTGTTAATTCCACGACAAGAGATATGTAATGTTAATTACCTGAAATTATTCAGTTTTTGGGGGGTTGATATCGGTATCGGAAATTAAGAGGTGGACTATATCGGTATCGGTAAAAAAGCCAATATCGAACATCCCTAGTTTTATAGTAACATATTATACTGCAAGTCATCCTCTATCCCCACGCATCTCAACTCACACACCAGACCAAGACAAAGGTAATGTAAACAAAGTACAATACCAGGTCGCTGTTTGACGGCCTTACAGATTTTACCTGTAATTAAAGCTCCACTACAGAAGAGTAGCACCCTGTTTAAACATGGTGGAGAAAACAGCAACAAAACAGACATTTCATTCAAGGTTTTCCTAATTTACAGTGATGTTGAGTAAACAACTAAAAGAGATAAGAATAAGATAAAAACAAGTAATCAGCATGATAAAATCAAGATAAAATAAGATAAAAACAAGTAATCAGCACGATAAAATCAAGATAAAATAAGATAAAAACAGAAAACACGGACTAAAAGCAATTACAAAGTGACATAGAATGGTTATCAATCAAAGCCATAAATTGTCCAAAGGTTGGAAGAGTATCCGACTTTAAAGTGCATTGAAGGGTGTTCCAAGATTATGGAGCACTAAAAGAGAAGGCGGTTCTTCCAAAATTAGAGCAAGCTCAAGGAACCTACGCATAAAAAAAAATATATTTCTTCAAGCAAGGCACAGTTTTACATTTGTGTCGTTTACATTATAGCCTCTACCTTTGGTAGTGTGGTAGTGAAAGGGTTAAGGACCAGCTAGTCACTAGAACGGGTTCCAAAATTCCAATCCAATAATGATGTAGTATAAGGAGGTAGCTTGCCAATAATGATTTAGTATATGGAAGTATCTTACCAATAATGATGTAGTATAAAGAGGTAGCTTACCAATAATTATGTAGTATAAGGAGGTAGCTTACCAATAATGATGTAGTATAAGGAGGTAGCTTACCAATAATTATGTAGTATACGGAGGTAGCTTACCTATAATTATGTAGTACTGTATATGGAAGTATCTTACCAATAATGATGTAGTATAAGGAGGCAGCTTACCAATAATCATGTAGTACTGTATAGGGAAGTATCTTACCAATAATGATGTAGTATAAGGAGGCAGCGTACCAATAATGATGTAGTATAAGGAGGTAGCTTACCAATAATGATGTAGTATAAGGAGGTAGCTTACCAATAATTATGTAGTACTGTATATGGAAGTATCTTACCAATAATGATGTAGTATACGGAGGTAGCTTACCTATAATTATGTAGTACTGTAGGCCTATATGGAAGTATCTTACCAATAATGATGTATAAGGAGGCAGCTTACCAATAATTATGTAGTACTGTATATGGAAGTATCTTACCAATAATGATGTAGTATAAGGAGGTAGCTTACCAATAATGATGTAGTATAAGGAGGTAGCTTACCAATAATGATGTAGTATAAGGAGGCAGCTTACCAATAATTATGTAGTATAAGGAGGTAGCTTACCAATAATTATGTAGCATAAGGAGGTAGCTTACCAATAATGATGTAGTATAAGGAGGTAGCTTACCAATAGTGATGTAGTATAAGGAGGTCACTTACCAATAATGATTCTGTGAGGGTTCGGTGTGGGAATAGGTGAGGAGACCCCAAGTGCAGAACACGAGCAGAGAGAGTAGAGGCAGAGACGACGGGATGAAGATGAACGGGCTTTTACTATTAACAGTTGCAACAAGGATACATGTCAAAACGGTAACAAACAAAAGCGAACTGTAAAACCCGAAAACAATACTCAGCAGTGCTGGAAAAATATGGACTAAGAAAGGAACGGACTCACTGGGAAATACAGGTGACAAAGGTGAGTATGTGAGTGACCGAACACAACTGTAGACAAAACAATGACAAAACAATGGCGCAACAATGAATGTGAGAAACGGGCAGCACTGCCTGTGATTGCTAATGAGTGCCAGCTGGCTTAAGGCCAGGCATGGCCAAGACAGGTTAACACAAAATATTAGTAAAAGGAAATCTCACACTATAAACATATATGTAAAGGGAATATCTCCACACTAGAAAAATATATGTAAGGAGATAATCTCCACACTGGAAACATATATAAAGAGATAACCCTTAAATGATAAACACACTAGAAACATATATAAAGAGACAAACCCCTACTGGAAACAAATGTAAAGGATAAACCTTTCAGGAAACATATGTAAAGGAAACCTTAATGGAAACATATGAAAAGATAAACCTTTTAAACACAAGGTAAAACGGGGAAACACAACATGCATAGAGGAAACACAGCATTAATCACAGTATTAATATTATTCAGCAAACCTAGGAGGTTCAGTAACTGGAGCTGCTGCGTTTGGCCACCAGAGGGCGGCAGAAAACCACTGTTCATATTGTTCAGGTAGGGTCCCTGGCTGGGAACTGTATCAGTTCCGCAACCATTTCCATTTCCGGGGTAGGCCTGATTGGCCGCGACAGGCACGTGACGCACGTGGCACGCCCCCGTGGCAGCCCCAGCGGCAAGCGCGCTACGGCTGGAGTTCACTTCGCCTTTCACATCGCTGCCGTTGGCGAAAGCAGGATGAGAGAGCGTAGATTTCGCTGTGTATCATTTAATCATTTATCATTTAACATTTGAAAGGCATACATTGTTGTCATACAGAAGTACAGAATACTTTTATCCAAAATGCTTCTTACTGTTACACTGTTAGAGACTGTGCTAGACAAATGAATGACTAATTCGGTCAGAAATAACGTAACTAATAACGTTAGTAAGCACTGCTTATATGCTTATTATGTCTGCGGGGTACAGTAAACGTTTCTCCCGGTACATTCTGAAGAACACACCGCTGTATGTTGGAGAACCAGCGGTCTTCCGCTCCTCCTCACTCGAGTGAGAGCAAAGCCGTGCACAGCTCAGCCCTGTGTGATGCCGCTCGCGTGAGCATATTCTCCCCGCTGGTGATCGCAGCACGGAGGGTCGCGGACCAGCCTGGCAGCATAGCTATAAAGACATATTCATAATCCAACATATGTGTAAAGAAACAACATATTCCGATTGGAAGGACTCCCATCTCCTCCTCGCGTCTCACACAGGGCTGAGCTGTGCACGGCTTTGCTCTCACTCGAGTGAGGAGGAGCGGAAGACCGCTGGTTCTCCAACATACAGCGGTGTGTTCTTCAGAATGTACCGGGAGAAACGTTTACTGTACCCCGCAGACATAATAAGCATATAAGCAGTGCTTACTAACGTTATTAGTTACGTTATTTCTGACCGAATTAGTCATTAATTTGTCTAGCACAGTCTCTAACAGTGTAACAGTAAGAAGCATTTTGGATAAAAGTATTCTGTACTTCTGTATGACAACAATGTATGCCTTTCAAATGTTAAATGATAAATGATTAAATGATACAGAGCGAAATCTACGCTCTCTCATCCTGCTTTCGCCAACGGCAGCGATGTGAAAGGCGAAGTGAACTCCAGCCGTAGCGCGCTTGCCGCTGGGGCTGCCTCGGGGGCGTGCCACGCGCGTCACGTGCCTGTCGCGGAAATGGAAACGGTTGCGCAACTGATACAGGCGGCTGGGACCATGACAGATGTAGTATAAGGAGGTAGCTTACCAATAATGATGTAGTATGAGGAGGTAGCTTACCAATAATTATGTAGTATAAGGAGGTAGCTTACCAATAAGGACCTTAAAAATTAACAAATACCAGTGTTTGTTGTGCCTCTCCATCAGTGAGGACTAACCAACCTTCTCATAAAGGACACAGTGATGATTGTCGTATCTGTCATTAGTGATGAATCTGAGGGCAGAGTGATGGACAGAGTCCAGGGATTTAAGGGCTGAGGCTGCAGCATGTCTATAGATTACCTCACCATAGTCTAGGACTGATAAGAAAACTGCTTCGACAACTCTCTTCCTACTAATCAAAGGGAAACTGGTTGTTGTAAATTTCTCATCGAGTCACACAACAAGATATTTATATTCAGTGACTCTCTCCACCACTTACAGTAGTGATGTGTAAACCATCATATTCAATGGTGTTCAGTTCCCTTTAAGTAGACACTTATACTGTATGTAGATAGATACTTAGATACTTAGATACATTTTTACTTAATTTTTTACTTACTTTTTTACTGTATGAAGCACACTCTCAGGGGCTCATACAGAACGAAGCATTTCACCGTAAAGTACATGTATTTTTTAACAAACTTGAAACTTGTATGTGACGTGGATGATGGGTGGATCTTAGATTAGCAACAAAGGGGTATCCTAGCGGAGAAAACACGGGATTCCAACCATTATTTATTCCTCTCTCTCATATCTACACACAAACAAACACGTTATCTCTTCCTCTCTCTCATATCTACAAACAAACAAACACGTTATCTCTTCCTCTCTCACATATCTACACACAAACAAACACGTTATCTCTTCCTCTCTCACATATCTACACACAAACAAACACGTTATCTCTTCCTCTCTCACATATCTACACACAAACAAACACGTTATATCTTCCTCTCTCTCATATCTACACACAAACAAACACGTTATCTCTTCCTCTCTCACATATCTACACACAAACAAACACGTTATATCTTCCTCTCTCTCATATCTACACACAAACAAACACGTTATCTCTTCCTCTCTCTCATATCTACACACAAACAAACACATTATCTCTTCCTCTCTCTCATATCTACACACAAACAAACACGTTATCTCTTCCTCTCTCTCATATCTACAAACAAACACGTTACATCTTCCTCTCTGTCATATCTACACA
Organism: Notolepis coatsorum; assembly: GCF_963971535.1. Lineage (NCBI taxonomy): Eukaryota > Metazoa > Chordata > Actinopteri > Aulopiformes > Paralepididae > Notolepis > Notolepis coatsorum. Next base: position 196,195,543 of record NC_140168.1, read on the forward strand.
CAAACAAACACGTTATCTCTTCCTCTCTCACATATCTACACACAAACAAACACGTTACCTCTTCCTCTCTCTCATATCTACAAACAAACACGTTACATCTGCCTCTCTCTCATATCTACAAACAAACACGTTATATCTCACTCTCTGTCATATCTACAAACAAACACGTTACATCTTCCTATCTCTCATATCTACAAACAAACACGTTACATCTGCCTCTCTCTCATATCTACAAACAAACACGTTACATCTTCCTCTCTCTCATATCTACACACAAACAAACACGTTATCACTCCTCTCTCTCTCATATCTACAAACAAACACGTTACATCTGCCTCTCTCTCATATCTACAAACAAACACGTTACATCTTCCTCTCTGTCATATCTACAAACAAACACGTTACATCTGCCTCTCTCTCATATCTACAAACAAACACGTTATATCTCACTCTCTGTCATATCTACAAACAAACACGTTACATCTGCCTCTCTCTCATATCTACAAACAAACACGTTACATCTTCCTCTCTCTCATATCTACACACAAACAAACACGTTATCACTCCTCTCTCTCTCATATCTACAAACAAACACGTTACATCTGCCTCTCTCTCATATCTACAAACAAACACGTTACATCTTCCTCTCTGTCATATCTACAAACAAACACGTTACATCTTCCTCTCTCTCATATCTACACACAAACAAACACGTTATCTCTTCCTCTCTCACATATCTACAAACAAACACGTTACCTCTTCCTCTCTCTCATATCTACACACAAACAAACACGTTATCTCTTCCTCTCTCTCATATCTACAAACAAACACGTTATCTCTTCCTCTCTCTCATATCTACACACAAACAAACACGTTATATCTTCCTCTCTCTCATATCTACACACAAACAAACACGTTATCTCTTCCTCTCTCTCATATCTACACACAAACAAACACGTTATCTCTTCCTCTCTCACATATCTACACACAAACAAACACGTTATTTCTTCCTCTCTCACATATCTACACACAAACAAACACGTTATCTCTTCCTATCTCTCATATCTACACACAAACAAACACGTTATCTCTTCCTATCTCACATATCTACACACAAACAAACACGTTATCTCTTCCTATCTCTCATATCTACACACAAACAAACACGTTATCTCTTCCTCTCTCACATATCTACACACAAACAAACACGTTATTTCTTCCTCTCTCACATATCTACACACAAACAAACACGTTATCTCTTCCTATCTCACATATCTACACACAAACAAACACGTTATCTCTTCCTATCTCTCATATCTACAAACAAATACGTTACATCTTCCTCTCTCTCATATCTACAAACAAACACGTTACATCTTCCTCTCTCTCATATCTACACACAAACAAGTTCAAGTTCAAGTTTCAAGTTCAAATTTATTTATTAGTTGTCATACAGAAATACAGGATACTTTTGTATGAAATATACTTTTCCTCCTGAGAGTGTGCTAGGTAAAAATAGATAATTATAAAAAGTATAATAAGTATAAAATAGAAAGTCAAGTACTTAACAAGTGTAAACAAGACAAAAAATGTCAATATACATATGTACAATATACAATGCAGAGTAGTTACAATACTGTATACAAAAACAGAGTAGTTTATACAATACAATATAAATGGGATGAGGTAAATGGGATGAGGTAGCTTGTGGTGCCACCTTGTGGTGGTAAGGTAAGGTGCAAGGCTTGGCTATGTGCAATGAGTTGCCAATAAATATAAAGTGTGTTAGTGTCTAAAAGGGTGTAAAGTGGGTGCTACTGTACAATGAGTTGTCCATTTAAAGTGAGTGTGTACGTGTGGGTGTGTGTGCTGTGAGTGTGTGTTGATGGTTTGTTACATAGTGTTAATTGTCATTGAGCATCCTGATGGCCTGGGGATAGTTATATCTTCCTCTCACGCAGTGTTAATTTTGTCAACGAAAATTATGACTAAATTTGGTCGTCAACGAAGCTTTTTCCCCTGACTAAATCTAGACTAAAACAAAAAAGACAAAATCGAGACTAAAACTGACTAAGACTAAAATGAAAAAT